>NC_143012.1:216553495-216853495 GCF_055824585.1 Amblyomma mixtum | reverse complement strand
ATTTCCTAAGGATCAAAAGGTGTTGAAAGGTAAGAAGACCTCCAGTCATTTCCTTTAAATACCATTTCAGCTTCAAGGAAGCTGTAAGGGCTTCACTGTACGAGCTAGAAGCAAACCATGCAGCCTGGTTACTTTTGACAAAGACTGTACTTTAACGAACTGTGGCATTACTCATGGATATATCGTAAATCTCGTTTTCTTTTTCTGCTCCATGTAGGCTCGACAGAATTTTGTTAAACGCTTGGCGGTTAAAATTGCCAAGGGAAGGTGAATTTTTTTTTAATATCGAGGTTATTCGAGAATTCGAATCTATGCAGCTTCTCGGTAAAGCGTGCAAGGTGCCTTTGCTCCAGCATTTAAAATGGTGACGTAATCACTGATTAAAAGCGCGCCTATGTTCAAGCTTCAGGAGCTTGTGTCCAGCTCCGACTCGCAAGATCAGCTTGCGCTGGTTGAGCGGGCCGAGGAGGCAGCAAGAACCAATGGGATCCTGTACCTAGGAACACTACCTGCTGCTCAAGACCCCAACCCCTAAACCCCGTCTCATTTTGCGGAATAAAGTTTTATACTACTACTCCTCACTGCGTTGGAGGAGGGCTTCTCCTCACTGCTTTCGAGGAGGGCTTCTCCTCACTGCCTTAGAGGAGGGCGGGGAAACTCGTGGCGACGTCATTGTTGCCGAAATTTCAAATGACCGCTGCTTTCGTCTATATGCTGCCGTGCGTGTTCAGATGCCGCCAAACAATGCTTCGTAAACTTCGCCTTCGACGGCATTCGTTTTGTTCCTTGAAACAACCGCTTCTTCGCTGGAAACTTGGCGCTGCCGTGCGTGACGACATCATTGCGGCCTCTGCCTGTCGCTGTGCGCTGCAGAAAAGCCTGAATGCCGACGCCCTTTATTCGGCGATTACGTCACCATTTCAAATGCCAGCGCAAAAAGATTTCGCATGCTTTACCTGCAAGTTTCACACATTCGGCTCGTTTGAACTAATCTAATTTTAAAGCCTCTTCAGTCGCCTTTCACGGAAGCACTTTGTCAAATACACGGAATGTAGATGTAGGCTAACCGGTGTGATCTGGCTTGATTTGCAAGAATGTTTATATGAGAAAAATTGTACGGCACTGCGCAGACGTGAAGCGCGCGTATCAGTGTATAAATTCGAGAAAAAAAAGGGGGGTAATTAAATTGTCTTTTTTTTTCCCCTGTCGCTTAAGCTGGTGACAAGTGCGTCAGCAGACAATCGATATCGCTTTTTCAGGAGGAGGTCGTTATGTTTTTCAGAAAAAGCACTCTGAAAACCCCCTCCTCTGTTTTATTTTTTTGCCGAAAAGTGTAAGAAATGCATTCCCCCCCCCCCCCCCCCCCTTATTTTTAACCTCCACCTGTTGCTGGGCGTTGCCCATAAATACGCCCTGGAAATCAAATGCAGTAAGGGACGAGGGTCGACCAAGTTCACAACGAAATATTTGTTGTTTTTTTTTTTCTACACTTCTGCCACCGCAGCTTGGAGGCAACTTCAAGGATTAAACCTGTCGTTGCCTTCCTCGCTGGCTCCCTCCAACTCCAACAGGTGCAGGTGAAAAAGCGGTGCATTATGGAAACGCTCGATATTAGTAATTTTTTTATTACCTATAACATGCGTCGTTTCTCAGGGCTCGAATGGCGCATCTTAATTAATGCGTCGCCATCCGGTGAATTGCGACCTTACTTTTGTTCGTTTTTTTGTTTTCTTTTGTAATATTAGAATACGTTTTCAACACCAACATCTGTGGGTAGCGCCGCCGAAACTTTCTGCCGTCGCGTCTTCCTGCTTATTTATCGGGACCATTAATTAGGACAGTTTGTCTCGGGTTTGCCAATAAGCGGTTAAGTCGCTGCGCGGCGGGTTTTATGACAGTGCTTGCCTGATTTAGTGCAGTAGTTCGACCAAATTCGACCAGGACGCGCCGAAGCGCTCGGGACTGGTGGCGCCGCCCTTCGGATTCCAGTGGAGCGAGTAATCGACAGTCGCGGTGCGCTTCGCGCTCGATACGGGGCGCCACCGTCCGCGATATCCGATTAGAGGCCGCGGTGCTGGCGCAGTACTGGTGAGAAGTGAAGATTCTGTTACCTCTGTCATTCTATCGCGTGTTGCGTAAATAAACGCGCCCCGTAAAATGCTTCTTTCAGCTAAATGGGCGCATTGTTAGAGCTCAAATTTCGCATAGAAATGGCATTTGGTCGGCAGAATTGTTTAATACCACGTTTTCTTGGAGTACTTACCTGATTCGAACAGAATAAGTCGGATATTCACATCGTCTGCGGCGACGACGAAGGAAATTAAGCTGCTCTGTCAGCTATCGCACCGGTGGCGCCATCTCGTTTGTTGGTCGTGAAGAATCAGCAAAGGAGGGGGATTCGGGGGATTTGAAGACGCTCTTTCAAGTGGTTTTTTTAATGGTCACAGAAAACTTAGCTTGGCAAAACTAAGTTTCCAGCAAGTTAAGTTTTCTGTGACCATTAAAAAACCAGTTGAAAGAGCGTCTTCAAACCCCCCAAAGCTCCCTCCTTTGCTGATTCTTCACGACCAACAAACGAGATGGCGCCACCGGTGCGATAGCTGACAGAGCAGCTTAATAGACCCTTTCGAAAATTCAGCGCCATCTGGTGTGTGGTGCGCAAACCGCGGTGCCTCCGCCATTACTTGGGCATACGCCTGCCGGTATGCGCTCGGGCCAGATTGAAAAGTACGCGCGCCCGGCGAAGCCACAACAAGCGCAATTTTATTGTTTCTGTGTCCTAGCCATGTTCCTTGACATTGGCTCTCTGCACCAAGCTATAGTCGCGATGCCGGCATGCTGCTGTGTGCCTTTCTGCAGCCAGCGCGGTGAAGAGACGCGCACGGAAACAAGCTGTGTTACCAGAGCACGGAGCGCATGGAGTAGCTGCATGCTTCTTTCGTCTCGTCCGTGACCTGTTCGTTTTCACATTAAAATAAATGATATAAGTATTGAAAGAGCAGCGAAAAGTTCCTTCTACCGTGTAGCCGCTCCGCTGTATAGTGAGCACAAAAAATAAAGGTGCCACCTTCGGCGCACTCGAGGACATGCATTCCGATGCTGGCGACTGTTTCGGCGCGTCACAAAATCAAAACGTAGCTCAAACGCGCTTGTTTTGGATTTTCAAGCATCCACGTCCATTCGTAGAGAGTTCCGTGTGCGCGAAAAAGAGCACGACGATGCGGCGCGGCGAGGAGCGCCGTCGTTCTCTCCGTTGCGAACATGCAGCAAACGACGGCGACATAGGCGGAATGCAGCAGCAGCAGCTGTGTGTTTTCGTTCGGTCAGGGCCTGTGCACTCTGGCTAAGGCAGGAGACACATGTCCGGCAACACGTCCGTCGCGCCGCTTCCGAACTGCCACACCACAGCAAGCAGGGACACACGCAGCGGCAAGCACTGCTGGCTCGCTCTACCCAAGCTCCGCCCACAACCGGTGTCGCACTTCGCCGCAGCGCAGCAGTGCCCGAGCGCTGCTTGGCTTGGTGTACAAATATTGCAAGAAAAGACGGCATCGCCTTGTTATCAGAAAGACTGCCAGCTATACTCGAGCGGCGACAAAGCATGCCAGCTGATGTTGCGGGCTTTGGGCAACGGCACCGCTCGCGGGCGCTCCGGGCGAAGAGCTCTGCGGCTGCCTGTCTGCCGTGGTCGTCGCTAGGCCTATAGCCTGCTTCGCATCGAAACGGCAGGGGCCGGCGCTTCGGAAGTCGCCTGCGCTATAATTGAAGGCCTATTCTTCACTCCGCTTTGCTGTCAACAGCATAATCTCACAATAAAATAATAGTATGGTCAATTTCTACGGCGCCTTCAGCAGCGGAGCTAGCGGGCGCCAGTCGAGCCGGACCCCAGCGTCGGGCCAGCGGCAGCTTCGAGGCGGTTCTCGCAACAAATTCGCTCGTACCACAGTTGTCACTTTTACCAGCAACTCGGTATTGACCAATGACCCAGAAAAATGATATATTTTCTCATTTCCCTATCACAGGGTTTATTATTTACGTCGAGAACACTCATTAGCTCGTTTTTATGACGCCGGCAGGGGATCAAGGCTGGCCGGCCGGCAGGCTCAGCTTACTTCACGTTCGCACAAGAAAATACAAAACAGCCATGCTACCAGAAAGGATGCTTGCTAGATTCTAGCAACGACAGCATGCCTGTGCTAGAGTGGAGCTTTCGGCAACGACACCGCCTGCGGCAACGCCGGGCGACGAACTGCGCGCTGGTCCCCGACTGCCCTAGTCGTCGCTAGGCCTAGATCGCTGATCGAGCGCCCGTATCCGGATCCACACGCATTTCGCCCTGCAGTGCGCCTGCTCGTAGTCGAGTCCGGTCCAAGTGTTGTTAGCCCTCCTTTATCGACAGTAGATTCGACCTGCAGGGTGACACGGCAACGCGCACTGTCGACGGATCGCAGTGATACCGGCTTGTAGCTTCGCTGAGAGGTGCGGCCGGACGATAGGAGTCCAAAAGCCTTTCCGAAAATCCGCCCGGGATGACAGTCAGGTCCCTCGACCACTGCAAATTTTCCGCCATCGCTTTCACAAACGCAACCAGTCATGCCACAAGGTGGAAACTAGTGCAAAGGCCGTGCAGAGCGCTATAGCTGCGCGTCTTCCAGCCAAAGGTGCCCAAAATATGGCGCACGACGCCGACGAAAGTTGCTGATGATGATGCCTGCCGAGTTGCCAGACTGAATTTTCTAAAGGGTCTATTTCCTTCGTCGTCGCCGCAGACGATGTGAATATCCGACTTATTCTGTTCGAATCAGGTAAGTACCCCAAGAAAACGTGGTATTAAACAATTCTGGTTACCAAATTCCATTTCTATGCGAAATTTGAGCTCGAACAATGCTCCCGTTTAGTTGAAAGAAGCATTTTACGGGGCGCGTTTATTTCCGCAACACGCGATAGTGCACTCTTCGCGCTTGGCGCAGTGGGAGGTGGCAACCTTGCGCAACACGCTCAAGAGCTTGGGGCGTGTTGTTGACCAAACCGAGACGTCTTTGTCGTCGCGAGAAGATAGGCTGTTGTCTCCGGAACTGTGCAGTGTGCGCACGTGCTCTTTGGAATGTATAATTAAGCCTGTTGCTGACGGGTCGTTTGGACCTTGGACCCACGAGATGGCGTGCAGCGAGAGAGCGCTTTTATTGATCTTTTTTTTGTTTGTTTGGTGACCGGCAGCCGTTGGATATGACACCTGTGAAGCGCGAGTGCTTGGCGTCTTTCGTGACATATCCGTTTTTTCACGGCATTTCGTCACAGGTGCACTATAGTTGTCTAAACGGGAGCTGACTTTTATGGCCTTCGTTATGTTGCCGGTCGAAAAAAAAAAGTTCCCAGACGTCCGCTTAGGCAAGAAGAATAAGGCAGGTTTGGGTGTCTTTGGAAGAAATAAGCTCGTATGAACCATGGTACGTATAAGACATGATTGGGAAGTCATCTCATGCTTGCGGTGGCCATCTTAATTATTTAGTTATTATTATTTTTCCCGCTTCACGCAGGCGTGTCTTACACTTAATGTCCTTGAAGAGCCCCCGGATGGCGAGGGATGTTGCGTCAGGTTTGGCGCTAACTGTTGAACATGGAATAACATTTTCCATGATAAAAGGTGCGATGTGATGTTTTCTAGGAAAGTCTTATGGGTCATGTTTGGTTTGGTTTATGTGGTTTTAACGTCCTAAAGCGAGTCAGGCTATGAGGGACGCCGTAGTGGAGGGCTCCGGAAATTTCGACCACCTGGGGTTCTAGACGTGCACTGACATCGCACAGTACACGGGCGTCTAGAATTTCGCCTCCATCGCAATTCGACCGCCGCTGCCGGGATCGTCCAACCCGCGTCTTTCGCGTCACCAGCCGAACGCCGTAACCACTGAGCCGCCGACTGATGGGCTATGTGATGGCTGAAGAAGTGAAAACGATTTTAAGACCTGGCGCGAATCATGATGTTTGAGGGGAAGTGGTGGGGGACCTTCGCGCGACTCGCGGCAGTTGAAACAAGTTCTCGGAAATTGTGGGGTAGATTACATAAGCTGCGCTTCCGTCTGTTATCTTGTGAAACCAACGTAAGGGCTTTAACGACATTGTCCGCAGGGGGGTCCTGTATTTTTAACTGGCCTTACGCGGCACTAATAAAATGTTAGTGGGGCTGGCGTTGCAGACATTGTGGCGCAGTTCGTTGATGTCGCCAAAATGCGACTTTTTGCACGCGGTTGGGCTGTGGGAATCTGACATGTTGCGCCCCCACCGGTCTCCCCCTTGTGCTGCTGGCTCTGTTCTAGTGCGTATAAGCGCTAGTGCCCGCGCGGAAAATCCCGTGTGGTAATAGTGGTTCCGCGCAAGAGGTATGATAACACGGCGGAACCGGTAGCGAGGACGAGTGTGTGTAGTCGTAGACTGCAATAGGAAGATCACCATGAAAGGGAAGCCGTCTCAGAGAAGCCGTCTCAGGAAGAAGGAAACCAAACGAAACTGTTCCTTGTTCGGAGGACTCTGCGGTGAAGATTAGGGCGTTGCTTTGGTGCGTGGTTGACCATCTGTCCGAACGGAAGATAGGACTACGTGGCTTTGACCGGTCGTGTGACGGTCTCCCATGTGCACTCCTGTTTTTGTCCGTACGCTTCTTGCGCGTTGTCAGTTTACTCTGTTAGGGTAAACAAGTCTTCGTTGCGGACAAGGTCCGGCGATGAGCGCTCCATGCTTGTCCACTTTCACGCTAACCAGCCAGTCAGGCGAGGCAGCACTGTTAGGGGTCGAAATGCGTTGTTGCTGCCGCAGCCGCCGCCCTTGGAACGCGTGGAGGAAAGATATCCAATGCACCGTCTCGACAGTATTCGTCGAGTGGCATCGGAGGACGCATGCAGTCCTGTGAGCAACAACGCGGAACAAGTCGGTTCATCGACGCCCGACAGGGGTTTTTCCTCCGCTTGCTTTCGATTTTCGCACCTGGGTGCGCCGTGCAACGCCTCCGCGTATGTCGCTTTGCGGCGTAGTTGTTGAGTCGGGTTCATTTTGTTTCGTGCTTTAGTGTAGTTGACGTTACCGTGAGCGCTATGGTCATGTGTGGACGCCTTTGGTACTGCAGTGGGCGTAAATGGGCTTACGCTGATGATGGTAGGGGTGATTAGAATGTCGATGAGGTTGAGGTCAGCGTGCGTTCGTGGGCACTGTGGCCGTCTTGATTATGTGCAAACAGTTTTGCGGCGCAACAGATGGAAAGCCAGAAGTCTTCCATTAGCGACCGCTGTATGGATTGACTGTGTAATTGTGGAAACGAAGCCGCCGCGGTGGCTCAGTGGTTATGGCACTCGGCTGCTGTCCCGAAAGCTGCGGGTTCGATCCCGACCGCGGCGATGGAATTTCGATGGAGGCAAAATTCTAGAGGCCCGTGTGCTGTGCGATGTCAGTGCACGTTAAAGAACCCCAGGTGGTCGAAATTTCCGGAGCCCGTCACTACGGCGTCCCTCATATAGCCCGAGTCGTTTTGGGACGTTAAACCCTCATAAACCTAAACCTAAATTGCGGAGACGGACGTGATATCGCTTTTGTGACCGCGACTGGCTGCGGAATCATCTTCTGAGGCAGAACGGTCCGCCCCCCCCCCCCCCCCCCCCCGTCCCCCCCTTTCTTCGATACCGTGATGGCCCTCATGGCATTGAGGGGGGGGGGGGGGGGTTGCATAATATAGAAAAGGAACTCGCAGGACTGTTACCAGTGTGTAACTCGATATTCAGCGATAGCTATTGAGATATTATGTTCTACCTTCTCTTTCCTCGGTAACCATCGTAACTTATCCCATGGTAACCAGTCTCCGGTTGCCCCGCATTCCCCGCACTTTTCCTTCAATGACACGGTAACCACCCTCTGACTTTGTTGTTGTTGTTGTAAGTGGCCCTTTATTAATAAAGATAACAATGGAAGGAACAGATGTTGCTAGCCGCGGCGTCTGCCATCGCAACCTGAAGCACCTGAGCTGCGGCTAGCGGGAATAAAAGGACAGGGAGAGGGAAAGAAAGGGGGGAGTGATAGTAAGAAAGGATAGGGGTAGAGTGGGAATATACACTATGTACAAGTACAGGATATCCGATTTTTTTCATGCCCTCCTCCTTCAGCTATAACTACCCCCCCCCCCTTTCCCTCTGGTTTCCATGGTTACCGTGCACCCACCGGCTACGCAGACTTTTACTACTACTAACACTACTGTTATTACACCGACTATTACCACTACTACTACTACTACTACTACTACTACTACTACTACTACTACTACTACTACTACTACTACTACTACGCCGACGCGAAACCCATGAACGAGCACTTTACAGCTATTGCTGTAAAAAAATAATCACTGTTATCAGGGGGAACAGCGTACAGTAACAGAGTCTGCGCACCATTACTGCGAAGAAAATGCGAAGCAAAAATTGACGGACGGTCATACGAACTGATGCGGGTAAGCTGCGGCGGCAGGGTCTATTGCCTTTCGCTGTGCAGTGGTCGCCTTCTCATTGCATCATTGAATTCGATTTCGCCGTTTCTCTTTCGCTCCGCTGCTGCGTGACCCTTTGGAGGGTGGAGGAGGCTTCACTTCCTTTGTCTCGTATACGCCGACGCCTTGATTTTGTAGGCCCTGCTGCGACTTCTGTCGCCATAAAACTGGCGGGTGATCACACGATTCGACGCGACAGTCTGCGTTGACAGTAGTGGTTGTGCATTTCGCTGTTACGCTGATCGCTTTCCGTCTTCGAATTTGATTTCGCCGTCGCTTATTTATCGTCCCGCTGTCGTTCGGAGGAGGAGGAAAAACTTTATGGCACCGAAGGGTGTTTAGGGCCTTTAGGCTCCCGCACGATCCCACTGCACTCAGGCGTTCATGAGTCCATGCATGATGGTCCATGACGTCGGCGGCCCGGTATGTTCCGATCTACCGCGTGTCCGCGGAGCGCAACAGGGTCTCCCATTCCTCCCTTGTGGTCACGTGCTCCTGGCCCTGAGGGGGGGGGGGGGGGGGGGGGGGTATCCGCCGGGCATTGGGAGAGGAAGTCGCTTGGGGCTTTGAGAGAATGCAAGTGAAGCGGAGGTGTATGGCGCTTCTGGACAGAAGCTGCGTTCTTTAACATCCCAGACATACCAAACCAGGCATACCAAACCAGGCATACCAAGCCCCCTTTCAGAGCCCCATTTGACTGGCCAAGATGTGCAAGTTTAGTTACAGCGTGCGCCATGCAGTGAAGCAGTCTTCAAGCTCTGGAGACTTGCTCGCACAGAAACCCATCCCAGAAATTAATGGCGCGCTGAAAACGTGCAATGCAATCGGAAACATCTGCACGTTGTGCGCTCTGCGAGGCTGCGCTGTCGACCGAGCGTATACAGGGTCCTGCAGTCTGTTCCAAGGAAGGAGCGGTATAGCTTATCGCTCGGTTTATCTTATCCGTAGACCTCGCACTAATCCAGAAACGAACCCAAATGGCAACAGTGACTTCGCTCGGGGATAACCACGCTCCAGAGAGGGCGCGAAGGAAAACGAGAGAGCAGCCCCTCGCTCATGCCTTCGTTAGCGTGTCTTACCTTAACCAGAAGGCCATGCAGCGAAACGTGTGTGAAGCCAACAAGCGGCGCCTGACGAAGCCTTTGTCCACAGTCCGCGCTTTGCTACCACATGCACACAGCGCGCATACAGGACTGAAGATTGACACATCTCGCTTATCAAGCGCAATTCGCGAATCTAAGTCTACGGGAGACTCTCGCTAAACAAAACAGAGGCCAACAGCGCACGGAGCCCCCCCCTCCTTCTCCCAACAAGCGCACAATAGACGGATCAGCCTTATTTCCAGCGAAGGGTTGAAAGCACCGCGCCCAAAAGCGCCGATAAATTACCGAAGACAAAACGAGTAGCGACGACCTCGTTCATCTCCTTCCGTTCGCGCGAACAAAGCGGAGCTCTGCGGAGTTAATTTCCGCGCGCTTTTGCGTCAGCTCAACGCCCGCTCCGCGCGTCTTGTTTCGAGACCGTCCATAACTCTCCCTACGTGGCAGGAGGCGGCACGCGCGTATTCGGCAGTCCGCGCTGTGGATGCGAGAGTGCCGCAGACCCGACGGAGGCTGACGCGCGCAGGTGCGCCGCGTTCTATAACGGGGCTTAGCTGCTGCTTCGTCCAGCTAGGCCAGGTGTTGTCCAATTGCGCGCAGCGCTGGCCCGCTCTCGCCAACAGCGTCCGCAGCCGATTAGGCGCTGTTTACCACTTGTCCGGCGTTTGCCGGCGGAGCGAGCACTCCCCACTTGCTAGGCGCTTCGTATGCAGCGCTGTCTGACCAGTAACGGTTGACTTCGCGAATCCAGCGGCATCACGGCGCGACAACGCAACGAGCGCAACGAGTGGGGAGGAGGCAGTGTATGCGGTTGTGCAGCTATATACGGCCCGCAACGCTTAGAATTACGGGTGATGCGCTGTAGTACATCCGTGCATACACGGGAAACCAACCGGTGGACGACAGTAACTGCGGTAGCTGTAACAGGACACCTCAGTATGAAGGAAGGGTGGACAGTGGAGCGTGGAAGATATGCGGATAAAAAAAAACAGTGATTAAGCCTTCACTTCATACAACGTCCTTACAACGTCCTGCCTGAATCATTTCGTTCTAAAAATTGCTGGCGGTTTAGCGTTGCTAAGCACGGAATATCGAGAGAAAGCAGGTTTTTGCAGGTGGACACCAGCGCCACGTATACCCGAAAGCGAGATTGAGGCCAACGCCAAAGAACCCAACGAACGCCGGTGGCCCACTTGTTTTGTTTGGTATGGTTTTTGGGGAAAGAAAATGGCGCAGTAACTGTCTCACATATGTCGGCTGACACCGCAACCATGCCGTAAAGGAAGGGTAAAGAAGGGAATGAGAGAAGATATGTCACGTGGCTGCCACACCTCCACCGCTCCTCCACTTGAAGGTCAAATTGCGGCGCCGAGGACCTTGGCTTGACGAGGCCAGTAAAACTTTTGCTTTAAAACATCGTCGGCGTGGGACCTTCTTATTACCTTTTTTACGTGCCAGTGGCATTGACTTAATAAGTTATCGTTGTATTATTGCTTATCATGTAGCCTTGGTTTATATTTTGGTCAGTGTCTGCGGATTCACTTGCTTGTGTCAATAGGTCGCTAACCGCACATAGTTTGCTGCGGTCAGCATCTGTACTAATGGTTTTCTTTCCTTTTTCACGTGTTTAGGTATTGATCGGATGCAGTATTTATCTCCACTGAGTGAATTTTTCTCATTTTCGTTGAGTATTTGCGCATTTTGTATCTTATTCGCGTTTTTCGGATTTTCGAATGGCGTATTTGTTCCAGATGTTATTGTGCTGCCGTAGCAGTATTAGGCTCACTTTTCCTAATCGCGGAGTCGTCGCGTCAGAACACGCTGAAGGTACCCCAGTAGAGATCACAATCCGGACGTCCCCTTCTTTGTTCCTTCTTTAATTTTCTTGTTCATAGAAGAAAGGAGGGGGGGGGGGTCAGATAGCACCCTCTCTATTCCTCAAACCCCCCCCCCCCCCCCCCCCTTTCCTCCCCGCGCATGCTCCTTGGCATGAGATATACATAAGCGAAGAGCCTATATATATCAGTTTTGTCTACTCGAGCGAGTATGATGAAAGAATGACCCGCATGGTTCTTAAGATAATAAATAAATGAATGAAAACTGCGTGATCTCTTGGTAGCCGCTCAAAGGTCCTTAGTCGAAGTGAAAGAAAACAGTGGGCAACACCGACATCTCCACAGCAAGCTGATAATTGAGATACTACAGACTCATTGCGCACTCTTTGTTTGTAGAAACTACGGGGCAATGCAAACGTCCAAAATAAGCTAACGATTCAAAAATTAAAAAAAAAAATATTTTAAACTGTTTCGTGTGTAAGAAACACTGGACAGTACAAACATTTCCACAGTAAGCTAACTCAAACCTTAAAGACTGATTATAAACTCTTCGTGTTTCAAAAAATATGAACGAACTACCAAGCTCGATACAGAACAAAGACAGAAACGGGAGTCAAAGAAAGAGCAAAGGCTGTAATGACGAAGCAGCAACACAGGGAATTGAATGTCGGTTTTATGGGAAGGGATAAGTTGAGCTCAGGGGCTGACAACTTGAAGAGAGCTGGCATATTTTCCTGTGATGAAGTTCACTGGCCTTCACTTTATACAAAGACTACCGCACAATCAGGAGTGTGTTTCTTCGCACAGTTGATTGCCAAATAAAGTCGTCCGCGATGTTACTGACATTTACTTTGCGGGCGAGCTCTTTGTGCCCACGGAGAAGTGCTCCGCAATCTAACCACGCTTGAAAGGTACAGTGGGGGACAAAAGTCTCCGGACCATGTGTTCCTCTAACGAAGCCGATAGCTCTGCTACTAGTCGGGTGCTGGAGACCATACTTGTGGAGGTAAAAGTTAAATCTTTGTTCTTTCATCTCCACAAATGCGGTCTCCAGCCGCTGTCTGATAGTACAGTTATAAGCTTCGTTTGAGGAACAAATGGTCCGGAGACTTTTGTCCCCGACTGTACGTTCATTGTTGAGGCACCGGGTCAAGACATGATTGCAGCAAAGAAAAACCTGCGCTTATCAAATGACAGTTGATTTGATCCTTTATAGAGACTTGTAACAGGAAACGTGTGGAAAGCTCCTGTTGCCTGTTGGATCCGTTGGTGGTGAACGGGATCTAAAATTTTGTGTTGTCATCCTTCTTGTTGGTGGGAGGCAAATATATGCACCCCCGGCAGTTTAACACTGCGCTCAAGGCTGTGCTGTTCTTCCACTTTTTAGGCGGCTTTAGTTCTTTTGTCGATTTGCCCAAAACTATACGAAAGAAGACGTGCTGCCCTCCTTACCCTGTGACCCTATCGCTCTAGGGACATTCAGAATAGGGTGACCCCATCGGTTAGGGGAGTAGCGGGGTGCCAGTGCGCTTGTGTGGGACAGTAACCAAGGCGGCGTTATTCCCCTATGCCTCTAACCGACATCGCCGCCACCCTATTTTAGAGGTTTCAGATATTCGAGGTGGAACATCTCCCCGAAAAAAAAATTTAGGGGATGGGGAGCCCGAACTCCCCAGCCCCCTCCTCCGCAGTGGGCGCCAGTGCATGACATCCCGCAGTTACTGCGCTTCGTAGCAAGCGGCCCAGCAGCCAGGTTACCGCCGCGCTGTCATGCTTGCGCGGTGTTGCCAGTGCTTGTAAGGCTGTCGTCAGGCCCGCAAGCTGCTGCAGTCTGTGTGTCCGCCTCGTGTTGTAAATGCGCTGGACGACAGGAGCAGGTCGTGAACATTCATCACAACTGGCCACGCTTCGTGTGCCTGCTGTGTGCGGAGTGAGCGTAGATATACGCTTGCTTTAATTTTCTTGGTCCTGGAACACGGCCGTAGCTGCAGCCACTTGCCGCCTTCTGTCGCGACGTTGTATTGGGAGCGTTGCGTGCGGGTTGTACGAGGGGGTTGCAACTTGCCGGCTGTGGTAGGGCACGGCGGTAATGTATCCTATCAGGGGTGTAATTACCTCATTTGCGTTCACCTGAGCGCCGCCATCCGCCTATACGGACGAATTTCGCTGTTTAAGAAACATTGGTCATGGTATACGGAGCAGCGGTCATACCAGCTAAGCTATCTGGGTTGACTTTGAGGGCGCGCGGCCGAATTGCTCAGTAGCTCGGTCCGGGAACGGTACTTGTCAGACCAGTGAGTCATTATACTCCCTCGATATATGAAATATTCGCCACCCTGGGGGGAATCCGCCAAAACACACTGAAGTGATGTCCCCTGTCGGGAACCTGAACGACAGCCGGCTCAAATTAAGACATACAGTAGAGAGGCTGACAGTAGAGAATAGAAGAGAGTAGTAAATGCTGTTTACGTGTACGGTGTACAAGTCAATCACATGCACGCAAGTAAGGATATTTAAACTACTGCACGCATATAACTATTATCACTGTTCTGTGTATACGCACGCGGCAGTTCAGTGCAATTTCCCAGCCTTTATGTCAAATTTCCTAGCCTTTATGTCAGCAATATGCAGCTCTAAGGGTTTCCTTCTGAGCCATGTAGAAAGGCTGTATATAACGACTTGGAAGTCCCAGCTGTGGAGGGGAGACGACGGGAGTGCCATTCGCATTCGAAAAGGGTTGAACGCTGGTGATTTTCTTTTTTTTTTTTTCGCGTCAAATTAGCTAAGCCTTGTTCCGTACTTTCGGCCTCGTTTCTACTCCAGGCGCGGAGACGGTGACTCGGCAGCTCTGCAACTCCTCACTTCGCGAGTGGGGCTACAGAAGAGCACTGATTAATTACTAGATAGCCGAGACAATGCAGTGGCGTACACTGGCCGCGCCCGTAAGTGGCCTGAGCGGCGGGAAAAAAACAGGAGTGCCCGCCGTCGGCGGCGATTGCAGTGTCTGCTGACGGGGCCTTTGAGTAGTCAGCTGTCGAGCCAAATGTTTCAGATACGCGCCTTTGTATTTAGCATGTTAGAGGAACGCGCCAGAATTTTTTTTTTTAAAGCAACGTCCGTTTTCCACCCCTCGTTCAGCGCTTTTAATCTGCAAGCATTTCTGTGCCTCAGGAGTGGCGTGGACAGGATATGTGTCGCCACGGGCTGTGGACAGGAAGTGAAGACAGAGCGTGTCCTCATGAACTGTCGACCATCCAGTAAGAGCATAATTATGATTGGTAGTGATTACTAAATACTGAATGGAAATATTAGATGACCGAATTATTAAATAAAATAATAAAATTAAATAACGCAATTAATTTCTCTAATTATTCCTAGCAATTCACAAAATTGGTGAATTGCTAGTAATTCCCTCATAATTGAACGAACATTAATAATGAAATTAATTGCGTAATGATCTCGTGAGCTAATTAATTGAAATAATAATGAGTATTTAGCAATTATTGGTTGATAATTGTCATCGATGATTTACGTTACTAAGCAACAGAGGAGTCAAGGGAACTCGAAATGCTCTCGCATTTACGCAGGTAAGGAGACTTCAGTGCACCTTTACTTTTGCAACAGTTGCGTGTGCACTACACACACCTCGACGAAGTGTATGTTACTTGCGAGTTAGAGATTCCTCGACTGTGAATCAGTGATGGTTCCCTAATCAGGACGTGAGATAGGGCTGTGGTTGGAAAAAAACAGGTAGCGATATGTTCGCTTTTCCCTGCTCGCAACTTTTTGAATTACAATTGCGAGCCGCTTGGAAATAACGTCTGCAGGCTTTCAACGTTCGGTTTTCCCTCTGTGGTGTCAGCTCTGCTTGCATGTATTGTAGCTGTTGGTTTCGCTTGTGGGCCTGAGGTTGTGTGAGACGGTTGAGAATTCAGGCTCCCCGCTGTTTGGGTCGTGAAGAATGAGCGCCTTGTGAATTTTGCGAAGCCTTGCGTCTCATGGTAAAAAGACAGATGATTGTGTTACACGGCCTTCATTGATAGCGATGCATGTTGATCCTGCCTCACTGCGGTCGTCCTCTTTACGCTGCAAAAGAGACCGAGACAATTGCAAGGAATGAAGACTCTGTCAAAGGGGAAATAAAATAAGACTCCCAAACATTCCGCTTTTTCCCACGTAGTAGAGGCGACGCCAAAAGATGAGCGAAGGGCGGCTTTGCCTTTCCGTGCGGAGTCATTAACATGCGCACAAACAGTGCACACGAATAACCTGTCTACAGACCGTACATTCTCGTGCTGGCCGACTTTTATGGTTGGGAATAAGGTGAACACGTGGTCTTAGAGTAGTGACGTCATTGTTTCTAGAGATCCTGCTACCAAACGGAACTCCGCAAGACCTTTTGGACGCCTGAGTTACAACATATGTATAGCGGAGTATGCAGTACACGTAGCGACTGGCTCGAACCCTGTCCGGGCGTTGGTGTTCCGCTCCTGTGACGCCCTCGAGGCTTCTTGGATGTAGTTAGTGAGAGCAGCTTCCTCGACTCTCCAGAGGTCTGAAGGGCGCCTAAAGTGCCGCAGGACTCCCGAACGACTTCTTGGGAACGTTGTGGCCGATGTACACGAGGGGCTGCGATCTCGTGGTCTCGTGTGCGTTCCATCCCGTTGTCCTGCTTTTCGTGCGGAATTAAAAGAGCTGAGGAGAAAGAGGCCAGCGTTGTTGTGCTGCAGCGCCGGTTGTAAACCATTCGTTATCCTGCACAGCATACAACGAGGTCTGCCCTATAGCTTTCAGAAACAGTCACCTGAGCGATGCGAACACCAGGAAGATGTCGTCTTAACGTGCCAACGAATTTGTCCAGCGTTGTCCCTCCCGGACACGCGTCCGGGAGCCAGCTGACTTGCCCAGAGCCTTAGTGGTCATCATGAGCATCGGCGTCCACGTACACTACTAAGCGCCTCGTCTGCGGCGATATGCCCTCACAGAATTAGTGAAGCGCCTCCATGTAGCGGAACTGTTTTTGCTGCTCGGCTCGCCTACGTCCTTTGGTGCAAACGGGAAGACGAAGAAGTGTCGCCTTATTGGCGGACATCCGGCATTTGCCATTAAGCCTGATGACATCATCATCATCATCATCCGCATGGCCATGGTGTGCCCACTATGCTGGACGATGAGGAGGAAGAAGCAGGCGCAGCACAGTCCGGCAGCCCGACACGCAGCGGGGCCGGCCCTGCGCCGGGTCGCCCCGCTGGCCGCCTTGCGTCGTCACCACCCATGCGCCACGAAGAGGGCGGCGGCGGCCACGACGATGGCTGCCGGGACGGGTCGTCGCGGGGAGACTCGTGCCCCGGCCTGCCGCCGCTTCCGCACCACCACCCGGGGAGCAGCCGCCACTCGTCGGCATGCGACGTCGGCGAGGCCTCGGCCTGCTCGTCGGCCACCACCATCGCCGGCGTGGGCCCCGCGGGAGCCGCCGACGCGCTGCAGCTGCCGGCACCGCCGGTGCGACATCGGGCACACCGCAGGGAAGGCGCCGACACCAGCTGCAGTGGTGCGCCCCGATCTCTTCTCTCCCTTTGCATACCCTTCTGTCGATCCAAACGTCTTCCGTGCCGTAGTCGGGCGCCGCTGGCGTACTTCAGCTTAGAGCTAAATGCGCGCTGTTGTGAGTGTTCAGACCCGGTCACACGTGCCAGTGGGACGTGGGTCTGAACACGTGTGCGCTTGTCGAGTGCACTATATCGAGCTAGCGAAGATATGGGTGTACATAGATTCTATAGCTTTCAGTAGCCGCTTTCGCATAGGTGCGGATACTGAGAGAGCGATGCCTGACAACATATAGTTACTGACCTTCTTCGCTATACGTGCGTAGTACAAAATTGGTGAGTGTGTAGTACACGAGCAGCGCATCCTCGAACCGAACATCTGCTCCCAGGTTTCGCTGCCTTCGAAGGGCATGTTCCCGTGCTATTAGTACGGATGCAGTCCTTGGTTCAGTGTCTGTTCTGCTGAAGAAATGAGAGCACTCGTCTAGCGGCATTTGCTTCGGTGTGGCCTGACGCCACCTGAACGGACTGACTCGATGTGACATGACGGTTGTTGGAGATCCTTCAGTACGACCAGTTTTGAAGTTCACCGCGGTCCCTTGCTTCAGAAACGAAGAACGGATCGCACGCTTATTAGTTCGATGTTATTCCGGCTCTCACTTGAACTGTGGGCACTCAAATTAACTGCGTTGAACGGACTAAGGCGTCGCCAATATTAGATGCCAGAATTCGCACGGCTCAAGTGTGCCGCTTCTGTTAGCTCCATGCAGACAACCGGCGGAAGGAAGTGGTCTCATTTTGAGGTATAGGGTTAAGCATGTGATGTCGGTGAGAAGTGTATGCAAGTAGTTTAGTTTAGCCGTGGAATATGGAGAAAAAGTTGGAGGCTTGTCAAGGTTTAGCCCAGTGGATGCGAAGCAGCCTTCGTTATCTGAAGCCGGTGTGACGTCATCACGTGACGTCACATCATGTGATCTCACTTCAAGGTCAATGGTGGCCACCGCCGGGCGTCGCGCGAAGGCCCGAAACCTACGTTAATATGCTTCGCATAAAAGTCATTTCTGTGGCCGAACCGGCCGGTTTTGGCAAAGGCGTGTGACCTTTATTGAAGGAGCCTTCACCGCGGTGGCCCTGAAATAGAGCTCGGAGGGGCATGTGAGAAGGAAACGCCGACACAGCTGTGTTCGTCAGATAGTCGTGTGCTGACTGTTCTGAGAGGTACTGCCAAGTTCGCGGCTTAGCCCGGGTGGAGTGGTGTGCAGCTGCTTAATCCGAAACCACATGACCTCTGCTGGCAGCGGCGTCTGCGCGGCTGCGTACATTTGTTGGCGCCCATATTGCCGCTGATATTTATAGAACGCCTTGCAATGGAAGATCGGTACATAGTATAATAGCCGCAAACTGACACGAATCGTCGCAGTATGCTGCAACCGCATTCAAAGTGTAGCGACACCTCTGGAACCGTAACGCGCTCGAGGCGTCTTGTTCATCAGCTTCGTGAGCCCAGCTGCATCCGCTGCAAGACTTGAGTTCTCTCCCGGTGCCTGTGCCAGCTCTGCACGGCCGCCTTATCCCGGCAGACTTCGTGATGTCATCCGCCCACTTGTTTTCCTACTGTCCTCTGCTATGCTTGCCCTCTCTTAGAACCCACTCCGCTACCCTAAGGGGGCATTAGGTATCTTCCCTCTGCATTGCATGCCCTGCCAATGCCTTCTTTATTTCATGTAGGTTGTCGTCACCCCGCACCTCGTAGCGTTAGAGCTATTATGATTATTATTATTATTATTATTATTATTATTATTATTATTATTATTATTATTATTATTATTATTATTATTATTTTGCGTAGCTCGCTGCGCTGTCAACTTAGTTTTCAACCCAAGTTCGTGCCCCACGGGTGAGCACTGGCAAGGTGCAACTGGTGTATGCTCTTCCCTTTTGAGGTATACTTGTAAGTCTCTGTTCGGGACCTGAGAGCACCTGCCAAGTGCACTCCATCCTATTCTTACTCTCCTGCCTAATTTCACTCTTGTGTTTGTCTCGGATCTGCGGACGCTCCCTGCCCTAGATATAGATGTATTCGCTCACTACCTCTATTGCTTTGCCCCCTATCGTAAACATATGTTCCCTTCCGAGAGTGTTGAGCATTACTTTAAGATTTCTTCATATTAATCCTTGCTATTGCAGTTCTGTTTTGCCTTTTAGGTCTTCAATCATCACTTGCAATTCATCATCAGAAAATCGTAGATTGCTAAGGTTTTCGCCTTTAACTTTTATCCCCGAAACTTCGCGAACCAGTTCTCTGAATACCTCCTGTAAATACGCGAGGACCTATTCTTGCATGCGTGGCGAATGTGTACGTATACCGCTTGTCCAGATTCATTTGTTCAGCGTTCCTTTCGTGGCGTTTGTTGATTGTGCCGAAACAGGCTTGCGTATAAGTCACTGTTTGTGCCGCCGCAAAAATGTTCCGGGCTTTCTCACTTCCTCGGAGAGTTAGAAAGGGTAGCAAAAGTTTAAACACGCTTTTGTGGCGCCAAGCCCGCGAGAACACCATAGCAGCCCCGCTAGCCTCAATCACTGTCCCTACAGTTACTATATGCAGTAATTGAATTGCCCCAGTCGTCAGCGTCTCTCTGTGTGACGCCGGGATGTTTCTACAGGTGTTGGTAGTGCGTTAAATGTCTTGTCGGATGTTACTTTGCTCGACTGCATGAGTTTTGTTAACGACCGATTTTAGTTGCCCTATTAGCCTCAATATAACAACAGTCGAGTTGGCTGCACGATGGGCGACAATCCTTACCCGTCCTTTCCTCTAGCGTCTCCGACCCTCCCCTTCATGACTTAGTTTCCCTGAACCCTGTGCTAATCTAGAGCATTCCCGTTTCTCTTCCCCTGTGGTCATTAAATCTCCCATTTACCCATACTCCGCTCTTCCAACATGGCGGGTCTGGCTAACCTCGGATCAGCTGGCTTTGTTGACCCTAGCGCTGGGCTTTGTCGACGCTTAACGCTGCGTCGAAAGTTTTCTGTCTCTATCGAAAGCAAGGCCACTCTCGAGCGTTGCCCTCGCGAAGATGTTATCGCGTGTATATTTTTCTTCGTCTCAGCGCTCGCATTGTTGCACCGCTTACCTGTACCATTTACCTGCATCTCTGACTAATATGCTGCATTGCTTAGCTTTGCACAGCGCGTCGCAATACCGTGGTTCGAAGTGTCGCATATACAGCAGCTTTGAGATTGCGCTCGACGACAGATTATGCCCGTTTTCCGATCGTGAGTGTCGCTTATCTAAGAAAGCCATGTGGTATCGCGTCTGCTTTTTCCACCCTTGTGTGTGTAGCTAACGGGACTGTGCTTGCTGTCTCATTGTTAATGCGTCTCGTAATATGAGCAGCCGTAAGCTATCCCCCCCCCCCCCCCTTTTGTTTTTTTCTTCCGGAGGAGAGAGAGAGTGTTGAGGATGCGATCCCCCCCCCCTTTTTTTTGTTTTTTTTTTATTCCGGAGGAGATAGTGTTGAGGAAGGGCAGGAAGGTGGGAAGAATGAGATGCGTGTGTGGCTGCTGAGCTGGCTGGGTTGTTTTATGCAGTGGAAGGCCCGGTGAAGAACATGAGATGTCGGGTTCGATTCCCCGCCCCGGCCCCATTTCGATCCGGTTGGATAAATGCAGAGACGCCCGTATAAGCTGAGAATTTAATCGCTTCAAAGAATCCCAGGTAGTCGAATGTGAGTCGGAGTCGGTCCTCAGCTGGACCTGTGTTATCCCAAAGCCCGGCTTTATTAAAGCACGTAAAAGTGCGCTCATTATAGGTACTAAACTCTAAACACAAATGCGCTTACATTGGATTAAAAAAAAAAGGAGTAAACTGTCCCCTAGCGCACTCTCTTCTTAAAAGGAAGTGTGCTAGAAGACAGTTTATTCCCTTTTTACTCTTTTCTGCTTAGAGTTTAGCCGTTGCGTGCTGAGCTGCGTATAGTGCGGACTTCTGGATAGGCAGTAAAGCATCGTTTTCGAAGGTTGTTGGGTGCAGAAAATTGTAATATGTGGGAAGGGTCAGGTTGATGTTTTGTAGCGAAAGCTACATTGGCCACGAACTTGCGATTTCGCTGTGGCGGTGCTCCGAGCAGGCACAGAGACCGACCTTGAGCCGTTGCCTAGCAACCGCCGCAGCTGGCGGACGCTGCTAGAGTCACTGGAAAAAATTTCAGAGTACCGCATTTCTTTTCCCCGCGCCGCCGACGCGGTCATTGGCCCAACCGCACCACGTGGTCTTGGGGTGCCATATACCTTCCAAGCGCCGGTCGGGCCGGCTGAGAAGAGCGCAGGTTCCCCATGTTTTTCGTGTTGCAACTGTCGCTCCCGTGTTTGATACTGAAGAAATCATGCCTGGCTGCTGCGCCTTCGGATGCACCAACCGAACCGAGTCCGGAAAGACTTTCTCGATTCCGACCGGGAAAAATGACCGAGAGCGTCGTTCTGCGTAGTTGCACAGAATCGGCCGGGAGGACTTCCAGCCTTCAAAAAACACACGCTTGTGCGGGGTAAGTGCACCTTGCTTGTGCTTTTTGGTGCTGTTTTAGAAGGTATGTAAGCTCAGTGCACGCGGTGTTACCGATAGGATGCTAAGAAAATAGGAGTTCACAGGAAGACCGTCGCGCAAGTCGCGCAGGGATTGTTCGCGGCTTGCCCGCTTGGCGCGGGTACACGTGTACGCGCTTGTTACTCAACAAACGCGGCTCTCCCGACTATTACGTGCTTGTGGTACGCGAAGGCACATTTGTCGCCCGAGGATTCCGCGTCTAAACGTGCACCAAGCACTCGCACCATCTTTCCGCGCCTCGAGTCATTCGACCCATGGCACTTGCTTTTCGCGGACCGTGACGATCGCAGTCAATAAAAGCATGGTCGGACATGTCTTACGTTCACATAACAACCGCTTTCTGTTCAGTTGTGTTGGGACTGGTAGAAAAATAGAAATGGGTCAAATGTTAGCAATCCTTGAAGCTGCGTGTTTGCGGCGACATGCGTGTTTACATCCCAAATGAGCTATTTTAAGTGTCACTGCGTAAACTTAGAAACCTTTATAACGTATTCTTTTTCTTCGCCTCTTTATTTGGGTGTTTCAGCTTATTATTACAGCTATCTTCCATGTTTTTCTTGTTTCACATATTTGAAACAAGGCTTCACTCGAAAAACCCCTGGGAGCCTCGGGCAGCCCAGCATTCGGGTGACCAGCATCACTCTTCTAACTGTACAACAAAACATTTGCAGGACCAGTTTTGTGGTGAAGACTTCGAGAAGCCTAGAGTGGATGGGAAGAAGAAGCTAATGTCAAGTGGTTTCGTCCTGCTTGAACGAGACGGCGGTCCCATGGCCGTCCACGATGCTCACTGCCCAAAAGCGTGGCGAAATGCGTGGAGTGGTGAAAAGCGTGGCGTGGAGTGGCGAAATGTTTCCTTCGTAGCTTGCTCCGCGGAAGGGGAAAGACGGCGTGCAAAAGCTCCCGATAGCAGCGCTAAGATGCTGCTCACAATCCTAGCACAGTTCCTGTAGTAAACGCAACCGCGGAGCAAAACAACCGCCGGCTGTCTTACTTCGCACAAAATAACTATTTTTTTCTCTTCTGAGTAAACATTGTCTCCGAGCACGAAGTATTTGCGCTTCAGTGAACACCCCACCCGATATGTCACCGAATATCAAGCTCTTCCAACGCGACGACCTTCCCGCGACGCAGTCGGCTTGGAAGGTAAATGGCAGTGGCCGCTCAGTGTTGCCAGTCAAATTCCGACCTTTGCGGTACTCTGAAATTTTTTCCAGTGACTCTAGACGCTGCGAGCTCGCTGCGCCATCTGGCATGACGTCACACCGCGCGCCTCGTCGTTTCGTTCGACTCCGCTCGCTTCGCCAGCTGTGTCGCATGGCTGATAGCGTGTCGGAGGATTGAAAAGGACACCTCACGTGCGCCGCAACCACAGTTGAGGCGGCAGTGAGGACGGCGACAAGTCTGCTAAGCAGTAGGAGGCCCGGAATCGACATCGGAACGAGATGAAGAGGGAACGAGTCGCCCAGGAAACAGAGGAACAGCGCGCCGAACGACTGGCTAAATGCCATGAATATGCCGCCGCGAGCTTTCGCTACGTATATCCTGCATAGCCGAGCTGAGCCGCTGCCAATTTTTTATAGATCGTTAGCCACGTTTTTAGCCGTTAGGCCATCGATGACGGAAGTGTGTAGTCTCGCATTTCTTGGTATGCAGTCCGTGCAAGCCGTGCAACCCGTTTGTTTTCTACGGGCATATGAGACCGTACGCTAAAACAAAGAAAGTCGCTTCCTATGCGCTTCGCGTCTTGCATGATATACTATATCTCGCCTGTATGCGCGCTCGGATCCTTTGACGCTCTATGTGCGCAGTACTTGTATACGTGCTTCTTTCTGCCACCGTCTCTCTCGTAACGTTTCTGCGAAGTCCTGGTTCCGGGAGATCGCCCCGTATATATAATATCGACACTCGATACCCACTTTTCGTCCCAGGAGTCCTGGCGGCCAGCGGATCATTATCGCGTGGTGTCGAGATCTCGAGCTTCTTTCTTTTTTCTTGCTTGGTTACAATGGCATGCCGAGCACGATGGGGAATTTTTTTTTCATAGCGTCCCGGTTTACTGTGATGTCTGACACTCGCGGCTTTATATGCAGGCTCTTATTCCTAACGCCCGGGTATTGGCTGAGAGTACGTATACACTCGCTGGATAACTATTAGAGAGCATTCGGGTGCCTCGATTCAAAAGAAAGAACCCCGCGGGAGGTCGAAATTTCCGGAGCCCTTCGCTACGGCGTCCCTCATAACCTGATTCGCCTTGGGACGTTAAACCCCCTAAACCAAACCAAACTGATGCGATCTGTGGCGCCTTACTCCAAATACAGAAATGTTTAGTTAACCAGCTTGCTACAGTTGCCACGTGTAGGCTGTTTCTCGATGTTCGTCGTCGGGGATAGTACTGTGCTGAAGAAGCCTTTTGACCAAGTCGTCTAAGAAACGTCTTTTTTACTCGCGCACACCTTGCGAGCCTTACATATGGCAGGTTTGTTTAGTTCGTGTTACATCGCGACCAAAACCTCCTGCTTTCGCTTGCTGGTTAGTACAAAGAGTGCATGCAGATGTACTTAGGTCATACGGGCCGTGTGAGGCACTCTGTTCGGTAGTTCATTTTTGTAAGGCTTGACCACAAAGCTACGATCCAAAAGCGGTTCGGAGCGGGTGTCGCGTGTGTCTGTCTGACGAAAGAGCACGAAGCAGCGGATTTGTTACTCCGTGGTGTCGATCACCGCAGCCGGACTCCTTTGAGTGAATGTGGCTGCTTCCAAGAAACGGATTACGTGCAATTAAGTTGCCTTGGGATGACATTTCTCGCCCCCCTGTCTTTCTTCCCCTGTCTTAGTTTTTCGCGCTGTACATAATGTTGAACCTTCACCAACTCGCCCAGTTTTCTGTTCTACTTAAGCTCGCCCTGTATTTCTGTGCTTGCGTTAATACATGCATTACACCTCGTTTTTGAATGCACGCAGGCCAGCCCATTGAGCATCTGTTCGAAAAGTAAAACTGCCCTCGCTGTGAAGGGTGGGTCGCTAAAAACGACACGTGCCAAATTGTCAAGGCCGAAGCAGGTCTTGGAGATTGTCGGCTGTAAGATATTTAGTTCCCGTGACCTTGAAGTAAGATTCTTCGGGCTTCGTGTAATACGCATACACGCGCACACGTGCGCACGAGTGCGCCTGAAACAGCTGCCACCGTAAAGTGCAGCTGTAATTAATTTTCCTTTCATTTAAGAAATGTATAACCATTCAGAGTACAGTGGTGAGCAGCCTTGTCTAGAGCGCTCGGGTGGTGCACTTCCTTGCAAACAAATCCAGATTTTGTGGCAGCCTCTAGGGTCCAGCTGCAACGCTTGCACGGAAGTAGCGCCAGATAGCCTCGTAAACAAAGCAGGCACCAAGTGCGCACTGCTCAAGCGTAATGCAAAAAAGCAGCGCGAACAAACGGGGACCAGACGAAGAATACATAAGAATGTTTTTTTTTGTTTTCTGTTTCCTTTTATAAGCGTGTTTCCTGTGATTAAACTTTAGTTGAGAGTCAGCGCTTGTTCCTGTGTATTCTTTCCCCCCTGTTTGTTCGCGCTGTTTTTTTTTTTTTTTGCATTATGTATTACCAACTCGCCCGCTTATCTATCCTGCTGCTCTAGCGCTCTAGACAAGGCTGCTCACCACTGTACAGAAATAACGCTGAGCTCAAATGTCCTTTCATTACTGACACCGTTCTACATGTTCTCATGCGGCTAAAATGCAAAGCAAATTTCGAAGAGCGTGGGAATTGTTAATCCGTGTTATAATGAGGACGGTGGTTATGCCTTTTTTTTATGTCGGAAGCGCAGCTTTGGCCGGAGAGCCATATAGCACAAGTCGTTTCTGTCTTCATAAGGTGGTGTCAGACGCACATGTTCTAAGCATTTCACCCCATACAAAGGGAGCGCCAGGTTAGGGGAAAATAGGAAACCGATCGGCACCCTGCGGCACTGGGGATCGCACCCCTAGCCTTCCGCGTGCGAGGCGCACATGCGGAAACCACTATAGGCCACCGCTGCGTTCAGCCCGTTTCTGCGTATAATGGATACAGCACATGCTGTGCTCATTTTCGTGACAATTTTGACTTATATATAGCCTGGTTATCTGCTAATCACAACTACAATGATGAGCCAAGGTAATGCTGCACGGTCTCCAACTGTGAAAAATTGTTTGATTTCGTCACCTCCAGTTTTAGGTTTTCGTTTTCTTTTTTTCGGTCGTGGAGTTTTCGCTGACCTGACAACCCGTGTCAGGTCGGTCAAAGCATGTTCGCGAGGCAGGTAGGTTATGAATCGTTAACTGATCGGAAAACGTGATACCGCGGACCCCGTTATAAAGCAGTAAGTGAAACAGACAATCTTGTGCGCATTTTTTTTTTCTTTGGGGGGGGGGCGGGGGGGGGGGGGGGGTATCCGTAACACACTTGTCAGATTACGAAGATTTGGTACATGAGATCCTGTCCGAGAAGACCGACTTTTTTTATGTGGAGTTATGTATAGCTTCTAGACGTTGATCTCTGAGGCCTGCAGCCTGTACTACATGTCTATTAGCCGTTGTCTTTAGACTGTGCATGCTTCATGCACCGGGAGTCTTCTACCGCGAGGTTGCGAGAGTCTGCTGTGGTATATTGCTTCTGTTGTGGCCTGTTCATACACGGCTTTGTCTAACGCTTTTTTGTTGTTCTGGCAACACTGCGGTTTAGCCCTAGAACACTCCTTCATGCCTGTAAAGGAGGCATCCAAAGCTGGCGCGTCGCCTGCACTGGCGCCTTATCAAACACTGCGCGGAATGCTTGACTTTGCCGCGCTGCCTTATCGAAACCAGCGCGACACGGGTTGTCTGCATCAACGCTTTTTTTTTCATTCCTCCTCGATAGGCGTCGTCTGCACCGGCGCAAACCTTTTCAAACGCCGCGCCATTGATACCGGAAGCGCGTTGGCGCTAGTATCATCGCTTCAGTACCTATGTTTGTTTACAAACATGAAGGGGGAAGAAAGGACTCGGGAGAGTCGGTTGCGTCACAATTTTTGAAGCCGGCTCCCCCGCTACTTGGCCGCAGTCTCGGTTCGCTTGCGCATGCGCAGCAGGCATTGAGGCAGACGACGCCGCTGCGCCCAGTGTGCTACTATTGGCTGCGCGATCGGCCAAAGACTCCCAGCAGTCCTTGAGAAAGCACGTGACTTCCGGCACACTTTTCGGCGTGCAGCTGGGATAGCGAGGGCCTCTCCTGAGTCTTCCTTCGTCCATTTTTACACTCGTCAAAACCGTGTATTGAGCCTGCCCGCAGCATATTTGCTGGCACTTTCGGTGCCACTGCGACCTTTTAAGCTTGTACCTATGCAGTGCGCTCCAATAGTGTATACGTATACGTAACGTGTAGGCCCTGCAGCGGGGCATAGCTCTTTCGTGTAATCAGAAGCGTCAAGAGGCATGCACGCAGATAAGATTACGAGCGTCCACCTAGCCTTGCGGAGCGCCAATTTGCGGGCGTCGCTGGGGTCAGACGCAAATTACGTTGCACTTTTATGCCGGCTAAGTGCTGTGGGAGCACCGCGCCTGTGTGTTCGCCTGTGATCGACACACGCAGAAAAAAGTACAGTCGGGGACAAAAGTCTCCGGACCACGTGTTCCTCTAGCGAAGCCGATAGCTCTGCTATTAGTCGGCGGTTGGAGACCACACTTGTGGAGGTAAAAGTTAATTTTTTGTTCTTTCATCTCCATAAGTGCAGTCTCCGGCCGCTGTCTGATAGTAGAGCTATAAGCTTCGTTTGAGGAGACTTTTGTCCCTGACTGTACGAGCGTGTGTGCGACTGCTTACGATAATTCAAGTGTGCAACGGTTGCTGTTCGGCGAGTTGGTTGGTTTCCATGTTTGCAGGACACGGCGCAAGAAAGAACGGAACTACAAGGAGGAGGACGGGACGGAGCGCTGAGCTAACGACTTTTATTTCGAAAAGAGGCGAACCCGTATTTAAGAGGGGTATATCAGGCCACATGATCAAGGCAGAATGACTGCAGGGAGCAAAGAAAAGGACAAACTTAGCTGTAACAAAAATACCCGTGACTCAAGCGAAAGAAAACCCCGCCGCGGTGGCTCAGTGGTTACGGCGCTCGGCTGCTGACCCGAAAGACGCGGGTTCGATCCCGGCCACGGCGTCTGAATTTCTTGAAGGCGAAATTCTAGAGGCCCGTGTGCCGTGCGATTTCAGTGCACGTTAAAGAACCCCAGGTGGTCGAAATTTCCGGAGCCCTTCACTACGGCGTCTCTCATAGCCTCAGTCGCTTTGGGACGTTAAACCCTAATAAACCAAACCAATCAAGCGAAAGAGAAGTGATGACCACAAGCCAACTGAATTTTAACCGGGTGAAACTCCGAAAAGGGATAAAACTAGCTTTTGAGTGTACGGGCGCAGTTATACTAAAAACAAACCTTTAGTACGCATTCTAGAACGAAATTTACTGTTTTGTTTTTGCTGCGAAGGTGGAAAGGCATTAAATGTATTTAAAGGGACCGAACACATGTATTTTAAGGATCCAATTTTTTTCGCCTCAACGCAAAGCTTGCTGTCTCCGCAAACGAAAAAAAAAAGTCACACAAGACGACGGACAAGAAGTGTGTACACACCACAACGACTGGACTAACAACTGAAGTTTATTGGAAAAAACATGGTCCGAGCAAGGCTAGCAGAGCATGCGCAACAGCATCATCACTAATCACTGAGCATAAGAGACGAAGACAAGAAATCTCATCTATCGTGGACGACCTAAAAAAGCAAATTCTTTTTCAAGTAAGCGCATCGAGGTTGTGCTTATACAATCAGAGCCTAACAAACCGATATGATATGCTTCCAAGATTTCCCGCTCCTGTTTTGCCTTGCCTCTACCAAGAATGGTGACGTTGCTGAAGAAAGGATAACAGCCACATTCGCTGCAATGGCGAGGCAAGTTTGCACCGCCATCGGACCCCAGGGAGGAGTGATGCTCACGAAGCCGGTCATTAATACACCGGCCAGTTTGGCCGATGTAAACTCTCTCGCATGTGAGGGGGAACTTGTACACCACCTGTGCGACACATGTCGTGAAAAGATTCACACGCTGCGTTGTGCAAACGTGGTTCCTTTCCCTGCCTCGAGAAATGCGCGAACACAGTCCCGACAGCTTGCAGGGAGCAGAGAACACCATACTCACTCCCTGCTTGGCCGCCACTTTTTTCATGTTGTGGCTCACTTTATGCACGTACGGCATGACCTCGAACTTCTTTCGTTCAGTTGACCCAACGTCAGTCCTCTTCGTGCGTCCTTTCTTGAGGTTCTGAAGCAGCGATTCAGCCACTGCCTTCAAAATGTGTTTAGGGAACCCCGCGGCTTCCAAACTTTGCACTGATTGTCAAGGCTGGTTTTGATGGCGTGGTGACAGCTTTTTCCCAGTGCATTGCGGAAACAGTTCATCGCAATCCCTCTCTTTACAGTCTTAGAGTGCGCAGAACCGATAGGTAACAAAGCTTTCTTGCTTCTGTGCAAAAACATCCAGCATAAATGGCCATCGTCAAGGAATGTTAGTTGCAGTTCTGTTTTCGCCTAGAAGCAAGAAAGCTTTGTTACCTATCGGTTCTGCGCACTCTAAGACTGTAAAGAGAAGGATTGCGATGAACTGTTTCCGCAATGCACTGGGAAAAAGCTGTCACCACGCCATCAAAACCAGCCTTGACAATCAGTGCAAAGGTTTGGAAGCCGCGGGGTTCCCTAAACCCCTTTTGAAGGCAGTGGCTGAATCGCTGCTTCAGAACCTCAAGAAAGGACGCACGAAGAGGACTGACGTTGGGTCAACTGAACGAAAGAAGTTCGAGGTCATGCCGTACGTGCATAAAGTGAGCCACAACATGAAAAAAGTGGCGGCCAAGCAGGGAGTGAGTATGGTGTTCTCTGCTCCCTGCAAGCTGTCGGGACTGTGTTCGCGCATTTCTCGAGGCAGGGAAAGGAACCACGTTTGCACAACGCAGCGTGTGAATCTTTTCACGACATGTGTCGCACAGGTGGTGTACAAGTTCCCCCTCACATGCGAGAGAGTTTACATCGGCCAAACTGGCCGGTGTATTAATGACCGGCTTCGTGAGCATCACTCCTCCCTGGGGTCCGATGGCGGTGCAAACTTGCCTCGCCATTGCAATGAATGTGGCTGTTATCCCTTGTTCAGCAATGTCACCATTCTTGGTAGAGGCAAGGGAAAACAGGAGCGGGAAATACTGGAAGCATATCATATCGGTTTGTTAGGCTCTGATTGTATAAGCACAACCTCGGTGCAATTGCTTGAAAAAGAATTTGCTTTTTTAGGTCGTCCACGATAGATGAGATTTCTTGTCTTTGTTTCTTATGCTCAGTGATTAGTGATGATGCTGTTGCGCATGCTCTGCTGCTGGCCTTGCTCGGACCATGTTTTTTCCAATAAACTTCAGTTGTTAGTCCAGTTGTTGTGTTGTGTACACTCTTCTTGTCCGTCGTCTTGTGTGACTGGTTTTTTTTTTTTTCGTTTACAATGTACCAACTGGCCCGCATTTCAACCCTTCCGCAAACGGTTCTGTCGGAAACGCTGTAAAAAATTTGTTTACCAAAAATTTTTTAACCAGCGCGTGCCCCGGTTATCCCAATGCAGGAAACCGGGATGTCGAGCACGATGGCAATTGCACATCGGTAAAAGTGCTGCACCAAACACTGATGCAAATCTTCGAAATTGAAAATACCGCTTCAATTTCAAGTGAAGCAGCCGCTGCTCAATTCGGCGGGCTACACACAGTGATTAGATGAGCCACAGGCATTTTCAAGCAATTTTCTTTCGCTTTTGGCCTGTGGCTCATTCTAAAGACTGTATGCACATTTGTGAAATGAAGTTTGGATTCAGTTCAATTCAATACAAATAAAGAAAACGGAGGCTACTTTGAACTGCGCAACTTCACTGTTTCCCATACTTTTTTGTTTTGTCTGTGTGATGGCTCAGCAAAGGCTCCGTCTGGATTGGCTGTCGGTGGCCTGCCTGTCACTTATCGCAGACCACGGCGCGCGCTTTCTATGTTCCGGAAAAATGCGGTGACGTAGAGTACTTTAAGAGTAAGCGTATACCCTGCAGAGCTGCGTCGGCCGCTGAACTCGAGAGGATGAGCGCGTCCGCTTCGTTCATTCAGTGCGTGTTTGGTGGCACTGCAATACGTTAGCGCAAGAGCGCAGACATTTTTTTTTTTTCATATTTCGCTGCCTTTCTTTAAATGCTAGAAAGAAAAGAACCAGGTAGGAGATATGTTGATAGAAAGAGTTGGATCGGTTGTTTCTTAACCCCCTAAACGAAACGCACATGACTCTAATGTGAATATGCAAATGTATAATTGGTTTGGTTTGGTTTATAACGTCCCAAAGCTACTCAGGCTATGGGGGACGCCGTAGTGAAGGGCTCCGTAAATTTCGACCACCTGGGGGTTCTTTAACGTGCACTGACATCGCACAGCACACGGGCCGCTAGAATTTCGCCTTCATCGAAATTCGGCCGCCGCGTCCGGGATCGAACCCGCGTCCTTAGGGCGAGTAGCCGAGCGCCGTAACCACTTAGCCACCGCGGCGGGGATGCATAATTGGGGTTAGGTAATTAACTAAGCACAATTTAAAAAAAAACTCTAATGAATGCCTTAGGGCGGGAAGCAATATGTCCTTGGCTGAAGTTACGTGAAACACCCTGTGTAAGGTGTTGGTGGTGGATGCTTTAGGGTATTTTGGGGAGGGAATTTTGGACGCGGGTTAGGTTGCTCTAAGTTGCGCGGTTACTCTCGGCGTCCAGGGGAAAGGTAAGGAGGGGACGATGGGGAGGGAAGTATCCTGTCGTCGATGGCGTCTTCGTCGTTGCTGTCGTGGTCCAGGAGGGCAGCGCAGGCTTAGAGGAGGATGTCCAGGCTGGTCTGCTCTAAGTAGGCCATGGTAGGACACTGTGGGCTGAGAGGTGATTCCGGACCGGGACCAGCTGCTGGTCCTCCGTGTCGGCTGTCAGTCCGAAGGCCTGGTAACCAACATAGAGCCGATGTCGGGGCAGGGCATTGGTTGGGCACACTCATAACAAGTGTCCCAAATTTCCTGCATCACCGCACGAGGTGCCGGCAGGGAAGGAGGCCAGGCCGAGGACGAAATTCCGCGTTGGCATCCGAAAGCAGCCGATGCGGAGTCGCAGGAGGAGGACTCGTTTCCGGCGGGGAAGCCTGTCCGAGAGACGGCGGAAGGGTCGATATATGCGGCAATACACATGTCGGGGTGGAGTGCCCTTACCACCTGATTCAGGTGTCGGCGGGCTAAGTCGTGTGGGGCAACTTTGGTGGTCAGGGCCGACCCGTTGGTGTTGGCCGCCTTGGCGATGGCGTCGGCCTCATCGTTGCCCCGTATGCTGGAATGGCCGGGCACCAGTGACATCTGGTAGCCGGCGTCCTCCAGGGCATGGAGGTGAGCTCGAAGGGCAGAGGTCTAGGTCTGGGTGATATGGGACTTGCTTAGGAACTTCAGGGCCACAAAATAGCTGGGGGGAGGCGTCGATGGTTCCGATAAATTCTACTGCCGGGTGGAGACCTGCCAGTTCCGCTGCAGTGGAGCTTGCCTGGAAGGTCATTCTGCAGGTTCGGATCTTCTCCATGCGTGGTGCTTCCAGAGCCGCCGCCGTTGCCTGTCCCGTGGCTGGCAGCACCGAGCCATCGATGAAGAGGATCCTGTAAAACCTTCGCACTCTTCCAGGAAGGCTTCGGTGGTCTGGCCGAGGGCAGCATCGAGGGAGTGACGTTTGATCTTCTCGTGGAGGCCCCGTGTAACCTGCAGGGGAGGGCGGTTTGGAGAGGGAGGGAGGACCGGGTGCCCGTGGAGTGGGCCGAGTGTCTCCACCTAGGCAGCAGACAGCTCCCCCATCCTGTAGCTTGGGTTGCTGTGCAGGCGCGCTCGGAGGGCACCACCGTTTGGGACGTGATGGTGCCTGTCCGTGTGGGTCAGGCTTCTCTGGAGGAACAGAAGTTTCGGGGGGTAGGCGCAGCCTCCGCCAGGGTGGCCGGGATCTGTGATCGCTGTGGGGCACCCAGGAGACGGCGGTACCACCTCCTGCGAATAGTTTCGAGGCTATTGAGTCGGGTTGGCCGGAGGGCGACGAGGGGTTCCTTTTAACGTTACTCCCGTCGGTACAGCCGCAAGAGAGGGGCTGTCGCTTAATTTCCCTTGCAGGCTATCGCTTGAGCGGTAGTGTTATCAACGGTACAATACCGAAAAGTCACTAATCAGATGCAAGGGCGCACAAAGGCAGCCAGTCTTCAGTATATAGGCTTCTGTGAATGCGAGTGCAACGACGTGCACGTGTTGGGATCACCTGATTAGGCGAGGACTGTATAGCCGCTGCGCGTCGGGGCTAGGTTAGCGCCGAAACAATGGTACATATCTCGTGATGTTCGTTGGAAGCGATAATGGATAACATATGTGACCGGCGGCTTATGTAACGGGCTGGTTTCGGGAGCACCGCGCTGACGTCGGCGTTGGAGAATTCGCTTGCGAACTGTGTATACACGTTTGTAATGGCTGAGTAATGATGAGCGCCACACCGGTTAAGTGCTTTGCGTTCAGCTTTTGTGCTCCTGTCCTTTTTTTTCTTCAATGTTGCTAGCCGGATGTGCAGAATCTCGTATAGTGAGTCTCTTATCTGTGGGGTTCTTAAAAAAACTTCAGTTAGGCTTGAAATAATTCTGTTTTAGGTCCTTAGCTTATCGCTTCTCTCTATCGTCATCATCATCATGAGCCCGACTACGCCCACTGCAGGGCAAAGGCCTCTCCCGTGTCTCTCTAATTAACCTTGTCCTTTGCCAGCTGCGGCTAACCTATCCCTGCAATCTCATCCGCCCACCTAACTTTCTGCCACCCCTTGCTACTCTTGCCTTCTCTTTGAAATCCACTCCGTTACCCTTAAGGACCACCGGTTATCGTGCCTTCGCATTGCATGCCCTGCCCAAGCCCATGTCTTCCTCTTGATTTCGACCAGGATGTCATTAACCCTTCTTTTTGTTCCCTGACCCTCTCTATCCTCTTTTCTTGTCTCTTAACGTTACACCTATCATTTTTTCTTTTCATAGCTGGCTGCGTTGTCCTTAACTTAAGCTAACCCTTTTCGTTAGCCTCCGCGTTCCTGCCCCATAGGCTGGTTTAGTCTTCAGCATATGACCACAGCTGATTGCAAAAATAACCACCTTGTGCGTGTGGCGCATCATTGCCCGAGTTGCCTCTGTGCCATTAACCCCCTCAGCAACTGTATTGCTGTATCTTTTGACGTCGACGCTGTTGGCAAAGAAACCTTTTAAATAGCTTTACTGCTGCGCTCGCTTATAGGGAACGTCGGGGGAAATCTTTCGGGAAATCGTTTCGGTCGGGGGAAATCTAAACGTGAGCGTGAGCTACTGGAGGCATTCATGATCAGAAAGAATAAGCAGAAATGCGTCAGTGAGCCGTCTGTGATTATCACCGAAAAGGAGTGCAAGTTTTTATCATTATAGTAGCGTTTTCACCATGTGGTGCGCGAAGTGTATTGCCTGTAGGGTGTGTGCGCAGGTAGGAAATTCCTTTAAATTGAGCAATTCTTCATCGCAATAAATCAGTTGTAAGTCCAGCGTTGTGGTGTGTGCCTTCTTTGTTCTTGCCTTGCGTCTGTTTTCGCTGGTTCCCTTTCTATGCTTATAGGGAAGGTTGCTAAAAGGAACGTGTTCACTTAATGCTTCTTGCATGGGCAGGTCGTTCGACTTCGTGCCGATGAAGCCGCCCGCTGATGGATTAGCGCGTCTATACTCTATAGCAGGTACGCGCCTTCGTTACCAATGGAGCTCTGTATATTGCGAGTTTAAAGGCTGTTATAATACGTGATCGCTTGCTTCCTTCGCCTTCGTTCTTTCCCTCTTTGTCGGACCCACCGTGCAGCATTGTGGGTGCGGTGTTCGTGTGTCGATTCCGAGGTCGCGAGATCGACTACCTGCCGCAGTGGCCGCATTTTTTCGGCTCCAAAAGCGCCCGTGCGTAGCGCGATTCCGGTGCACGTACACTCTAAACAGAGAGGAATAAGAAAGGAGTAAGCTGACCTGTAGCGCACACTCTTTTATAAGAGGTGTGCGTTAGAGGCTGTCGAAATTACTGTGACGCCCGCCGCTACGGCACGTTTCAGTATCGTGGTGTTAAACCCCACTATACAACCTCCTCCTCCAGCTCTTTCTTTTTTTTTTTGTCGGTGTTCGGCGTAACCGTTTCCTTTGTGCATATATTGGGGCTATCATTCTATATTTTACCCCGACAGCTTTAATTTAATTGCCAGAGGTGAGGGTGCAGAGGGCAGGTCGTTGATCATGCCAACACATGCTTGCATCGTGTGGGTAGAGCGTTGCCTGGGATTCTCCCAGGCAACGCCCCACGCCTACATCCTCTGTTTAGGGTCGTGACGTAATAACCGCTAGTCTCTTTTCGCGTAATTGGTCATTCACCCGTCGCCGCGAGTTTTGGCGTGTCGTGATATCTCTGTTAATCAGCCCCTGCTCTTCACAATTGAGCGGTCGTTTTCAACGCTGTCTTTCGGAGATATGGCACGAAGCAAGGACAGAATACAAAGGGAAATTTTCTTATCTCTCTATGAGGTGTACTTCGCGCACTGCAGGGCTTACTTATTCGAATTTGGTGGGACTCCCTCGTTGACGTTCTGTGGAGAAATTCCTTCGCGACACACCCGGAGACTTCGAGGGCAGGCGTTGATTGCCTCTGTGTACTTTATCGGAGTCAAATGAAATGCGAACGGAATTGAAACGGGCACTTGCCGCTTATCATTTCTAAACAGCGGTCATCGCATCCTTGAACTTGATATCAGTTCGACTTTTATTATGGCCAACTGCTGTTGGAAACGCCCGCGTAACTACGGCTTTGCTGTTCGTTGCTCAATCGTCCCGTCCTCATTCTATTCGTCACTGATTGGGGCTTTGGAACCAGACGTTAACATATATCGGACTCATTACGACGCGCGACTATATGGTATAGCAGCGCAGCTTTCGTTTAAACTCTCAGCCATTGCACCTTCGGAAAACTAGTGACATCTTATGCGATAACTTCAACCTGTCGCAAAACTGTGCAGCAGTTTTGACGCTTGACGAGGCCCGCAGTGGACGTCCACGGACGCTTAATGCATAGTTTGCGCCGAAGGCAGGCGTATAAGCGCCGTGCGTCGAAGCGATTACCACTCCGCCTTACGAGGAAAAGCCGCGGATCGCTCGAAGCAGACAGGCTCGAAGCGGACAGCTCGAAGCGGTTCTGAAACGGCGAACAACCTTTTTCTATTTTTTTTCCTCCCCGATTCGAACGAGAGACGTGCTTAGTAGTTCGGTCTCGTCTCTCCAGGAGCTGCGTTTCAGCCAAGCCGGCGTCGTCGCCGACACGAGAGGAGGGGCAGTGCGCATATACGCGAATCGTCGTTTATTTCCGGGGAATGCCTCGTCGGGCGTCCTTCGAACCGAAGGTGTGTACACGAAGCAGCGGCGTCGCAGTCGCCGGGGCGATCGGAACTCCGTCGCGGACGTCGGCCGGCGCTCGATAAGGCCGCCGATAGCGCGCGGGGCGTGAGGACGAGGGTCAGCTGTCGACGCTGCCGCCGCCGCCGCGTCAACGCACGTGAGTGATTCAGTGCGGCTTCGGCGGCGCGCGCGCGCCTGGGAAGGGGGGTCGTCGTCGTCGGCAGTCATGGCCGAGCGTAAGGAGAGCTACGTCGAGCCGTCGCTGGCCGCCATCCACCGGAATGGAAGCGAGCTGCTCGTCGGCGACCGCTGGAAGAGGCCCTACATGCTGCGACCGTTCGCAGACGACGGCGAAGCGGGCCTCGAAGGTTCGTAACGAGGGGGCAGTCCGCCGAACGTCTTCCGCAACCGTCGCTTTCATCCTCATCTCTGCTTTCCGCTATTTCCCTTGTTGTTCTTTGAAGAAGCGAGATTTGGAATAATGCTTTTGAATTTAGTGCACACTGGCTAAGAACTATATACGGCGCGCGCGCGCGCGATCGACCGACTCATTAACGTGTCGCACCTTTTCCCCTCTGTGCGATCGCCTCAAGTATTCTAGCACACTGTATACCTCTAGCGACAGGTGATGGTGATGACAACACGTACAATATTATAGCGACTCAGCGCGGTCTGCCTGTTGATTCAATCCCCCCCTCGCCCTTGTTTTTAATCGCAAAAGTGGCTTGCTTACGCTCGAGCCTGTTGAGCAGGCTGGACGAGGAGACGCTTTATGTCATTGCGCGCAGCTGCGGGAGCGCGCTGTCGGCGCTCGGAAACCCCGCGCCGCGGTGGCATATGCGTGCCGGCTCGTGCGTTGTCACGCGGGCGCGATTGCAATACTCGGTCCTGTCAGCTGTTCGCATTGTTTTTTTTTTTTTCCCGGGCTTGCGTTGTTTCAGTCAGTGATGAGACTACGCTGGAACGTCGAAGAGTGACGAACGTCTTCTCGTCAAAACCCTCCGCGGCACTGACTCACAACCCGTCGGCCCTGTCGTCGTCCGCAGAAGCAGCGAATATTGGCGCGCCTGTGTTGCTGCTTAGGGTGTAAGGGGCGCAGCTTCGGTTAAGCGTTTTCTTTCTTTTTTTAATTTGCTCGTTTCTCGGCAGCGCACATGTGCGCCTCTCGCATAGCGACGTGTGCGCGCACCACTAAAACCGGAGAGGGGGCGAGGAAAATCAACCTCGGGTTTTTTTTCGGAGCCAATCGCGGTCGCTCCCGCTACGCGCAGCTGCGTTTGTTTCCCCCGTCGCCGACGCGGCGGCCTTGGCGGCGACGGGGGTCGGAACTCCCCTTCCGACCGGAGTCCTCCCCCCTGCTCTGGCTTCGAACAGAAGCCGTGCTTTTTGCTTTTTTTTTTGTTCCCCCTCTGTTCGTTTTTCGAGCCTCTCGGTGGAATGAAAGCACTGAAAGGGAAATGCATTGTCGAGGTGTCCTTTTGTCGCGCGTCTTTCGCCTCCTCCACCTCCTCTCTTGTTTCCTTTGACGCCTTGCCGTCGATGCTGCCGCTGCTCCAACGGTGCGTTGCACTGTTCCCTCCTTGAGCGCGTGTTCGTACGGCCGCCGCTGAGCACGCCGGCACAGACGGTGGCCCGTTGCTGCTTCTCCCGCGCTGGCGACGATCTCGGACGGTCGCGCCGCGACCGCGGTTGTGACCCCTGGCCGCCGCGTGTCCGAGTCCGACGACGTCGCTGCGGCGGCGGCGGTGGCCGCAGCCGAGCTGGCTGCTTCGGTGCTCATTTACACGCCGTCGTCGATGAACGGTCGCTACCACCACTACCGCAAGAGGCGCCCTGGCAAAGGTGGGGAACGGCGGTCAACGCTCCAGTGACATTTTGCCCCCCCCCCCCCCCCCGATCCCGAACTCGCCGGTTCCTGGATTTGCGTGCGTAACCGCATTGACGGATGTGTGCCGAATCCGTTTCGTTCGTTCCTTTCGATGGCAGGACGTCGACGTCCTCACTAGCCGTTATCGACGGAGTCGACTGTGTCGGTTTCCGAAGACTTTGTCTCCGCGACCGGATTTGCGTTGTCTCCGTTGTGACGCGATTTGCATATATCTGTGCCGGTTCCGTACGTGGCTCGCTCGTTTCCACACGGCTTCTGGTTTTCGCGTGATCGTTTTTGCGAAACGTTTCAGGGTTTGTTCTCGTAGTTTCTGTACGGGTACGTTGTGTCTCGTACACGCCGCGTGTTAAATAGACGCCCGGACGTGACGTTTCGGGGCCTTATCGTCCCAGATTTTTTTTTCCCCTCTTGCTCGATGGCCTTGCGTTTGTAGTGAGGCAGCTATCGATAGTTTTGTCGAATAGGGTTGGCCTTATACGTGGTGCCTGAGTAATTGATGTGGGCACTGAACTTTAGGCTCTGCTTGGATGGTGTTGAAACACGTATGTGCGCTGTCATCGATTAAGCACGCCAGCAAAGCAGCTTGGGAGAGAGAGCAGTGGAGATTAAATTTTTTGGTCAGTGCCGGTAATATATCACGCCACACTGACGAAGCACTATTCAGGTCGTTGTAACACACGTTATTAATACACTGAATGTGGCATATTTGCTTTTTGCTTTTTGTTTTTAGTAATGTCTGCACGAGGAGCATTCTCTGAGGCTTACGCCATTGTCAGCCTAGGGCAGCTGTGACCAAAAGCCGCAGTGATCACCTGCTTCCGTGCTTGCTTGTGAGGATGTAACCAATAGGGATGTGGGAGTGAGCGCTGTGTATAATGTGTCACATGGTAGAATTGGGATTGTGTGTGTGTGCGGGGGGGGGGGGGGGGGGCACGGTGGCGGCCGCGTGGATCCGAGGTGGCGAATAATCAAAGGTAGCGATCGACATTACTCCGGAGACCTCCACTACGGCACCTCTTTCCGCTTTCACTCCCACCGTCCTTCCTTCACTCACGGCGTGGTTGAGGTGTCCACGGAGAAGTGAGAGAGTTGCCGCCTCATTAATTTCCTCATTTATTTTGTTTCCTCATTACCGATTTTTTTTTCAATACATTTTTTTTCTGTTCAGTATTTCAGTATTCTCCAGCCCGGAAATTATAGTTGCTTGTACTCTTCATCTTAACGAAAAAGTCGACGCCTGTGCATACCGGTCGCAGTCGTTTTGCACACAGTAGTCGTGCACAGCATGTTATCAGCGGGGGAGTATGAAGAATTCAAGGCATTTCAGCTGAAGTTCAGAACCGCGGAGCTTGCTTCATCTCCAGTCTAGATTGGTATTGTTCCCTCAAGGTGATTGAAAGAAAACAGCTACAGTGGGGTGCCTTGAAGCTCAGGGAGATTGTAGTAATTAGCCGTTCTTCGGGTTCGGGTTCGATCCTGGCCGCGGCGGTTGAATTTCTTTGGAGGAGAAATTCTAGAGACCCGTGTACGATGTCAGTGCACGTTAAAGAATCCCAGGTGGTCGAAATTTCCGGAGCCCTCCACTACGGCGTCTCTCATAGCCTTAGTCGCTTTGGGACGTTAAACCCTATAAACCAAACCAAACTGATTCTCCAGGTCTGCATGGAGGAAATACAAGTATATGGTTTATTTTTTTTTTCACACTGTTGCTGTCACTTCTATTTCTTATGGTATCGGTGCAAGAATGTCAGTGTTCAGTGTACTTGCCATACTGTTGGTTTTTGTGACAGATATTTAGCATTTCAATGTTATCGTTTTCTTTTTCTGTCTGTGGTACTTTTCTTTTATTCAAGCTCACAGTTTCTGTGGTTGGAGCTGATTTCTGTCGTCGTAAGCGTTACTTTGGAAGTAACTTTCTTTTTTTGCTTTCGGTTCTGTAGTGCTTGTACTATTTCACCTATTATCGCTTGAGCACTAGACGTGGTCGGCATATCCTGTCGTTTACTGCAAACGTTTCTGTCCGCACGCATTTACATGATGCAGGTTCTTGAAAATTAGAAGTGACATGTGCGCCCAACCATCCAGTTCAGCGGCTGCGCACTCTATACGCAGTGATACGACTGCTACGCTGTTTTCGCCAATCTGTGCCAAAAAGCCTTGCTTCTTTAAACAAAAAAAAAATGGGGGGGGGGGGGGGGGTTTCGCGGCTTTGCTTGGCCGAAGTGGGAGATTGCACGCGCTACTAAACCCGGCTGCGAAATTCTCGGTCGGCGTGGGTGTTTGGGTTCGCTTCCTTGCACATGCCTAAAATTGTTTGAAGCCTCAAAAACAACACGAGCTTGCACATGAGGCTGGCGCTGCTTTTTGCTTTTTTTTTTTTTGGGGGGGGGGGGGGGGGCGTTGAGAGCAGTGAGAATAAGGGGTATTTGTTGTAATGCAGTTTGCTTTTTTTTTCTTATATTCGTAGTCCTCAGAGCCGCGAAATGAAGCTCGACGATTGGCGAAACCGGATAGGGCGAGGAAACGACGGAATGCGTGCTCGAGAAAATGCCCGAGTGGGAGGTGGTTTGGCGGTTGCCGTGTTGTTATACTCTGTGCTGACGACGCTGCGCGCGAGTGCGTGCGTGCGTGCGTGCGTGCGTGCGTGCGTGCGTGCGTGCGTGCGTGCGTGCGTGCGTGCGTGCGTGCGTGCGTGCGTGCGTGCGTGCACGCACGCACGCACGCCTTTTTTTTTTACTGCATGCAGGTTTTTCGTTCAGAAGCCATGGAAGATGAGGTAGTTTGGGGAGATATTGTAACGCAAAGCTGACACTGTGATAATGTGCGATTAAAAGACGACTGATTAACTATATAAATACATAACACATGCTTACACCTGCTGCTAACAGCCACCGCGGTGGCTCAGTGGTTATGGATTGGCTGCTGTCCCGACGGACACAGTTTCGATACCAGCTGTAGCGGTCGCATTTTGATGGTGGCGAAATGCTAAGGACTCGAGTACTATGCGGTGTCAGTGCATTTTTAAGAACTCCACATAATCGAAATTATCCGGAGCCCTTCACTACGGCGCCCATCATAGGCTGATTCGCTTCAGGATTTTAAACCCCATGAAACCAAACGCATACATACGTTAAATGAAGCAACTTCCCTCAACGGACAAGCTCTGGTGGCACCAGCAGGAGTGTCCCATGAACGGACTGTAGTGGGTGCGAAAGTGTGCGTTTTCTGTGGGTATATATTGAACTTATGTTCATAGTTTCTGACTCTAGTGCTCCTTGTGTGTGATGTATGCTTGTTTGCTCGGCGTGATTTCCACAAAAGCATGTAGTTCTGCCGCCGCGGTGGTTCAGTGGTTATGGTGCTCGGCTGCTGTCCCGAAAGACGCGGGTTCGATCCCGACCGCGGCGATCGAATTTCGATGGAGGCGAAATTCTAGAGGCCCGTGTACTGTGCGATGTCAGTGCACATTAAAGAACCCCAGGTGGTCGAAATTTCCGGAGCCCTTCACTACGGCGTCTCTCATAGCCTGAGTCGCTTTGCGACGTTAAACCCCATAAACCAACCAACCAGCATGTAGTTCTCATAAATTCATGATTTCACTTCCTTTGTAAAAGCGCCGGCACAAAGCAGAATATCTCCCAGTAGTGCGAGAGGAAAAGCGAACTGGTTCCAGTTGGAATTTGCACGTAAATTGGTAAATTGGTTTTTGAGGAAAGGAAATGGCGCAGTAATTGTCTCACATATATCTCGGCGGACACCTCAACCGCACCGTAAGGGAAGGGAGAAGGTAGGAGTGAAAGAAGAAGAAAGAGGTGCCATAGTGGAGGTCTCCAGAATGATTTCGACCACCTGGGAATCTTTAACGTGCACCAACATCACACAGCACACGGGCGCCTTTTGAGTTTCACCTCCATCGAAACTCGGCCGCCGCGGTCGGGTTCGAACCCGGGTACTCCGGCTAGGTAGACGAGCGCCTTAACCACTGAGCCACCGCGATGGGTGGAATTTGCAGCGTTTTTTTTTCTTACTGAGCAGTCAAGTCCAATTGGGAAACCATTTAGATTCAATATAGGGTACCGTTTGAGTTCAGTTGGCTAGCCATTTGTTCTGGTTGGGCGAGCAGTTAGTTCAAATTGGAAACATAGCTGTGCTCAAATGGTGGAGCCCAATGGGTGGCGAAAACACAACTGCATGTTCTCGGCCATTTGACTTTCCTGAAAAATTCTCCAATTGTCTCACTTATTTTTATATTTTTGGCTGGAGATGCTCAGGACGTCCGTTTGCTGTGCAGTGGCTATGCATGTTAAGTGTGGTTGAAATGAATTCAGTCCCCACGTGTCGCTTTGGCACGCAAACCCCACATGCCGCAGCACTCACAAGATGGGCTCTGACACGCGGTTGCGTGCCCCTGCAGGCTCGTCTGGGCAGCAGCAGCAGGAGCTCGAGGAGCAGCTGGGTCCCGCGGCGGCGCAGTATGAAGACTTCCACACCATCGACTGGCAGCGCGACCTGGCGCGCGACCGCATGCGCCACCGGCTCATCGTCAAACGGCGGGGCCAGGGGGGTCTCGTGGAGCTGCTGGTGGGCTTCCACGACGCGTGGTCCGGCTGGCTCTGCGTGCTGCTCGTCGGCCTGGCCGCGGGCGCCATCGCGGCCGTCATCGACATTGGCGCCCTCTGGATGAAGGACCTGCGCGAGGGCATCTGCCCGCAGGCCTTCTGGCTCAACAAGGAGCAGTGCTGCTGGGCCTCCAACGACACCTTCTACAAGGGGGATGACTGCAAACAGTGGTACAGGTGCGTGCGTGCCTTTCTTAAGTGATTTGTAGATGGCTGGCTTTGAACCTGTTGTGATTAGTCAGTGCTCTCCTGGGGCCGTTAGTCTGATCTTCATCTGCTGCCCTGTAGGTGCCCATGATTAGTCTGACGTCTTCAAATTTTCTTGGGCTGCCAGACACTTTAAAGCAACCGTGCAGCATCTTTCTTTGAAGGTGCTATTTCATTATCCCCGAGGCATTTTCTACAGCGAGAGCTGTTAAGGGCACATTTTCCTGTTTTAAGGCTTTGGCGTAACACTGTGCCACGCAAACTGGTCAGTGTGCGACATCACTGCAGCATGCATTGATGTCACTGCGATGCGCCGCACTAAGAGGTCCAAACAAACTGACATCATGAGTGACAGCATAGTCACATCATCCTGCCCCTGCAAGAGACGGCAAATAACCATGAATGAAGCAAAAATATTCACCACTGCAAACATCTTTCACTGAATCTCTCTTTACACAGTGGTAACCATTGTATTGTTCTTTTTGCTGGGCAAAAGTGCCATACTGGATGGTGCATAGATAAGCCCATGCCAGCACACACGGCACTCTCAGTGTTAGGCTGGTCATAGCTCGTGGTGCTGAACCCATTTCCATATCCTCGTGTTTTTATTTTTTTAGATGTGTTTTATCAGCATAATTCCTCCCATTCATGCAAGGAAGCCATCTGATGGTGGCATTTCGGCCTGAGGGACATGACGAAGTGATTCTGACACGAAAAGTAATGAGTGCATCCCAATCAACCAGTGTACATTCATCGGATGTCTGAAGTACGTCCTTTACTGGATATACGGATATCCTTGGGAGATTACCGATTTCTCACACGGACCTCTGACGGAGGTACAAATATAATTTAGACTGCCGACAGATATCCATCCCGGATATCCGCCGGCGGATCTTTTGAGGATATTTGCAGGTAATGCATTCTTCACCGTTATGAAGCAAACCATAACTGCAACCAATTAGTGCACCTCGCAGGGCCAATGGGCTTATTAAAAGCCCACAGAGTGTCTGAAATCGGACATACGCCTTGCCGTGTGTAATATGCATGAATCTGTAAAGCAATCAACGACCAAAATGGCAAAGCATATCAATTCGGGATGATGTTATTATTCAGTCTTCACGAGGAATTCATTAAGCTGGCCATACGGATGGTTAACACAGCAGGAACGATACTGTAAAGACCATGATGAATTTGTAGCCAAACTGGGGACGTCTCCTGCAGAATTCAGAATATGTCATTAACGCAAGCGAGTTTAACAGACCACATTCAGTTCTATGCAGTAACTCCACTGTGCCAAGTAAGTTAGTCATCTGTAGCTGCGAGAGCATGTTTACATCTTGAACAACTCGTAAGTTGTAAGCAATGGAGGTGAGAATATTTCTTGCAATGCAAAATATTTTGCTTTTCCAAAAAAAAAAACACTGCAAAAACAAATGCCCCACTGCAAAGAGCTTTCTACCAGTTCATGAAAAATGCGTTTACATTGCAAGACACCACAGCTACCCCCACAGGCAGTTACATCCATACCGATGGCCAAAAAAATTCCAGTGTGAGAGTAGGGATCTTTACCACACAGTTGCAAGCTAGCTAATGACTTAGGTTGGCACGAGGTTCACTCACAGAGAAAAGTTTGCGGGATGTGGATTTCCAGAAAAATATTTATTTTTGCATTGCGTCTCTTAGGCAGTCAGCTGAAATTTGTTCAATAAGATCAGTATCCATGTGCCCTCACGATTCTAGGCTTTTGATTAAATTGCTCTGGCTAACAGCACAGAGACCAAATTTTACAAAGAACTCTCATCCCGCAAATTTTTATCCATCACTGTACAAGTGCGCTGCAGTATAGCTAGATACCCTCCACTCCACAGAGCAAAGAGAAAGAAAGTATGCATTGTGTGACAGGGACAAACTGGCACTGTAGTTCGAACTTACCTGAAGGCTGCTGCTGTACGCTGCAGGTACTAGTATATAGCTGCTAGCTTAGGTCAGTCACATCCTCACTGCATGGGCAAGAAAATAAAGTATGAGAGAGCAACTTGTACTGCACGTTGTCAAGGATGCAGCAAAACACGATCTCTATCGAACTCTGTCGAAACTACCCTGCTCACCGGGTTCACTGATGAATCATATGCATCAGAGCACTGACAGCATATTTGATGATCCACAGCTGTGCAGGAGTAAGGAAGAGAGATCTGCTCACAATCGAGGAACATGTAGCTCTAGGGGTGCCATATATGGTCCTACTATCTGGCTCAGCATTCAGCCCCGTGAGCATAATATGTTTGACAAAGCTATACCAATGCACTGCATGAGCTCATTGCACTCAGTGATTGGGAAATAAGTGAAAAATGTTCGGCTGAAGTGTGCAAATTTAACACAATTAAGCTTTCCTAAACAATGCTACTGCACAGTGCAAAGTACTGTGCAGTAGATGGTTGGAAACTTCCATTCAGCAAGCCTAATGAAGAAGTTGATAAGCTGTCGAAGTAGGCACAACTTTTATATGACATTTTCAACCTACCTGTGCTTTCCATGGCATGGCATAATGTAGGCACCAATACGTTCGGCAGCCGGCCCACATCCACACTCCAAAGGCAGTAGTAAAGTAAGAAAAGCTCAGTTGCGAATCACTGCAAAATAAATACTGTCCTGACACTACGCTTTTTGCGCGTTGTTTTATCACAGTTATGAAGCTACGTGCAGTTGTCTTAAGATGCACACCATGCAGCTACTCACCGTCTTAACTTCTTTTCACAAACGCGAGAAACGTTCGCGGCAGCTAATGCATATTGCTTGTAACTTCCACTCCAGGCAGACAAGTTGCGCAACAGAGTACAACTGCGTTAATGCGCTTTACTCACCCCACAGCAACATCCTGAAAGTAATATTCAAGCACAGTTACTTACCTCGCAAGTGATAACACCAGGCTGCTTCTTTCATCCAAAGCATCAAAGCATCGGTGTCTCAGCAAGGGGTCAGGTGCAGTACGACACCAGAGCTTTTTCACAGGAGCTTCAGGAGCAAACGAAGGACTTTTCGAGCGCGTAGGTGACACATCACATTTGTAGCACAGCCAAGCACCACAGAACGAACAAACCGCACATTGCAGCAGAAGTAAAGGTCGAAAAGAGCGCCACGCGGCGAAAACCAACGAAACGATTGCGTCACAACTATTGACTCATGGATTGGATTGGCTTTTAGGCCTATCGCTCTGCCGCGGCCCCTGGTAGGAGTTTAGTCGGTTCTGTTTTTATGGAAGGCGGCATGTATGGATGCATGCCTCGGTAACCTCAAAGGAGTGCTGCAGGAGAAAAGGGAGTTAATTATAAGCACTGGTTCCAGAAAGTCAAGCAATTAATTTAATTCTGGCTCTTTTACATCAACACCATAGTTGGGTGATCTTAATCAATTTGAATATTAAACTAATTGGTGGTAGAAATGTGTGTGAATTTTGTCATTTGCAAAATAGAATTTTTTTTAAAAATTTCTGTCTGAGGGAAAACAAAATATATATGCCATGTAAGCTCACATCCCAAGAGGGATATTTACGGATACTCCTCAAACATCCGCCGGCGGATGTCCACCAGCCATCCGATAACGAACGTCCCTCGGACACACACAGAATCTCTGATGCGTATATTCAAATATGGACATCTGTAGGCATGCCCTACGGACATCCTAGCCTGGCATTGGAGATTCGGACCTTACTCAGACCTACCACGGATATCCGTTGTTGACTGGGATGTGATGGACTGAAAGGGGCAATGTGTTCAAGGCCCTTTTAATGAATTGTAATTTGGTACATCAATCTGGAGCCTTCTTTTATGGCATCTTTCATGGCCTTGGAGTTGTTTCAGGACCTTGGCACATAACATACAGCTTTTGTGTGGCCTGCTAAAGAGCGTACAGCATATACTTACATTGAAAAAAGTTTGGTTCAAGTTGTGTAAGCCAAATGTTTAGGGGAATAGATTTGTAATAAGGGAGTAATTACTCATTGACGAAATATGCTCAAGAAGAACTCTAGTTTGGGCTAGTTGGTTCATGATTCAACAGGAAAATGGCGCAAAAGACGTGGACAAAAGAGACAAATAAACAAAAGGCACTGGTCCTGTCGTGTTTGTCTCTTTTGTCCACGTCTTTTGCGCCATTTTCCTGTTGACTCATTGACGTCCACCTGAGCGCAGCCATACGGCTACAAAGGAAAGCTATACAGCTTTCTCAGAAACTTCGTAGTTAAAGAAAAATTTGTCCTGGTCCGGGGATCGAACCCGGGACCACCGCTTCACCGGAGCAGTCGCTCTACCAATTGAGCTAACCGGGACGGCAAGCTTATGGTAGGGCGAAAGCGAATTGATCAATAACTCGAAGTGGGAACAGTGTTGACCAAATGTTTAGTCCATCCACCTTGGGGGTTTCCCCTAATTGGTAGAGGTGAAGCGGTGGTCCCGGGTTCGATCCCCGGACCAGGACGAATTTTTCTTTAACTACGAAGTTTCTGAGAAAGCTGTATAGCTTTCCTTTGTAGCCGCATGGCTGCGCTCGGGTGGACGTCAATGAGTAATTACTCCCTTATTACAAGTTGTGTAAGAAGAAAATGTTTAAATTTATGAGCATTTTGGAAATCTAGAATAGAAGTTTCAGCACCGACGTGCTTCTGGTTATGAAAGTTCTCTGCCTGTCTTCTTCCAGATGGCCAGAAATGTTTGACAGTGAAATGGACAAGGATGGGGCAGGATTTTACCTTCTCTCTTACCTGCTATACGTCCTCTGGAGTGTGCTGTTTGCCGGCCTGGCCGTTATGCTGGTGCGGACATTTGCTCCTTATGCCTGCGGCTCTGGAATCCCAGAGGTAGGCCCTGCCATTTATCTTTCTCAGAGTCTCATTTTTTTGTTGTTTGTTTGTTTGTTTGTATAAAGAGCAAAAAAAACTGTAAAACTGTTATGAGAGTATTGTAAAAATGTAGTTCTTGCTTTAGCTGGAACCTTCAAGTTGAGTGAAAAAAACAAAAAATATTGATGGTATGGAATTTTTTTTTCAGATGCTTGAATTGAATTGAAGCTTTATTTCTGGAAGGTTGTGAACGGGCCACAGATGAAAAGCTAAAATGTTAGCTTGAGGGAGTCTGTGGCATTATACAAAATACAAAAATGAAAAAAAATGGAAACATTGGAATTGAAGGGGCTGTAAACTCAATTCCTGAGAATTTCATTCCTCTATTACAGTCAAATAGTTGGGCCGCCTACAATTACCTAATTTTTTTTTGCTGTTAAATACTGTTTTTCTAGCTGAGGAACTTGGTGTTAAAATAGATTTTTGTTATTCCTTTCTTTCTTGCTGTTGTTGTCCTGATCTGGACTTCTTGTTAACTTAGTCTGAAGGACATTACAACTCTGTGGCTGACAACGGTGTAGACTCTTGAATGGCCAGAAACATTCCCCTGTTGTGTTTATGCGTTGGTACCAAGCAAGTGACAGAAAAGTGCCATGCTGTGCTTAATTTATTTACGCTCAGTTATTTGCTTAACCGAAACATTGTCATGCCCACAAGCTGGTTTGGATAGTTTTGCAAGATGGAATTATCAGCAACTATTTCAGGACTTTAAGTTACCTGCTTTATTTATTGGGGCTGGTTAGCTTCAGATATCACTGCATGGCATAGTGTTTGTATGCTTGGCAGGTGTACCAGCAATGGTACACCTTCCGTGGTGGCTCAGCAGCTGTGGTACTGAGCTGCCTAGTATTTAGTTTGTGGATTAAATTTCCTGTGGGAGGCAGCTGCACTTTGATACATTAACCATAATGCTTTGGTGCATTGCTGTTGCATTAACCGTTATTAAAAAAGTTTTACAGAAATTGCAAACTTCCAGAATTTCTTCACTAATTGTCCCTTCATTGCAAAAATGGGAAGAACCTGAGAGAGTTAAGAACCCCATGTGGTCGAAATGTGCTGGGATGTGGCTTTTGCACACAATAGACGAGTGTTTTCTTCAACCATTGTGGTTGCACGCAGATCAAGACCATCCTGAGTGGCTTCATCATCCGGGGCTACCTGGGCAAGTGGACGCTGACCATCAAGTCGGTGTGCCTGGTGCTCGCCGTGGGGGCCGGCCTCAGTTTGGGCAAGGAGGGGCCCCTGGTGCACGTGGCCTGCTGCATTGGGAACATCTTTTCCTACCTGTTCCCCAAGTACGGCAAGAATGAGGCCAAGAAGAGAGAGGTACCACGCCCCACTCACTTGCCCTGGTGGAAAAGACAAGTGTTGGTTTTTGGGGTCTTTGAGGTGTGTCTTGTGGCAGCGCCTTAGTGCCATTTGACGCCTTGGGAGAAGAAAACGGGTCAGACTCGTCACATTAGCACAAAGACTCGTCTGCGTCCTACCTAACGGCGTTTGAGGTCAGGCTGCTGAATCGGCTCTTTCACAGCTGTGTTCCTGCGTGGCTCAACTGTCTGAGGTGCTGAGCTTCAGCACCGCAGGTCATGTGTTCAATGCTGCGACTTAAAACCTTACTCTAGCATGCATTTTAAAATCCAAAGGAAAGACAAGTTTTGAGCACCACTCCATAGTTTTGCCTTGACTATAAAATTTGCGCCTCAAAACAGTGCTGTTGAGCATTTCTTGCTTGGAAACAGGCTGGAAAGTTTGATTGTGGCTAAAGGCTCATGTATGCCGTTCTGTTATGCATCTCCTTGCAACTTAGTGAAATCATAGTTGCACACAATTTACCCCAATGATGCCTGCATCATTTGGAATGGCCATGTAGCTGTCTGCGTGTGTTGAGCATATAGCTGGTTGCGAGAGGTTGAAAGCTTTTTTAAAAAGTACCATGCAATGTACAGTATTTCTGTTCAGTCTTGCTGAGGCATCTCCTCTTTATTGATGTGCCTTTGTTTCCTTCCAGATCCTATCAGCTGCTGCAGCTGCAGGTGTGTCCGTTGCCTTTGGGGCTCCCATTGGTGGTGTCCTATTCAGCTTAGAAGAGGTGAGTACCGCTCTCTTTTCAATCGCTTCTTGTTCCCTGTTGGCCCTGTTTCGCTTGGTTTCATTGATGAGTGTTTTTGTTTTTGCTGATGTTAATGCTATGTGTGTAATACTATGTGTGTCAGATTAGATCATTAAAAAAAAACAGCACAACTGTCACCAAGTGCATTTCAGTTTACTACATTCATGTAAGCAAAGCATTCAGTGGGCCCATCAGAAAATCCGTTTTGTCTAAGCTGCCACTTATGTTTTCATGACGCTTTTCTATGCTGAAATGTACGAGATAAAGTCCAATTTGCTACGTGCATTGCCCGAAGTTTGAGGCTATTTGCACATTATGCTGGTATGCCTTCTCTGTCCTGTTGTCTTTTTTTTTTTGATGGGGCGGTTTTAAATGAAATGCCTTCTCCATTTGAGCAAGAAAGCCATTGTGATTGTAAGGAAGACTCAAATGACATGCTGAGACAAACCTGGGAAAGGGCTTACAAGAGTGTTTCAGGGCCCCCCAAAACCGCGTTTACCATCGGACAAAGCAGCAATGCAGTAAATACTGTGCATGCCTCGTGCCCACTAATGGGAAGTGATGCCTATGTCACTGTTGCGTAGGTGAGCTACTACTTCCCGCTGAAGACGCTATGGCGTTCCTTCTTCTGCGCCCTGGTGGCGGCGTCTGTGCTGCGCTCCATCAACCCGTTTGGCAACGACCACCTGGTGATGTTCTACGTAGAGTACGACCTGCCCTGGCTCTTCTTCGAGCTGCTCCCGTTCGTCGTGCTTGGCATCCTTGGGGTCAGTCACCAGCGCCTTTCCGTGCATGATTCGATCACCTTGTAGTACTGTCTGCCCCTTTCCCGCTTCGCTAATTTTTTTGTCTTCTTTCACACGAACGCTAGCTACTATAGGGTTCTTGTAGGAAATGTCCCCTGCTTGCGATTTTACACCTCATCTTCTTGTGTGAAGTGTCTGTGCAGTTGACTCTAGCAATGTAAGGGTAATCAGACTAGTCAGGAGTTGCCCGGGCTAGCCGCCTTCTTCGTTGATTGTCATTATACTACATGGTTTTATGATATGAAGCAGTGGGCTGAACTTGTTCATTGTCAACAGTATCGCAGCACAAGCTGGTGGAAAAAATTGGAAGGGTATTTCGACTGACTTTATACATGAGCTAACAGAGTTCACTTTAATGATTAGTTAGTGGACATGCATGGTTATGTGCTGTGTCTACCTTGGCAGTGAGCAAAACTTCACTGGTTTTTTAAAGTGGTAGCGCGTTCTCGTTGGCAGTGCGGGTTTTTATTTTTTTATGCCTGCACACCACTTTTCCAATGTTTAACATTGAAATCATCAGTAGGCTGTAGCACAAACACCATCTGAAAGGAATTTCAAACACGGTGGTGGCCTTTCCACTACTGCTCATGGAAACATGTATGGTTACAATCAGCTGTCCCATTTATTGTTTTGCTACAAGGAGAAAATGCATGCTGTGGAAGAGGTCTTGCAGAGCTGGAACTCATTCAAATCATTAAGTACCACTATACACCCTACCTTATTTGCTCTTAGTGCGCACACTCATGAAAAATGCATCCCCAACATTAATTATTAAAATTTCATGAAATTTTTTTATTGCAATGTGAATTTGATGCCACATACAGTAAAAGCTCGTTAATTCGACACTGACGTGACCGCGAAAAATTGTATTGTCCGATTGTCGAAATATCGAATGAACAACAAAAAGCAATGTTTCCCGCAAAAGGACATACCTTTATTTGGCAAGGAAATCTATTATCGTTGTCTGCTTTTTCGAGCGAATTTGAGCGAGTACGATAGCTCTAACAGCTGCCAGGTGCTCCGCGGCACACGCACCGTCAGGGATTTATTCACAGCAGTCCTCCCGCACGGACAAGGCTTCTGCGGCTTCTTTCACCGTGCGCTTCGGCATTTGGGGCAACTGCTCACAATCGTCACCTTCTGACGAATTGTCATTGGAAGCGCCTGTCACTTCAATTATTTCATCCTCGGTCAGCTGACAGGACACAAAGGCGAGGCACGCAGGCACTGTGCGCTACCCACTCGAAAGCAGCGCAGTAAACACGCTAGCAAAGCGCGCAATTACCAAAAAAGGCGCCGCCTTACGGTTAAATAACCGCGATTGTAGCAGCAAGAACACGCGGAAACGACGGCACACGGCAAAATGAGACTTGCTGTCGATAGGGTTAAGCAGACGGCACCAACACGATTGCTACGACACAACATAGCACAAAGAAAAACGCCGCCCGTTAACCTCGCCCTCTCACGCTGCTTATGACGATGACCATACGGATGGCCTACCAGCCGTACAGTAGCGCCGCTCATGGTAGTGTTTTTTTCTTTTTGCTCTCGGCGCACCGGCTTGGCGGGCTGCAGAATGAAGTCAAATTAACCGACGCACGGCAAAATTTGTTTGAATTAGCGAGAGTTTCGCCCCATAGAGTATAATTGTTGGGGCCTCGCGTGCGCATCGAATTATCTGATTTTTCGAATTAACGAGGGTTGAATTAACGAGCTTTCACTGTAATTAACACATCTCTGAAGCTAGCATTTTTTTCTTTTACAATAAGTGCATTCGTTGTGAGAGTTTATGGTTTTCTCATGCCTTCATCCTGGTGTTTGAAACAAGCAATAACAATGAACCTTATCTTGACGTATGTAAGGATTGATTGTGAAAAATCACAATGGGGGCACAGTGACCACTACTGGAGTGAACAGTTCATCGTTCCTAGTGAACAGTGGATTTATTAGTGGTTCACGGCGACCAACGCACGCAGCGATCAGGTCGAAGCAAGACGGCAGAACCAGCCGAAGGAAGCAGCCACAGCACGAGACTCGCGCCCCAACCACCAGCGATGATGACGAAGTGTGGCACCGCGGAGACGTCCTCTTCTTCTTACACTAGTCAATGTTCATACATGCTTGTTTCCTGTTTAGCTTCCTCTTGAGCCGAAGATGTGCGAATTGTGTTTTCCTTTGCATAAATTACTTTCTGCAGGGTGTGGTGGCCACAATCTTCATCAAATGCAACATTCGTTGGTGCCGGTACAGGAAGGAATCTCGTCTGGGCCAGTACCCCATTGCTGAGGTGATTGACGTTCCTCGTATGCTTTACATTGCCCTGTTTTACCATCGCCATCACTGATCGCTGACCTGTGTCCATAATGCATTCTCGTTTCAGGTCATAGTGATTACGGTCATTACGGCTGTTCTCAGTTTTCCCAACGAATATACACGTATGAACACTAGCGACCTGATAAAGGTAAGGCGCCTTCTTACATTTGCTTGCTTTTTGTGAAAAGTTTTCTGGTATTGTGGCGTCTGTCATGAAAGCTATTCTGCAAAGCATTTACTTGGGCCTTGTGTAGAAACTCGTAGATACTTTCATGACTGTGTTGCTGTAACGCTAGTTGATTTTGCTCCGTAGCCAGAGCTTAGAAGTTATGGAAAATAGCAATGCAGCTTAAGTACGGGTTCAGAAAATTGCGAATTCTGTTTCACTTCACCATCTTGTTGCTGCCAGTGACCACTCAAGTCCTAAAAGGTCGCAAAGTACCAAACTGTATTGAAAACGAAGAATCTGTTGGAAGAGTGCTTTTCTGGGAAGTATCATTTGGTTCTGTGCTTTTGTGGTGCTTCCTCATAGTTAACAAGTACTTCCAAATAATCATGGTTAACGTTAAGATTGAAAGTCATGTAGTTTTTTCAGCAGATGCTCCAGTTCTTTGGTGTCTGTTTGATAACAGATCACTGGGTTTAATTTTTGATTCCTTATTGTAACCTCAAGGCTCTTGTGCCATGAAATGTATAATTAACAAACCAGTAGCTCCTATTCACTTACCAGAAGGAAACAACTGTTTGCTCTAGAAGCCGAATGACACGAAGGTGTGGCTTTTTCATTCCTTGCTTTGACTGCTCAAACAAGAAATACAGGACCTATTTGTGTCCTATTTCATATGTCAACAATTCTGTACTGTGTCACAGCTAGAGGCTTTTATAAAGCTCTTTTTTATTGCGAAAGCAATGCAGTTGCACTTTCAGCCCGTCGCGTAGCGAGGCCGGTAGCTACCATATTAGCATATTGGATTGGATTGGATTTGATTGGATTGGATTGGATTGTACAACCGATGCATCACCACAAGTCTAACCACAAGCACCACCACCAGCTACACTACCAGCTGAACCATGGCGTAGCTACGGATATTGCTTTCGCAATTACCGGGCTTAACCAAGCTAAGCCACAGCCATTGCTTTTTTTTTTCCCCTCCATTCCTTCCAGGTCCTCTTCAGCCAGTGTGGCATTACGGACGTGTCACCCCTGTGTGACTACAAGCGCAACTTCACCAATGTCAATAACCACATCGACATAGCCGAGGCCGGCGACGGTGTTTACAACTCACTCTGGCAACTCAGCCTGGCCTTGATATTCAAGCTGCTCATCACAATCTTCACCTTTGGTATCAAGGTGTGTGTTCACACTTTACACCAAGCTCCAAACACTTATAAGGACGTTGCTTCTCTAGCGCAAAATTTGCTGGGTCTTCTATCTTCATTAGATTGATGCTTGAATGCACAAGGCTTGAAGGGTTCCCTAGACTTATGCATCTTGGTCTCGTACTTTGAATGCTTGAACTGAACTATCATTATGCTTTCTTTTCTCTCTTTTCTTTTTCCGGATGGAAAAATCTTATGGGCACTCTTTATACCTGTTTATCAGTTCTAGCTTTGGATTTGGCTCCTGTTGTGCAGCGGTGGGCGGAGTCATCATGCCTTTATCCAGCAGCTTTTCTTTGTTGCTGTCATACTGATGGCGCTCAGATTGTAATGCCAGCAAAGAGCTGAAGCACGAAGCCAAGGACTTGGCTACTTAGTAGTATGTACTGAAGGCTCCATAGGACAGTGGCAAAGCAGATTACACGTATGACGCAGTGAGCAAAATGCGTGCGCTATTGTAATGTTTTGCGAAGTAAACTGCTAGTCTCTGCTATTCGGTGGACCATTGTGGGAAAGACTCACATTTGGCTTTTGATTTGAAAAATGGGGCACAGATCACGATTTCGTTCAAGCAAGAAGTTATTTCCATGCAGATGGAAGTCGTGCACCATGAATTAGGTCACCAAGAGTGACTCTGGTCACCTCAGGTCTTCTGTTTGATGAATGCCTGCAATGCATGTTTTTGCAGTTTGTCACTATATACTCCTTGGCAAACTTTCTTAGCTATGCGGCCAAAGCTACTGAGCTGAAACATGCCCTCTCTTCCTTTGCAGCAGAATATAGTCCCCCCTGTTGCAGTTATTATTTCCCTCTTTGAACATAGTATATTGGTAACGCATATTTGTAGTGTAACTGCACATTTTAAACTTTAGAGAGTCATGTCGAAAGCAGTTTCTTCGATTGCAATGAATTCATGTCCTGTTGTAAGAAGCTTTCGTAGATGGCACCAGCTACACCAGTGTTGGAGCAGAGCACTTAGTGCAACAAGCAACTTGCCAGGCGGCTGTCCTATGGTCGAACTATTAGCGAAGTGACACAGTTAGCGATCATGCACTCCTGTAGCTTCCTCTTCATTGCTAAAGGAAGTTGTCGCAGACTGTGGCTGTAAAACTGTCTGCCGTAATTTTAGCAAAAAGGCCACACACTTGCAAGTTGCAGCCAACATAGCAATTAGAAAGGCGTGCTGTAAAAACTTACTTACGTTCATATTTTATTATTTTCATTGTTAAACATGCCGTAGGGTAACTAAGTGGTTATCGAGTTCGGCTGCCAAACACAAGGACGCTGGATCAAATCTCAGCTGTGACAGTTGCGTTTCAGGGAGGAAAAATGCTAAAGGTGCTTGTGGGTCTCTTATGCCATGTGATGATGTCAGTGCATGTGAAAGAGCTCCAGGTGGTCAGGATTAATAAGAGCCATCTATATTTGGCATCTCTTTCTCTTATCTCTTTCACACCTTTCTTCATCCCTTCCTCAATGATGCAGTTCAGGTGTCCACTAAGAGTGGATCAGTTACTGTGCCTTTCCTTTAATTGTGACCAGTATCATTTTTTCATAGTCCATCATTTATGCAGTGCAAACATCCGTTCTTGATCAGAGAGGTCCAAATTGAGCTTCTTGTTAGTTCAATTCTCACATAAGTATTCTCTACACCACTTTGGAAAATGCTAGTTTGGTCCAGCTCTTTGTGTGCACATTTTTGCTGATAATGTCAGTGGGACTACACTAACCAGTTGCAAAATCTGAGGTCTTGCCAGTTGTTGGGGCCGCAATGCCAGGGCAGTTCTTGATGCCTTTCCCTCATCGTTGCTTCATTTCAGGTTCCTGCTGGCATCTTTATCCCAAGCATGGCATTTGGTGCCATCATGGGCCGAATGATTGGCATTGCTGTGGAACAGCTGGCTTAGTAAGTTGTTGCTGATGGTCTTCACAACTCCATTTGATTAGTAGCTCTTTGCTGTAGTTAATCAGAGGAAATTGCTCTGGACATGTTCTTAGCATGGGCACCTAGCGCAGGGCATCAATCTTCCCTTTCTCTGTTTGCTCGTGCAGCCAGTACCCAACCCTGTGGGTGTTCCAAGGTGCGTGCAACACTGGCGAGAACTGCGTGACCCCGGGCCTGTACGCCATGGTCGGTGCGGCGGCCTGCCTGGGCGGGGTGACACGCATGACAGTGTCCCTGGTGGTGATCATGTTCGAGCTGACCGGCTCGGTGCGCTACATCGAGCCCCTCATGGCGGCTGTCATGGCCAGCAAGTGGGTCGGCGATGCCCTGGGCAAGGAGGGAATGTATCCTTGCTGTTGTTTGTTGTCTGTGTGTGGTAAGATGAAGACTCATTGTGAGGTTGCTGAGTAGATTTTTGAGTCATGAAAAAGCAAGCACTGACAGGAGAATAAGAAACAAAACAAATAGGACATGTCATATTTTTGATTGTCTATGCTGTGTTGCAAACAATAACTGAAAGATGTGCTTGAATCGTGTACCCGTTTTTTCCTCAGAAATCTTTCTTTTTCATAAACATCGCATTTCAGCATGAAACATCTAGTCCAATTAGTCATGATGGCATGCTTGGTATTGCAATGAGTATAGTAAGGTTGGTGAGTTGGTTTTGCATCTTGAAACTTTTAAAAGTTAAAAGCATTTGGCTCACAAAAAACCCTTTGCTTTCCGTTATGCGTTTTCTACTTGCTGCTTACTTGTTAGTATTTCTTGGAAAGCCACGAAAATCTGTGCAGCCTAGACGACACACCGTACTAACAACACAGGATGAGCGATGTTTACTGTCTATCATCTAGGGCACTGAAATCTTCATGACTTCTTCAAAAATGAACATAATGGCCCAACATCATCTTCTACTCTTTGTAGCTTAGCCGCCATGTTGCAAAAGGTTACAGGTGCCATTTGGGTTAAGTGATGAAAGTCAATGCTAAATGTGTGCTTCTAAACATATGATCAGAGCCTTATTCGTTTGAGAGGTTTGGTGGCTGTGAGGAGCAGAAAGCTTGTGACACCGAATGCAGCTTTTCGATGCAAAAGTTCTGTGAACCATACAAAAGGATCCCCTCCTTGACGATGTGTGGCACCCAGCTATGACGCTCACATTCACTTGAATGGTTACCCTTTCCTGGACAACAAAGAGGAATTCGCCCACACCACTCTTGCGGCCGACGTAATGCAGCCACGGTGAGTTGCGCAGCAAGTCACACGCTGCAGTCTCGTCTCGCTTGTCAGGATTGTTGAAAAATATCAAAAAAACATTAGTGTGGTGCATTTTAGATCCCTCCACTTCAAGTCCAATACTTAGAACTCCAAGTGCACGTTAAAGAACCCCAGGTGGTTGAAATTTTCCAGAGCCCTTCAATGCGGCATCCCCCATAGCCCGAGTCGCTTTGAGACGTTAAACCTTCATAAACCAAACCAAACCAGAACTTCAAGTGGACCAGAAGTTTGTTTGAAATATGCTGAGTTTGAACTGAAGAGAGCCTTTTTAGTACATTAGTACACCTGATGTTGACAGGACCAAACCATTAATTCAAATACTAAACTGAAAGTTTGAATTTAGTGAGTTCAATATAACCAGATTCTACTCTGTATGCCAAATGGCTGAGGCAAGACATGTCTGTAAAAATCATTCAAAGGCTGCGTCGATGTTTTCGTTCTTTTGAGCACTGCCTTCTAGCGCCTGGAAGGAATATTGTTTCTTCTCGAGTTTATTCAGGAGAATTGTGCATAAAACTGAACTGCTTCACTTTATTATGGGAGCCTGGTTAACAAAAACTCTATCACGTGATTTTGCTTCTGCAGGCGTGGGGAAGGACCACTTTGCTGTGTGACGCAGGATAGCATGACAGTCGAAGAATTGGGTAAGTTTTGGCCTCGGGGCCAGCTGTTTCAAGCAGCCTTGCGTTGTGACCGACATTTACTGCTCGGGTGTTTACTCTGTTCTGAGCCGTGAAATACTGTAAATTCGTTTGCAGAGTGCCTCCTGAAGACCACGGACCACAATGGTTTCCCTGTGATAGTGTCCACCGAATCTCAGTATCTGGTTGGCTTCGTCCTGCGCAAGGACCTCAGCCTAGCTCTGGGTGAGTCCAAGGGCCGCTACTGCTGCTTAGTCCAATCATGGCCCCCTTTTTTTTTCTTTTCTAGAAAGAGAGCTTGTTCCATCGACTGATCCGAAGTTGAATATGTTGTTGCCCTTCTTGCCTGCAGATTTATTCGGCATTTTTCGTTTGCAGTATATGTGTGTGCCTGCATGCGTATGTGCGCAGAAGATCTGATAGCCGTCGCCGTAGCTCAGTTGGTAGAACACCGGATGCGTAATTCGGAGGTCGTTGGTTCGGTTCCCACTGGCGGCGTGTGGTTGTTTTTTCTTATGCATTTCTAATCGATTATCTTTTTAAAAAAATCCCCTGTGTTCCTTGGTTTCCATGGCTGTTGGCTTCTCTCATTATATATATCTATCATATGTATGTGTATGCTCTTTGTAATGCATTGTGTATGTTATCAAGGTTAGCTTGATGGTAGTTGTAAGTCTTGGTGGCTGTTCAGTGTGCATCTGTTGAAGCGGAGTAGGTCCCGGAGAAGAACTGGCCTTATTGCTGACTTGCTTTGCCGTGTGCTCGTGCAGTCAGTGTATTGTGCAGCTTGTCAGTCGTTTTGGTCACACACAGCTGTTTTGGTTGCTGCTACTGTACTGTTGCATGCAGAGTAGCTTAGGGACTCTGGGAAAAGCTCAGTACTTGGCATTTTGGTAATGAGCTATTTACTTCCTAACAAATGCGGGTTAATGACATCTTAGTTGAAATCAAGAGGAAGAAGTGGACTTGGGCAGGGCATGTAATGCAAAGGCACGATAACCGCTGGTTCTTAAGGGTAACGGAGTGGATTCCAAGAGAAGGCAAGCGTAGCGGGGGGCGGCAGAAAGTTAGGTGGGGGGATGAGATTAAGAAATTTGCGGGGATACGGTGACAGCAACTGGCGAAGGACAGGGTTAACTGGAGAGGCATGGGAGAGGCCTTTGCCCTGCAGTGGACGTTGTCAGGCTAATGATGATGATGATGATGATTTACTTCCACAGCAAGTAGCTTTTCATGATATCGGTGCCTTTAGTCATTCTTCACCTTAGGGCAGTGTTGCATGTCTTCACTGCTGCAGACAAACGTGTAGCATGAGTTGAGGCTGTTCATTGTTGTGTGTGCAGCCAATGCTCGCAAGTGCCAAGATGGGGTTGTGGGCAGCTCACGTGCCCTCTTCACAAGCCAGGTGCCAACGCCGTGGAATGGCCCACCACCTGTGAAGCTGCGTCGCATCTTGGACCTGGCAAGTACCCTCTCTCCTTTTCACATCCTGCTCACAACATTGGTGCGCACATAATAACGTGGCAAACAGTGAAATCTCATTATAGCGAACAGGTGAAAAATTGCAAGATACTTTGATATAGTCGAAATTCTTGGTGTCGAAGTTCATAAAAACTGCATGCAAGAGCAGCGAAGTCAGTCAGTCAGTCAAGGGGCAGCAACTCAGGCAGACTTAGTAGAGAAACGGGGAGACCTTTACCAGAGTTTTAGCATTGTTTCAAAAATTCTCGCGACTGTTCTGGAGGCCACAAAAAAAAACAAGCAGCAGATAGGTTGGCTTCCCTTCACAGCACCACCAGCACTCACTCGGCGGCAGGTCGAGCACTAGCTAGGATGGTTCTCCCGCATTACAGCCATGTCGTGTGGAAAGTGGTACGGCAGAGCAATAGCCTCAGTGACAGCCCACGTGAGCGATGAGCCCAGGATGGTTACTGCTGAACCGTGCCGCTGCTTCCGGGGCGCTGTGGACGAATGCAAAAGGCAACGCGTGCTGACCGTGTGATGCTGACTGCCTGGCTACAAACACAAATGCCCCCCCTGCATGCCGTTGTATTATCTGTAGCGCAGTTCAAAAGTGTGAGATAAAAGCAACTAGTGCAAGATGAAAGTCCAGACCTTGACACGAATGCTTGCCGCATCACAGTTATAGTTGGATACTACTGAAGAATGTAGTGGCAAATGCCCCTCAACAGAGGCTCTCCAACCAATGGCCCCAACAGATTCTCAAGACGTTGTGGCTAACCCCTTTGGACCTGCTAGCGTGACATTGCAGGGGCTAGCAGAAGAAAGGGGATTAAGCAAGGCTTAATCGTATTAACCACGGTGTCATTTCACACTAATCGCATTAACTGCTGTGTATTAACCACGGTGTGTAATGTGGTGAAGGCTGCTGCCTGCCATTCAAGCAGGCTCCACTTGGTGCTGGAGAGTTCGATATATCACTTTTGTGAGAAACTGTATTTGATATATAAAATGGAAATTGCATGTTCTTGTCAAAAATCTTTGGGAACAGTTCGATATAGCCGTTAATTCGTAATATCTATGTTCGCTTGATAACAGTTCGATATAGCCGTTGAATCATAATATCTATGTTCGCTTGATAACAGTTCGATATAGCTGATAATTCGTAATATCTGTGTTCGCTGTATCGAGGTTCAATCCACAATTATGTGGTCACCTTATACCACCACTTAGAATATGGTGATTGCGTTCCTCAATATACCGTGGTTTTTCTGTTCAGTTGTAGTGCTGTTTGTTGCCATGGTGAAATTACATCAAACATGTCTTAATTTTATATTGATCATAGTATTATGGCAGTAGCAGTAAGTGTTAAAATACAAATGCATTTTCCTCAAGAAGTAGAGTATAGGTGTGGCTTAAAAGCCCACGCCTCCTAAGCTTATGTAATTTTTATCTTTAATGAAGTGTGTTATTTACTTGCTTTTCAACCAACTTTAAATATGCATTTATTTCAAAATACACGCTTGTTTACTTGCAGTACTTCACCGTTTTTCAAAAGTGCTGCTGCAGAGCTGGCTGGGTTTTATTTCTAGTGCACAAGGTCTTTTGCGTAACATGTAACATTATCTGCACTATAACACATATACTAGTAGATTGTGAAGTGATATGATCATGGCTGATACACATTTCAATATGATGCAGATTTGTAAAGTTCCCCTGCTGAGGTACATTTTGTATGCAGTGTGAAGAACTTCAGGTGCTCTGAACACTCTTCCACATTGGTACAGATTATACAAATACAGGAGCCACATTCGCAACCACCAAGTGCTTCCCCTACATCATCAACACAATCACCAGTTGTGCAGTACCCGCCATAAATACTGAGTGCTGATACACGGCCCGAATATCGCCAACTCCACAATCGCTAATTGCACAGTTGTTGCTGTGAGAACTAAGTGGTGGCGTGCATTCGTAATGAAATCCGATCAGCTGTAGATAGTCTTGCATGAATGCCTTTCTAACACTTTAGCTCATGGATGTTGTTCATTTTCTGATGACACGAATTTCAGGCGGTACGAATATGTGTCGTGACCCTGTGAAGTTCGTATCATTCAGAATCTTCTGTGTCTAACTTTGTTCAGCTTCGGATCCTAATGCAACATTTTGTTGCAGTTTGTATTAGAGCGTCTGACGTGAGAAATGAAGACCCACGGCTAGGCATTTCTTGGTAGAATTGTTCTGTTGGTTGTTTTGAGTTGTTGTATTCTGCTCACTGCGTAAAAACTCGCACTGGTACCATGCTGCATGGCACATTGCTTACTGCTGCTGTGAAACGTGACCTTTCTCGATGGTCTTTTCTTCCTACAGGCCCCCATCACAGTGACAGACCAGACCCCGATGGAGACGGTGATTGACATGTTCCGCAAGTTGGGCCTCAGGCAGACTCTAGTCACGCACAATGGGTAGGCCTCCACATTTGCACTTGCAGCTGCTTGCTTCAGCAGCTGTGTGAACTTACACCTAGGGTAACCGCGTATCTTTCTGAACGTAGGTCTAAGCATTGAGTGCTGTCTATAAGAGGTGCATGTAAGACACCTACTGCTAATCATAATTTGAATGCATTTCTGATTGTGGGCTGCATTGTGCTAAACTGTGCATTTATGGGAGCTGGGCTGTGTGATTGGGAGAAGTCAAATGCCTAGGTGTGGTGGAATGTCGTGCTGCTTGCACAGCGCAACTAATTGCTGAAGCTGTAGTTTAAAAAAAAATCTATGAATATGTATCTGAGTGGTGCTGCATCATGCTCAGTATGGCTGTTTTTTGTCGTTTTTCAGCAAAATCTTGGGTGTTATTACCAAGAAGGACGTTCTGCGCCACATCAAGCTTCTTGCCAATGAAGACCCTGAGTCTGTGCTCTTCAACTAGTGCAGCCGAGCAAGGCCATCCGAAAGGACACTCGAAGTCTGCGTCGTTTGAAGAGGACAGTGTTGGGGTGGCAGCCCCGGCATGTTATGCGGACGGGACGGTGCTAGCAGCTGCGCACGTTAACTCAAAATGACCCTGCCCCCGTTAGCAGGCAGCTGCTGCGACAGCATGCCCACAGCTGCTCGGCAAAGAACACTGACGCACACTACCCGACAAGTGCGCCCTCCTCCTCATCGGACCACTTCCCCCCCCTTCAAATCGATGATGATGATAACGCCTGTGGTCGTAGCGATGATTAGCATGCAGCTGAGTGGGGAAGTGAGTCCAAAGAGCAGCAACGTAGCAAGAATGCGATGGGGGTTCACCCGTCATCCTCCTCATCCTCTCCGTGGTGCAGCTGCGCTCATTTGTGTACAGTGTGTGTGTCGCGCAAAAAAGAACCAGTCGTGGGCAGCAGCTGCCATTGATCCTCCAAGCACACCCCCTCCTCTCCTGTGTACCCTTTCCCTTCCCCCCCCCACCCCGTAATTTAAGAACGGCTACTTGTGTGCGTGTGCTGCACACAAACTGTCATTTTGAGTAGTTGCTGCATTTACAATGTTCACTGTTGTTTGTATTTTAACACTACTGCATCTTTACTATTTTGTTGCTCTTAACAATATACAACTCCTGCAGCAAGCCTGAAAAAAGAATCCTTGGTGACTTGTTTGTTACCCACCACTGTTTCTGCATTGGTGCTGCTTTCAAAAAGCTGCACTGCAGCTGTGCATTCTTTGAACACAAATGGACACTGCAGTTGGCCCATAGGTTTGCGTAGGGCACTTTATTAGGGGGGTGGAAACACTGAATTTGGCTTGCATGTTCTTTCTTCAAAGAGGTGCACAAGACATACTACTAAGAAAACATGGATCCTCACAATGAATTTGCCTGTGCTCAGTGAATAATTTATATTCTAATTTCTTCTCCCATGTAGCGGTTTGAGGGTTTATATAATGTGAGGAACACAAAAATTTCGATATAATCTCTGATTTGTAGGTATAATGTTGTACGAACTCTTACGCCAGCCTTCGTCAGGAGCCACAATGACAGTGAGTGAACAAACAGCTATTATGTTGCAGTTTCTGTACATTTCTCATGTGACTCAACCATATTTATGATGATATAGCTGCTGAAACCGAAACATCATTGGTGGAGAAATTCTATAATTATTTAGAGTAGAGACAAATCACACACGGTGAGTGATGTTTACATATCTCTAGGGGTTGGACTTTTCGGTTTATATTTTTTGAAACTCTGCCGACTTTTCGGTTTTTAGTTCAGAACCCAAGTTTTTTTTTTTTTTGTGGATATTTTTTCGATGAATGTAATAGTACTGGCATTTTTTGGTGATTTAATGCAGCAATCCTGCGCGATGAAAAAAAAGTCAATGGAAATCTATCTGTTTTTTTTTTCGTCACAATTTATTTACCAGAAATTAACTTTCAAGTGACAGTATTTGGAGCTGTGCTTGTAGAAGAAATTGCTATCGTCATTAGAGTACTAACTCAAGTTGATTGAGATGGCCGGCAGACAAAAACTCAGGTTGAAGTTTACTCCTAATAACTAGGTTGACGTGCTAATGTTGGTTTGTCGAACTGGATTCAGCGCAAGGGCGGGGCATTACATGGGCTGCGTGTTGTTGTCAGCGATGGAACTGCTCCCTATTTGTTGCGGTAACCAGAAGATACTTATTCATGACGCCCATGCGCAGTTTCGTGTCAGTATCCTGCAGGCAGGACCAACTAGCTGCTAGCTGCTCTAAGAAGGTGATGATAGTGAGCAAATTGTGCTTAGCTAGCAGGCGCCGAGAATGTGGTACTTCCCGGTTGTCGGAGATATGTAAGCTAGTGAAGCAATACCTCAAATCGCACAACTGTGCTGCTTATTGGACGACAGTCGTTTCATCATGCCTCTGACTTCCTGCTTACTTAATTTCAGCTTTGACGGCCAAACGTGCCAAGAATACTGACCTTTTTCGGTTAAAACCAAATTTCAAAAACTGAATTCAGTGGACTTCCATAGCTTTTTATCTACAATGTCCAACCTGTACTTATGTCTTATGCAACATACCAAAGGGAAAAAAAAATGCGATGAAAAGGTTGGTGTCTCCACCTCTTTGAGGAGTAGTATGTACAGAACTCTTACTCTGTTATCCTTTTTGGTCATCTTTGTAGCCTATCCCATCGTCGAGGGTAGGTGCAAGCATAATACGCATTGCAGGAACGGCACAGCACATCTTAGGTAAGACTGCTCTGTCCCGAAAACTGCTTCCAGCATGTGTTCCATAGTTGCGCCTGTTCCTCCGCTGGTTCGACAAGCAGCGCTAAGCTGGGGTGCACGTAAAGAGGAGTAGACAGAAGCGAAGGGAAAAGGTAGAAAGATTAGGGGCAGCCATTGCGCATGCACTGAAGCAATGACAACTGCTGCATGAGAGCCAGATGCTCCGATAGCAAGCTGTGGGGGGTCGGCGTGTTCGGGCATTGAGGAACGAAGGGTCAAAAAGGCGTGGCATCCCGTTCTGAAAGGCGGTGCTTGTGTCGCATCGCTGCATTGGACATGGCTACCCACTAGGCAGTAGTTTAGAATGGGAGGTCTCATCGATCTTTCGGTGCGGAAATATTCACCAACGTCACAGGGGCCGCTATTTTGTTATCCAAGGAGTACGGTAGTCTAATAGGATTACCTGCTTCAATCTGCACCGCTGAAGCTATGCACTAGACGTGGCTTCACGTAGATTCACGTGACATCACGTGAATGCCCCCTATTCGCCACGAGATTGACCTACAAGTGGTGGCACCATCGCTACGCTATAGTGTGGATCAGCGCCCGCTGAAACGTACTCTGCGGTGGTTCATCTCAAAGTTTACAGAGGGTTTTCTGCCGAAGGAAACATACTCTCTGCAGTGGATGAGTGACGTACTGCTTATAGTGTTCCAATTTTCCTGAAGAAAACCTAAAATCGGCAAACTGTGCGTGAAAGAAGCTCAGATTGCAGGAAAACAAGGGACTGGCGCGCAACCACATAACCTCTGTTTTGTGGTTTGCACATGGGGTTTCGCATGCTTTTTTCTCACACTACGCACGTGGGCCTGGCGTCACACTTGCCAAACGGCGGTTTTGTTTTTTCTTCGCCTGTTCGCCAGTGTGCGCCACACTCTGTCGCCGCAGGAGTGGTAATTATACGGGTTGCGGAGAAGCAAATTTTGTGTCTCTTGAGCGGATGCATTCCGCCCCATGGAGTCACTGTGGCGACTGGGTGCTACACTGGAAAGAAAAGCCCCATTCGGAAGATACTTTCCAGCAGCATAGTGCTCATGCGCTTTCTCTCCTCTTCCTCTATCTTTCTAAGGCGAAACCGTCTTCCACGGCAGGCACTTAATTCATTGGGCAGCAGGACACGACGAACTTTGGGACGATAGATTAGGCGCTGGCTAGCATTTTCTAAGTTCCCCAGCGGCGCATGTACTTTCTGCTGCCCAGCAGGAATTTCCGCATATGGTGCGATGCACATATCTGGTCTGGCTAGACGACACTGGTACTTGCCTGAACTATTCCCCTGAAGTAAGATCACACTGGCGTTGTATGAGAATTTTCGCCGCTCAGGAAAGCTCGTTTATATGTGCATAGTGTGAAGAGTGTGTCATCTGAGTGGAGCGAGTTCTCTGAACGCACTACGAGGCGCAGCCAATGTCAGTGCAGTGAATCGTGTGACACCGTGCAACTAACTCGGACAGGACTGTTCAGCTCACATCCGGAAAACCAGCTTTGGCTGGTGAATGGCGCAAGAGTGGCAGCAAATGCATTATTAGTGGCCTGTTGAAATGAGGGTCCACCCAACTAAAGTCAATTTATTCTGTTTATTGAATATTCTTCATACAGACACTAATTATCGGACAGTGCCAGTCTTATGCAAAACAGGCTGGGAGATATCTGCAAAATGGGTAACGGAAATAAAACTTTCCATGTTACTTCTCTGTTACCAAAGGAACAAATTGCCTTCGTATTCATTCGACTGTTATGATCTATTACTCCTCGCCAAATAAACACCGTGCAAGGAGAGAAAAATAGTTGAGTGTGTACGATATTCAGTGCTATTACGTTCTGCCCCATAGGCTAACATAGCACATATGTTGCTTGATCGTAGTCTGCTCTTAATTTCAGAAACAATGAGCTTTGCAGGAGAACACCCGCACTTGCCCGAATACCAATGTTACTAGGCTGACAGTGTCTTACTTTTATCTAGTTTGGCCAGCTAATGTTTGCGGTTACATTTAAGTTCTGGGCATGATGTGAATTCTCAAACGTTTTCGCAGTTCTCTAAGGCAAAATTTGCTCACAGCTGCGATGTGGCGAATGCGCAGTAGCCATCAAGTTTAACTGCAATAAATATACAAACGCCTTACATGCGCATTTCAAACCGATTAATATAGCAAGAAGAGATACTTATGCCCATCGGATTCCAACATAACTCACGGGAATATACAATCGCTCGGCGGCTGCGTTCAGTTGTATAGATGGGGTAGTGACCTGTTCGTTTTGATTTCATACAACACCTAATGCCATCGTCGCTGTGTTAAAGACGCTGCGCGGCTACGCACCTGAACTGCGAAAGACCGATGAGGGATGTTATGACGTAGCATGACGTACTCGATGTGGACAGTTATCCTCTTCATTGCAGCGTAGGATGATAGCATGTTCGCATTTATTTCGTAAGAGGCAGACAAGTAAATGAGAGCGCACTTAAGCCGCGAAACAACCAAGAGTCGCGAGGAATGTGTGCCCTAGGGCACACAGCTGTGTGTGTGTGTGTGTGTGTGTGTTTGTGTGTGTGCGTGCGTGCGTGCGCGTGTGTGTGTGTGTGTGTGTGCGCGCGCGCTGCAAGGTGGCGACTCTGCCTTCCAATGAGGGTTGCGTGGGCCTCTCCATATTGCTCGCTGGACTGTTGTCACCATAGTTCTTTCCTTCCTCCATGGTTGTCGCTGTTGTGTGCGCATGGCGTGAGCACTGTGGGAGCGGCAGCGGAACCACTTAGCAGTTCAAAGAGGAGGCGTTTTGATATTTCCCTCGCCCGATAACGGCAGTTTTCATAGGCGAGGAAGAGGGGCCGCAGCTGAAGGGAGGGGAAATTTCCTCCACTCGTTGGCTTGTGCGGCGGACGAGCGGCGGGCTCTGCATATGCTGCGCTGGGCTTGGAAACCAGCTGTTTTCTTGCACTCTGACTGCTTCATATCAAAGCACGATTTATCGATACCATACACAAGTTCCAGATGTGTCAGGTTAGCCAGAAGTTCCAGTTGGCTACCATTCTCTGAAGGAGAGGTATGAAAGGATATAAAAGGGGAACAGGGAAAGGGTGAGGAACACAGTCACAATTGGTCACACAAGCATGTCGCTCTGAGATAACTACCCAAGCAGGACAGGTAATCTGCCCAGTATTGGAAATGGGTGGTTTCACTCTGATCCTTTGTGGGGCCGGCCTTTGCCAGTACACTTCCAATATTGGGCCAATTAGCTGCGCTGCTGGGGCAAACAGTGTTTTTTAGACTTTGAGGGCCGTCTACTGCTGTGGTCAAGGGGCTCCAGAACACATCACAGCGTATGTCAAGGAGGTCACTGCGAGTCCATTCAATTCGTATGGGCTGAGAGATGCGAGCTGCCAGACTAGGAATATTTTTGGAAATTACTAGGCTGCGGCTGATGCGTCGTAGTAGACGTACTGCCTGAAGCGCGTCGATGCGGATGACGGTGCGGATGACGGTGCGGGCCAAAGAAAGCAAGGTAAGGACGACCAACGTTTTTACGACAAAACGTTGAGGACGACAACAGAGGAAATAGTCTCCTGGACAAATAACGGCTGTGCCCGATAGGATGGGGGTTCGTCGGATTTAAACCTGGCCGTCTTATCAAGGACAGGCTTGCAAGTGCAGTGAGCTGCTGCTGCTGTTATTTCGCAGCCCTGGATGCTGGCGTCCACACAGACAGCGATGGAGCCATATTGGGCAAGCGGGAATCTTGCTTAGAAACGCGGTCGCAAAGAGACGACGCTGCATGACTTTGTGAAGAACCTGCGGTGGCTGTGTGAGTACGGAGTAATGCACGGGCTCGGGCCGGCCCGAAAGCCCGCGGGCCGGGACATGATCTGTTTTGCCGGGCCTGGGCCGGGCTCGGGCTTAAAGCTGCGGACCCGAGTCGGGCTTGGGTCCGTACAGAAACGGCTCGTGCCCGACTATTCATTCACTATTGCAGAGTGAAGTACACAACTGCGGCATTGGAGCAGCGACACGGATGAGCTATAGTACTCGCTGAGAAAAAAACAGCTTTATTCATTGACTTATTTATTTCCTTATTTCCACGCCGCGGTGGCTTATTGGTCGAGGCGCTTGATTACTGAGCCGGGGAACCAGGGTTTGCTCCTAGCCTCGGCGGCCGCATTTCTATTTAGGCGGCGAGCATGATAGCCACAGTTTTTGTCAAAAGTAACCAGGCTCCATTATTTGCTTCTCATTCGTATAACACAGCCCGCACGGCTTCCCTAAAGATCAAAAAGTTATTTGAAGGTGAGAACAGGGGTTCTTCTTACCGTACAGAGGTTTAGAGCTTAAGGGCTGGCATAATAGCTTTAATATACGACTGAGAAAAAACGTGCAGCCTGGTTACTTTTGACAAAAACTGTACTTTGCAGTTTCATTGCTCGTTGAAGAAACCCAGGTGGTGGAAATGATCCGGAGCCCTCTGCTTCGGTGTCTGTCACAGCCTGCCTCCCCTCGGGCCTTTAAGCCCCTGTTGTGTCCCCTTATTGCTTTTGTGTGTGTGTGCCCCCTCCTAACGACCACTCGCATTCCCCTCCTAACGACAGTTCGCATCCTCCTCCTAACGACCACTCAATCCTCCTCCTAACGACCGCTTGCCCCTCGTCGCACGCTGTCGCCGGATGCCCCCCCACGGTGCGCCCCCGCACCCTCCTCCTGTTCTGGGAAGCCACTCCCTGCCGTGGACGCTTCTCCACTCCCTCCTTTCTTCGGGCGGCCAGTTCGGCTCCTACCTCGGTCGACGCTGGTCGCACCCTCTTCAGCTTTAAATAAACGAAGTCTAAAAGTACCGTGTGCGTCTTTCGCTGCATTCAACACAGCGACCGGACACGACAGTGGCGACGAGAAAGTGGATTCGACCCGCGCTACGCAACGCTATTGACAAGCCATGGCTACGCGAGGGTTTCCCAATCAGATACCAGAGTTCAACGGCTCATCGTGGTCATCGTGGGTTGGACGCCTTCAGTTCTACTTTGAAGCTAACAACATCACAGACCCAGCCTTGAAGAGGGCCAACCTGCTGACGCTGTGCGGGGAGCAGACCTACGATACTGTCTGCGCCCTTATTCAGCCAAGCACACCAGCGGCAGTGTCTTACGACGACATCGTAAAAGCGCTGCAAAAGCACTACGACCCAAGGCCATCCGAGGTCTACAGCCGGGCTCGCTTCCAACGACGAGATCAACTGGGAGGAGAAACTGTGAGCGCCTACGTAGCCGCGCTCAAGAAGCTCGCTGCCGACTGCAATTTTGGAACGCTGTCGACAACAGCTACCGGGCAGGAGGGAGACGCAGCTTCTTCTGCTAACACCACCATGCTTCCCTTGGACGTGATGTTACGCGACAGATTTGTGTGCGGACTGAGTGACGAGTCACTGCAGCAGCGCCTGTTCGCTGAGAAGGACCTCACATTCAGCAAAGCTTACGACATCGCCGTTCGAGCGGAGAGCGCCGGTCACCAGCAGAGAGGGATTCGCCGGAACACCGAGCCGGTACACCAGACAAGCAACCAGGTGCGCAAGCCTTCTGTTGTTGTAAAATCGGTCAAAAAGGCACAACGCTGCTGGCGGTGTGACGACCAACACAACCCCCAGGGATGTCGATTCCAGTCAGCCACGTGTAATTTTTGCCACAAGCGAGGGCATATCGAAAGAGCATGCATTACGAAACGGAGACTTGCCAAGATAAAGTCACCTTCCCAGCCTAATCACAGCGTCAACGCCTCAGAGAATACGCCGCTATCTGATCTCCATGGAACAACATCAGCAACACCATCTGTGTTGTACGACCTGAACACCATGAATCTCGGCACGCGACCGAAGATTTTTACAGAAGTAAGCGTACATCACCAGCTGATTAAGTTCGAGGTGGACTCCGGCGCAGCCTGTACTCTGATCAGTGAGGACACGTTCCGAACTTCATGGCCATCTGACGCACCCGCCCTGCAACAAGACGACACGCACCTGCGAACGTGGTCAGGACAGAATCTGCCACTATTGGGCTCTGCCAACGTGCAGGTTAACTACAACGGCCAGACCCATACGCTACCTCTGCTTGTTGTGAAGGGCACAGGATCAAGCCTTCTAGGGAGAAACTGGTTTTCTCCACTAGGCGTGATGATATGCGGCATACACCAGACGCCGAGCCACAACATGGTTGAGCAACTGCAAGAGAAATACGAAAGAGTATTCTCGGAAGAGATTCCAGGAAACGAAGGGCCCCCGGTCACACTGGAGTTGTTGGACAACGCGCAACCCAAATTTCTGAAGGCCAGGCCGGTGCCGTTTGCTCTCCGAGATTCAGTTGAAAAAGAGTTGGACAAACTGGAGCAGCAAGGTGTCATCGAGCCGACGCAGCATTCCATCAAACTCTCAGCGTACGACTACGCTCTGGTCTACCGCAATGGGAGTAAACATCAAAACGCCGATGCGCTAAGCCGTCTGCCACTAGACGCAACTGTTGACGAACCATTTCCACCAGGAGACGTTCTGATGTTCGAAGCACTGCCAGAACCTCCGCTTACAGCAGGCACAGTTGCAGCATCTACGCAGAAGTGCGCAGCTCTCCGGCTAGTTTACACAGCTGTTCAACAAGGCAACGTGCATAAACTCAAAGGGGACAACTTCGACGCTTACCGCAGGCGAGCTACAGAGTTGAGCACCCATCGCGGCTGCATCATATTTGGGTCCCGAGTTGTGATGCCGAGAGAACTACGCGCACAAGCTATGTCTCTCATCCACGCCGGACATCGGGGCATCGTTGCAATGAAAAAGTGTGCCAGAAGCTGCATGTGGTGGCCTGGCATTGACAACGACATCGAAACAGTGGTGCGAGAATGCAAGCCTTGCCAGAGCAGCCGGAGCGCCCCGCCGAAAGCTCCTGTCCCAGAATGGGAAAAGCCAGACACACCATGGCACACACTGCACATTGATTTTGCAGGACCAATTGAGGGCTGCACTTTCCTTGTGGTCGTAGATGCCTACACAAAGTGGCTTGAGATAAGGCAAATGGGACAGACGACTTCGGCAGCAGTCATTGACAACCTCCGATCACTATTTGCAACGTTCGGCCTGCCGCGCAAGGTAGTGTCGGACAACGGAACACCGTTTGTGTCTGCGGAGATCCTCAAGTTTTATCGCGACAACGGGATCTCATCAGTTACATCGGCCCCCTACCACCCAGCGACAAACGGACAAGCCGAGCGCTACGTAGCCGAGCTAAAACGCGCCCTTGAAAGAGATCAGACAGGCTCGCTGCAGCGCCGCCTTGCGCGCTTTCTCTTCAAGCAGCACACGACGGTTCAGAGCACAACAGGCGAGACCCCCTCGAAAATGATGTTCGAGCGTGAAATGCGAACCCAGCTCACAGCCATCCTCCCCGAGCCAAAGGCAGAGACGTTCCGGGAAGAAAAAGCAATTCCGCGCTGCGGCACGCTTAATGAGGGGCAGCGCGTCCTCGCCCGACAGTTTCTGAAAAAGCCACGCTGGGAGGAAGCTACAATTGTCAGACGCATAGGCCTGCGCTCTTGGCTCGTCAACATACATGGCACAGTAGCACGCCGACATCTCAACCAGCTGCGTAGATTTACGACGCCGTCTGAGAGCTGTCCGCCAGCGGAGAGAACACGTGCACCATTTTCCCACATAGCCTGGCACCTCTTCCCGGAAGAAGAGACTTCGCCCAGGACAGACCTAGGAGACACAGCGAACAACAGCCAGCCTACAAGTGTTTCTCCCCCGAGCGCACAAAGCCAGCGCGCCTCCACGCGTGAGCGCCGACCCCCTGCACGATACCAGGCAACTTTCTAAGGGGGAAGGAAGTGTTGTGTCCCCTTATTGCTTTTGTGTGTGTGTGCCCCCTCCTAACGACCACTCGCATTCCCCTCCTAACGACAGTTCGCATCCTCCTCCTAACGACCACTCAATCCTCCTCCTAACGACCGCTTGCCCCTCGTCGCACGCTGTCGCCGGATGCCCCCCCACGGTGCGCCCCCGCACCCTCCTCCTGTTCTGGGAAGCCACTCCCTGCCGTGGACGCTTCTCCACTCCCTCCTTTCTTCGGGCGGCCAGTTCGGCTCCTACCTCGGTCGACGCTGGTCGCACCCTCTTCAGCTTTAAATAAACGAAGTCTAAAAGTACCGTGTGCGTCTTTCGCTGCATTCAACACAGCGACCGGACACGACAGCCCCAAACACATAGCTTTTATTTTATAGCTATATTTTTCTCATGTGAGAAAATTCACAAACTAAACCGCGTTTGGTTTTCTTTTTGATCAGCTGACCGGAACGTCTCGTAAATGAAATAGCCACAAAAGCTCGCGAGAGTTTGTACATATCATCACATAACCGCATCTACCCCTCCTCGTTTCTTCAGCCTGGTTGGCATGACAAGTGTTTTGCCCTGTAAGTTATCACGTGGTTCGCGCGTTATCTTCTGCTCCACCAGTAAGTGTAAAATTCAACTGGTCTTAATTGGCCGTTGATCGTCCGTCATCGCCAAACATACCTATACACTATTAGAAATGCATTCGGGAAGAACATATTAGTTTAGGACGCTCATAGTCTTCAAAACACACATCGTGAAATACTCGCTCGAGCCTTTTAGCTTTTCGTTTCTGTTGAAAGGCGACCAGTTCGGCTATAAGTTCAACCTAGCTGTGAGATCAAGTTCACTAAAAAAATGTCATCCCACAGCTTGCTAGGCAGCTTTCCGGGCGGCAAAATATAACTGATTGAAATCGTGGGGGAATGCATTATTACGCTCGTATGTGGCCCTTTTTATTTGGCTCTCAGAACTTCCGAGTTTATCTTTGCGCACCTAGACGAGATCACTGTCCAAAAAAAACGGGCCTGGCGAGCACAACTCTTAATCACTTCCTTCTGCAGAAGGTTAAAAAGAACCAACTTTCTGCAAGCCAAACTGTGGTTTCAGAACCTTTGTCGGCCAGTTTCTTATCGGTCTAGTAGCAGTCTACTTGCTCAGAGTGAGCAGTAAATCTCAAGCGTTACTGTGAAACGGGCCGGGCCGGGCCCGGGCTGGGCTTCACTCCGGGATTCACGGGCCGGGCTCGCTAGCTAGAGCGATAATTTAGCGGGCCTGGGCCGGGCTTCAGCTCTCGGGCCCGGGCCGGGCTTGGGTCTCAGATTGAGGCCCGTGCAGTGCTCTAGTACGGAGTGCCATGGAGCATAAGCCATTAGTGCTCCTGATGAGAGCGATAAGCTGGCTTTCAGCCTACGAGCCTCACATCGCTGCTCCGCTAGTTCGTCTAGTGCTCTTGTAAAGGCATGATCGAGTTGATACGGGGAAGGCAAATGAATTCCCTGATAGCCTCTCGGTTGTCGGCTTCGAGACGATCCCACTGAGCCCTGGTTAGATATCATACTTTGGGAAAAACTTTCGCGCTGCTTCTCTGAAAAATCGCCAGGTAATACGTCAGCTGGGAAGCATGCGGTGGTCGTAGCGTCTGTAGGACACTGTACGGAACGTCCACCACAGAGAATGGTTCGCATTTCGATGGAGGTGAAATGCAAAAGGCGCCCGTGTGCTGTGCGATATCAGTGCACGTTAAAAATCCCCAGGTGGTCAAAATTATTCCGCAGCCCTCCATTACGGCACCTCTTTCTCTCTCTCTCCTTTCGCTCCCACGTTCCTCCCATCCCTTACAGCGCAGTTGAGGTCCACCGAGAAGTGAGACAGTTACTGCGCCATTTCCTTTCCTCAAAAAACACTAAAGAGAAGGAATAGAGGAGGGAGCGAAAGAAAAAATTGGTTGCGAAGCATGTGCTTAGCGTTTGGAGGCATCTTGACCGCATACACGACCGGCGCAAAGACGCTGGCGCGGTTGCGGGCACAGAGACTGACGCGACGGCGGACGCGCGCCGCCTCATCCCTGGCGTGACGTCACATATCACGTGATGCAGCGATGGTGGCGCCGCCGCCGCGTCGCGCGCGACGGCGCGAACCGAAGCGTGGAGGCCTCCGCCGGGCGACGTCCGACGGCGCGATATGAGGCCCCATCTGCAGCCGGTGTGACGTCATCACGTGACGTCATGTCACGTGACCTACTTGAAGGTCAATGGTGGCCACCGCCGGGCGTCGCGCGAAGGCCTGAAACCTACGTTAATATGCTTCGCATAAAAGGAAGTGACGTAGTGGAGGGCACGGGAATAATTTCGACTACTCGGTAATCTTTACCGTATCCTGACGTCGCACAGCACACGGGCGCCATTTGCGTTTCGTTCCAATGAAAAGCGAAGCCGCGGAGGCCGGGTTCAAAACCTGGTACCGCGGCTGATATATCACAGAAGAGGGTTCCAGTCGCATGACACTTGTGGGAAGGAAAGAGAAGGATGAAGTGTGCAAAGACGGGCATCAGCTTTATGAAGCCAGAGCACGAATAAATCGTAATAGGGAAATGTGTGAATATTCGAACGTTTGGAATATATATGAGAATACTGCCACATTTGGTTTGGGTTTCAAAGCCGATGGAGGTATTATAAAGTCTCCAATATTTTGAATTCTTTCTAAGTTTGAGAATGCAAAAATACGTCGTTAAGAGAACGAAAGAAATCGAACCTCAAATGCAGTAGGAGACTGACTATTCGGTTATACGGGGACCGCTCAGGTGTCCTAAAAATCACCTTCGGCAGAAAAAGTGACCATCTTCAGACTGCCAAGCTGCTGGAAGTGGCCGATGGTTATCCACGCTCTGACTGTTCCGCGTGATCACACCACTTTCGGCGTGCGTCGTGCACATACTATACGACAGTGCGGCGGCCGCAGCCATAAAATCGGCCTTAATTCGACGGCTGCACTGTTCGCTTTCGCATAGTAGTAGTGAAGTCTATTCAGTTCTCAGGTAGGACAGGGTTAATTGGAGAGATATGAGATAGGTCTTTGTCCTGCAATGGGCGCAGTCGGGCTCGTGACGATGATGGAGTTCTCAGAGAAGTATCTGAAATATGAAAGCGGATACACCGCGGGAAGGGGAGGACTGCGCGGCTATCCCGGAGATACCGAAACCTAGAGACGAATATGAAAAAAAAGTGGTAGAGTTTTAACGTAGCTAAACCAAGTAGGCATGCGCAAGCATGTGTTTAGCCTGGCTGGCTCATTGTTTAGCATACCCGGACCATGAGAAGTACGCAGTGGCGGCAGTGTACCACCGCTTATTCACTGCTTCTGTAAAAGCCGAAACACCAGCTGCCGCGGAGACCACCGCCGTGTCCATTGCCATTAGGCATTACGAGTCCCAAGGCCAAAGCGCTCATGTGATCACAGACTCACAACACGCGTGTCGAACTTCCTGAGAGGCCGAGTTCCCAAGCACGTCAGCCAGCTCATGGGCACTACACCCCTCACCAAGCACCTCCAAATTACCTAGACCCAAGGCCACGAGGGAGTGGAGGGAAATGGGAGGGCACATGCTCTAGTTCGAGGCATCACCAACTGAGCGAGGCCACAAAGCGTGCCCGCTTTTACCCCTCTACCTTCCGGGTGTAACGAACGCCTCGAGTTTGGGCGTCTTCAAAGGACACGCTTCCCCCACCTCATAGGAAATTAGACACCCCAGATGCTGTCTCTTGGCAGCAGATACAGATGAACACATTTCCAAACCTCCATTTACTACATCTCATGCACCCAGCATTATACTCCGACACCTGTCCCTGGCAGAGGTCGGCACACTCACTCATGAGTGCACTCATATCGCCTCACTCACAGTCACGTCTGTGAGTGTGAGATGATAGCATGCCGGGCCCATAACCAGGCAGACCTCTCCATTATTCATTAAAGTCTGCTCTCCTCCTCTTCCAAGCTTCTGGTACGCCCGAGGTCATAAGGTATTTCGTGTACAGGGTGACTGGTTTGTCTAGCACAATCTCCCCTCCGTCCTTCAACAGATCTGCTGTTACCTGGTCCTCACCAGCTGCTTTCCCCCATTGCATTGCTCCTACGGCTTTCTTTACTTCCTCTTTCGCTACTGGCGGTGTATACCATTGCTGTGAGCTACTACCTCTCATTAACGTCCTGATTACACTAACTACAGTATAGATTTATGTAGAAATGTTCCGCTGTTTTCGCTATCTTATCCATATCGCTAATAAAAAGATAGGAAACTAAAAGATAGGAACGCAGAATTAATAACATGCCCAACATAAACGTTCCGTCAATGCTGGCTTTCGTAGTTGCGAGGTTCAAAGGCTGGAAACGAACTTCGAAGCCAGCAATATGTCATTTCTGACACTCTTCGACGGCTGTAATTAGATGTCAGGTAAACTGCCGCTTATAACAAATATCGCGATGGTAAAGTTGGGATCGTGAATCGTTTTGCCGCCGGTGCCCGGTCTTCGCTTCCATGAGCACTGCCATTTTCTCGCGTTCGCAATCTCCGACGCACTTCGCTGCCACCTGTTCGCTTTTTTTTAATTTTTAGCTTTAATGTAACGGTACAATGCAACATAGAACGTTTTTGCATCTTACATAGGATTTTTAAGACATTATTCTTATGTTCGGTGCTACATGGCAATTTAGCCGCAGAACTGACGCGTTTTACTTTTAAGACGCCGTAGGAGATAGAAGCGCATCATAACGAGTGTGAGGTCTTTCGGGTATAGATTTGTATACACGAACTGGTTGCGGCAAAATTTCCCACCCTACATTTGTGCCCAGCGAGTATCATGCAAAAGCGCCACGCAAGAACGACTATTTCGAATGAGCCGGAAGTCCACGGTCCACTTCCGGCCAATAGGACAGCGCAGTTCTGCGGCGATTATGCCCGTATTACGTATTACGAAGTCTGGAAAATAACCGCTGGACGAGTTTCCCACGCGTCTCGTCTATTTTCCTCAACCATCTGCACGATCAAACGAATGCTGTAAAGAAATCGGCGTTTCACGTGGATTGCACGCAGCCCTTTGTATAGTACCCTCGTTTTCACAAACTATTCAATGACCAGTAGGCCATCAAGATACACGAAGGAAGTCGAGAGTGCACGCACTCTCCTGCGTTCAAAGAAGTTGAACCATGGATAGTATACGTGCACAGTCGTTCAATACCTTTTTGAAATGTATTGAAGGACTAGTTGTGGCCGACGCTAACATTGCAAGCTGCACAAGAAAAAGACAGCTATTCGTAAAGATCTGCGAATAAAATAAAATGTTTACTTCTCCCCCGCGGAACTCCTTGTGGGAAGAGAGTGCGATGTACTACTCACCCTTGGACACGAACTGCAAGTACAGTGGTGAGCAGCCTTGTCTAGAGCGCTCGGGCGGTGCACTTCCTTGCAAACAAATCCAGATTTTGTGCCAGCCTCTAGGGTCCAGCTGCAACGCTTGCACGGAAGTAGCGCCAGATAGCCTCGTAAACAACGCAGGCACGAAAACTTTGCCCTGTAATGAGGGGCTGCTCTCTAATTTCGGTTTTTGTTACCGAGTGCGCACTGCTCAAGCGCTCTAGACAAGGCTGCTCACCACTGTACGCCCTTGTTTCATACTACGGATTCTATCGATCCAGTACGAACAAGATATGTTTGTGATCGTCTCGATACGAGACCGCAAGCGACGCCTTACCTTTTCGGAGAGCTGACTCTACCCAGGAAACCCCCAATATTACGTGCGGCCGTTATCCTCAGCAAGAACGTTCATCACTTGCTGCAAGAGAATCGGTAGCCACTACTTGGGAGAACTGCACTAAAGACTTCAATGACAATTTTTCGCCGCATTCTCGCGTGCAATGATAGCAGCGGGCAAAAACTGTGGGGGCATACAACCACCATGTGGGATAATCATCTACTGTAGGCCACTATGGGACGGCAAATAATTAAGACTACAATTATGCTTAACATCGATTTTTCTTCGAGCAGCTGCACCATCAGCATACAAACAGTATACATGCAACCCTCGAGCGCAGATGTTGAGGATTCTTACTGCTTGACCCGCCGCGGTGGCTCAGTGGTTACGGCGCTCGGCTGCTGGCCCGAAAGACGCGGGTGCGATCCCGGCCACGGAGGTCGAATTTCTTTGGAGGAGAAATTCTAGAGGCCCGTGTACTGTGCGATGTCAGTGCACGTTAAAGAACCCCAGGTGGTCGAAATTTCCGGAGCCCTTCACTACGCCGTCCCTCATAGCCTGAGTTGCTTTGGGACGTTAAACCCCAATAAAACAAAACAGATCATTATTGCTTGATGTGCAGACTTTAACTTCTCGACCTTTTTTGCCAACTTAATAAATAATTCTGTCTAGTTCCATGATGCAATGTACAAGAACAAAAAATGAGTCCATTTTTTTCTTGCAATGAGTGCGTGCGCAGACCTCTGAGATAAAAAAAAAAAACAGCACTATCTAGAAGGAACATTATGCGAATTCTTTAGGTAGAGGCTGGCTGGATTTCGTTCATGTATCTTCCGCGATTTTCAGCCGAGTGGCGGAAACAAACAATTACTAAGGCAAAATTGCACAATGTACTGTGTTAGAGCAATAATTTCTGTAATAATATCAGTACTACTGAAGAACTCATTTTCAACACTGTACGGCAGTTCATTAATTTCTAGTCATTTCTGTTCTTTAGAAACATTGATCGCACTTTCTGAGAATAATCTTTCCCATCTAACCACTCTGCATGCGGTTATTGCTGCGCACTGCGGCAACAACGTTCAGGCATGCCGACACACTCATTGTTGTTGTCGTGCTCTGTTGGAGTGGCACATACCCACAGCGGGGGATCGGCTAGGATGCCTTGTACAGTCAAACGTTTGTAGAACATTTACTCATTTAATTGTAGACGAGGTTGAATTGCTTGAGCCTCATTCAGTATCATTCATAATCTCATCTTCCTCTTTCTCAATATACTCTAGCGGAACACCTGATTGATATCCTGGCGAAAATCAATAAGAGGAAATATACTGAGCGGGGCATGGGATTATCTGTTCGATTGGATGGCACAGCAGATTCAAGATGAAGGGAAACTTAGCGGAGGGTGACAAAAGTCAGGCTGGGAGGTGAGATTAGGAAGTCTGCGGGGATAGGTTTGCCGTATACCCAACAATTCTGGACAAAAGCATTTTTCAGGGGGAAAGAGTTTATCAACGCAAATTTTTCATATATTATAAGATTTCACAATAGCAATAAAAATATCTGCAGATATCCCGTCGGCAGGCTTGCATTTTTTTTGCTATTAATGTTTTTTGCTATCGTCAGAAACGTTTCCCGTTGGTTTTCTATGGCAGTCTTAAATGCTTGATTCGAGCGATGGGAAAACTTTAAAACAAATATTTTGCTAAGCATCGGAAGAATTGACCATTGCCTTCAATATTTTCATAACAGTACCTTACAGTATTCCAATATTCAAAATTTTTCCTAAAGAATTCTGGGCATGCTATTGGCACATCACAAGGTTCTGTGTGCTCTCTCCTGCATTGCCCATGCGTAAATGACTGATTTAGAATGGCCAAGACACCAAACAGATTTAAACCAGTTGGAACCAATCACATTCCTGCTCCTGTCATATTCCGCCCGGTTCCAATTGGTCTTTTTCGATTATGTGGGCACAACCTGGCTCATCATTCTTTCCTTACTCCATATGGCTTATGCGGAAAAAAATCAAGGCGATGAAGATGACATATAAAAGTGGGAACGCCATAAAATATCTGTCCCAAGACCGGTTTTGACAAAAAAAAAACGACATAGCGTCGATGAGGTCTTCTAACACATCCACCTTGTCACGCTGCACGCTATATGCTCTTGCCAAGCGGCATCAAAACTGCGGCTGCAAAAATATCGTCCCTCTCTTATAAATTACAGTAGCAGCCGGCTCGATAGCTGTTGCTAGAAACGCAAAATGGAAACAAACTGATACTTCTGGCTAACTACTCATGGGCTGTTGACCGGAATTGCCGAAGAAAGGATGAATTTATCAGTTTTACGCGCTCTTTATAGTTGTTTTTTTAATTATGCGATGAATGGGTTTTTAAAGCGACAGTGATCGGCTCTGTTATTAAAAACCAAATGCAGTTACCATTTACCCTTTTGGGGAACACGTAGGTTAGGAACATTAGAACAGAAAGCAAACGGAGTACCTGCAACGACGGAGAAGCTTCCATCTTGACGCTTTTACGCATGTTTGCGCACAGCGGCGCAATAACATGAGATAGCGTGACGCGTTTCTAATCGGTTCCGTCAGCTCCACCCTTTTGCACTTGGTTTTTTGGTCATCATTGCTAGCAACAAAATCAAACGAGTTTCAATATCAGACCGTGTCACAGAAAGGGCTATAGCTAATCTAGGCGACGCCGACGTATCCAGTAACAGCACGGTGGCGAGTCGAAACTAAAATCCCCAGATAGCTGGCCCGAAAGCACTGCTTCCAGTGAACGCCAGTCACAGCAGTCGGAGCGCTTACTTCCCCCTCCCCATTTTCATCTCCCCCTGTCCTTCCCTCCGTCTCTCCTCGCTCGATTGTTCGCGCCGCGGCCGCTTAAGTGGCGCTACAGGTGCAGCCATGCATTACATACGAGCGTTATCTGTGAGCTACTGATGCCTGTCCTAAAGAACCGAAGTCTCCTAAAAGCGGTGAAGCAGCTAGGCATAAGTAAAAGCCAGATGTGTGCGTTAAAAGACAAATAGGGCAATATAATTAGAAATGTGGATAAGATAGTTAAAGTAGCCGAGCAGTTCCGTACAAATCTATACAGTAGCGAATGCATTCGGAACATTAATTTATGAAGGAAGTAAAGAAAGCCTTAGGAGCAATGCAAAAGGGGAAAGCAGAGGGTGAGGATCAGGTAATAGCAGATCTCTTGAAGGACGGAGGTGATTTCGTGCTGGAAAAACTAGCCACCCTATATACGCAATGCTTTATTACCGTACCAGAAGTTTGCAAGAACGCTAATATTATATTAATTCATAAGAAAGGAAACGTCAAGGACTTGAAGAATTGCAGACAGATCAGCCTGCTGTTAGTGCTTACAAGGTATTTACTGAGGTAATCGCTAATAGAGTCAGGACAACCTTAGACTTCAACCAACCAAATGATCAGGCAAAGAAAGCCTTAGGAGCAATGCAAAGGGGGTGAGTAGAAGGTAAGGATCCGGTAACAGCAGATCTCTTGAAGGAAGGATGTGATATTGAGCTGGAAAATCTAGCCACCCTATATGCGCAATGCTTTATGACCTCAAGCGTACCAGAAGTTTGGAACAACGCTAACATTATCTTAATCCGTAAGAAAGGAGGCGTGAAGGACGTGCAATAGCAAGGGCCTCGAGGGAAAATGCATCCGGACGGCGGAGGTACGGCCCTCTTGTGTAGGTTTCAGGAGTGGGAGATGGGGATGGTATACAGAGCCTAACCCCAGGATCCTCGAGGAGCCTCGAAGGAGGCATCCGTGTAGGCCACTCCCTGGGTAGCAAAAAGAGGGGAATGCTGCGCAGCTGCATGACGACGGCCGGCATGCAGGACGGAGGCCATGTTGGACAAGGGTAAGGTCTCCTCACATAGGCCACACTCTGTAACCCTCCTGACGACAACGTATAATTCCGCCTCATGGCTTTCAATCAGGCCTTTGAGAGCGGCTGCCTGCCGGGCTCCTGGACCCCCTGCCTCATTTCTGATTCCCAAGCCGGGCAAACCTCCTCCCTTCTTTAACCTTCCCCTTCCCCCCCTCTGCTGTTGTGACCGTCGGTGTCCGCAAGACATTCGATAATATGTGCCAAGACCACATCCCATTTCAACTCACCACCTTGGCTTACGGTTGCCGCTCTTATTTCCGCTCTATATACCTCTCTAATCGAGTGGCTCGCTTTCGGGTAGGCACCTGTCTGTCCAACCCCCGCCATCTCATCCATGGCATTCCTCTAGGTGCTGCTCTGTCTCCTATACCTGCCCTTTTCAATCCCGATATATGGCCCCATTCGCTTCCAGCTAGACCGAATTCCCGACCTAAACCGCGTCTTCTACTTGACAATGTCACTGTGGTGTTTGTGTGGCTCTCCGGGTTAAGTTTTCGAATTACACTAGCCACACCCTTCCCCAATAGCACCTGCAGGCTCGCTTTGTAAACTACTAATGACGTTCCTCAAAGCCGGCTCGCTGCCACTGCCTGACCACATCCAGCCAGCTTTATGAAGCTACCACTCTCATTATGTTTTATATACAGAAGGATCTTTCCACAGAAGTACTTGCGGTCAGTTATGCAGATGGCACATGCTCAAAGACAGCAAGATATTTTTTACTTTGCGCAAAAAATGTTGCAGGCACTGTCCATGTATACAACATGGGTTCCTGAGCTCTTCGGATAACAAAAGACATTGAAGAGTAGCGCCGATGAGGGTAGACGCTACGGTTCGAGCTGGATGCGTCTCAGCCAACGAAGGAACAGTCGTTTCGTAATTCACCGTTAGCAGCTCCAGTTCGAGAAAAAAATGAGCGGTGACATTTTCCTCCGCTTCTGCAAAAAGAAAACCAACGTTATTTCATTCGCATCCAGGGCACCAGTATTCACTGGAATAGATAATTAAATAATACATAATTATGTATTTGTTCATTAATAAGTCCGTGATTCTAAATGCACTCTTCCTTTAAATGGTGCTTGCCTTCGTAGTCTGTACGCAACATTATAAACAATCGGTTTCTGGCTTAACTATGGGAACAGTACCACTGAGCCATCAAGGCAACTTGCACTCTTTTAACTCTGATCGAGTCGCGATCATGTCAAGTGGCCCTTTGCGTCATCGATAGGAAAGCAATGACGTTTAGAGTACAAGATAGTAATCACTCATTTGCATCCACCTGCAGCCAGCACCTGCAGGTTACGTTTAGTGTATCCAGCATAGAGAAGGAGCGAACCTCCGTGTCTGAACTCAAAGCCAGAGCTAGTATAAAGCCAATACCACAAAGAAACTTTTTCACGCTAAAATTCTTCTATCAGTTAAACAATGGGCATTACAAAATAGACTTCACTTCTGGGTATGCCACTAAATCAACGTATGCAAAAACTATGACACCTTTCCGCGCAAAAAAAAAAGTGCTAATGATTTTGTTAGTGCTCTTTTCTTCCTATAACTCTTCCTAGAACCAAACAATTGCGTTGACGAGTCAGTGGTTCGTTCCGCCGCCAAATAACTTAAATCTTCCTGGTGCGGTAAAGCCCACTTATGGCCATTTTTGTAGCGCTAAGGAGTATCTTCGCGAAGTGGCGGGGGTTGCTCGCACAGCACATAGGTCACAGCAGAGTTCACAGCGTGTCACTACTTTCTGAGCAGGAACTTGGCTTCAAAATACATTTCATTACAACATACCACAGCGCGTGAGGGCGATAGTCGAGTGTCCTGCACTATGGCAGGCGCGCGTGAAGTAAGAGACGTGAGCGGAGAGCCGACAGCAACAAGCACGTTGGCCATGTTGCCCAAACTGCGCCATATTTGTGCGTCCTCATTCTATGCTCATTCTCGCAGCCGTGCCAATAACGGAAACAGACAGGAAGCCGTGCGGAAAAAACCGGCAAACCAGCTTGCGCGACCTCTTTGCTCTTACGCGACCCTACGTCCCTTTTTGCCGTCTGCAAGTGCGGCGGGAGCGCTGGAGTGAGTACGGTTGTCTGCCTGTGCGCTCGGCGAAATCGTCTGGTTGCGTATTATCGTAGATGATCCAATGCTTAGGGGAATCCCCGAAGGTGGAGTCGGTTTGTAATAAAGGAGTAACTAATTATTAGCATCCACCCAAGCGCAGCCGTACTGCTTTACAGAAACTTCGCAGTTCTTCCATGGTACGGGGTTCTAGCGCGGGACAACCGCCTCACCGGAGCCGCTGCTCTAGCCAGGAGGGCTAGCACATGGTTTCCTTTGTAGCCGTATGGCTGCGCTTGGGTGGATGCTAATGAGTAATTACTGCACTGTAGATGCATTCTTATGAGCTCTATCAAGAGTTCGAAGCTGAACACGATTGCACTAATTTCCATCGTCGTGACCACGCTACGTTTGACTGAAAACCCGCGCGAAATAAGTTGAGAATGAGGACAGCCTCGGAAGTTGTATGGCTTGACATCGTTTGCTTTCAGCTTTCATTTTTCAGTGAATGGAGTAAACTAGCGCATTTTGTCCTTTTTACTCCAAACTAATCGAGTAAACGTCAGTCACTTAAACTCCTGTTAGAATTAATTCTTGTTTGCCTTAAAAGCAAAAACTTACATTCTGCGAAGAAGAGAAGGAGGATCAAGTATGGGCAACCTGTAATGAACCTGACAGCGTTGTCGGGACCTAGGCGTTTCGCACTCTCGCACTCAGGTAGGCGTCTGGCACTCAGGAACTTTCTTTCTTTCTTTCTTTCTTTCTTTCTTTCTTTCTTTCTTTCTTTCTTTCTTTCTTTCTTTCTTTCTTTCTTTCTTTCTTTCTTTCTTTCTTTCTTTCTTCTTTCTTTCTTTCTTTCTTTCTTTCTTTCTTTCTTTCTTTCTTTCTTTCTTTCTTTCTTTCTTTCTTTCTTTCTTTCTTTCTTTCTTTCTTTCTTTCTTCTTTCCTTCTTTCCTTCTTTCTTTCTTTCTTTCTTTCTTTCCTTCTTTCTTTCTTTCTTTCCTTCCTTCTTTCTTTCTTTCTTTCTTTCCTTCTTTCTTTCTTCCTTTCTTTCTTTCCTTCTTTCTTTCTTTCTTTCTTTCCTTCTTTCTTTCTTTCTTTCTTTCCTTCTTTCTCTCTTTCTTTCTTTCTTTCTTTCCTTCTTTTCTTTCTTTCTTTCTTTCCTTCTTTCTCTCTTTCTCTCTCTCTCTCTCTTTCTTTCTTCCTTTCCTTCTTTCTTTCATTCTTTCTTTCTTTCTTTCTCTCTTTCTTCCTTGCTTTCTTTCTTCCCTTCTTTCTTTGCTTCTCTCTTTCTTTCTTTGGTCCTTCGGGCAATATGGAGTTATTTCCCACGAGACAAAATAAAGGAGGTGATTGTCCTCCTAATTGGGCCCTGGCCTCGCGTTGGTACAGCAGCAAGAGCGGTCTTCCAGTTTGTAAACCGGAGCTATAACTTCAACACAATCTCACGCAAAAGCCACAAGCTAAGGCAAATACAATGCTTGTATATAGTACCTCTACCCCCCCCCCCCCCCCCCCTATCCTTTCTGGCTGTCCCCTCACCTCTTTCATTTAATTTCTCCAGTCTGCCTGCTGTCCCTCTACTTCCGCTGCCCCAGCTCAGCTGCTTCCTGTAGCGATGGGAATGATTTATTTCCTTCTATATTATTTTTTTTTGGAATAAACCACTACAACTAGCGCAACCTGCAGATGGTAGAATAAACCGCTTGAAACATTGCTCCCGAAGCACATTATCGGTTATAACAGTTGAATCTGGTGACTTCAAAACAACCCCGAACGCCGCAAAATTAAGAAAAACGCTGCCATCGCGCCAGACAAACCACGCACAGTTAAAACGCAGCGTGCATTCCCGTATCTGAAGGTGACTGGACGACGCGAAAGCGGGGACAGCATGGTGACAATGCACATGAGGACGCTAGTGGCATGGGCATGCCCGCACCAGTGTGGATAACCTTGAACGAATCATAGCCGCTGTTTTTAGTATGAGCCCTATAAACCCCGGTTTTAGCGTATACACTTTTAGTATATTCTTCTTACATTGTCAGAGACGTAAATTGACCATCTGAGCCCTGTGGCTGGCGCTCTTTTGGCTTCAGTGCCTTTACGGCATAAACAATCATCATCATCATCACCATCACCTTGAGGTCCTTGCAAGAGCTCACTGTCGACAACGCCTTCTTGCGATATTCTGCGATTTATATACATTCATCAAACAGACACGGCTATAAACTAAAACCCGACGCTGACAAGCTGCATTAGACTGCAGAAGACGTGTACCTGACGGACGTCAATGCAAGCAGACGGTGTCCTCCGCTCGTTGCGTTAGATGGCTGCGGGAGCATACAGTGTCATTCAACTTATAGAACCAGTGCGCGGCCTCTCGTGAGCCTCTAGTCAGCGATGTTGTTTCTTTTTCTTTTTCTCCTTCTTCTGTCCGACTGGTCTGGTTCGAGCTGTGCGACCAGCCACGTTTTGCAGACGCGCGCTATTTTTGAAACCGCACGCGCGACTAAAGGAGCGCGGGACAAAAGAAAACGCGTCAGAAAGAGAGCCAACAGTGGACGTAATTAGCCTGGAGGAGGTCAGAGCGAGCCCACGATAAGGGCAATCCCCGACTGTGTCTTTTCTGCGTGTGACCCTTGCCTGAAACAATAGTGTTGTTTGCAGGCGCCGCGGAGAGTAGAGAAAGTGGGCCTTGCGTTCTTTGGCCAATGTTTATCTCGGCGAGGTACGACGGCATAGAAAGCGAGGCGATACCGCGTGTGTCCGCAGGCACGAAGAGTGGACAAAACAGTACTTTCGTGCCTACAGTTATTTTTATGCCTAACGAAAGACTCCACTGTCCAAGAGAACCGGAAACGTGTTGGTCTCTCTTGAAACGTTACCCAATTATCCCATGCATGCCTCCAAACTAAATAGCTTTACCGAAGGGAACCAGTGAGCTCTTCGGCAGATACGTTTCTTTTGCATGCGGTGTGGTGAAAAGTGGTCGTCCTTTGTGGTTTCACACCCGAAGAGCTTTGTGAAGAACACTTACTGTCCTGGTTTCGCGAAACGCGTTGCAGAGAGGTAAACCCTATCGCTGGGAACTAAACGAGGGCAGTGTTGGGAAAAAAAGACTGTGAGAAAAGAAGGCAGACAGCTTCGTTCACTGACACATTCTTCCCCTAAAGTCCACAGCTGTGAGCTTACTTCCGGTCTACCAGTCTTTACTAAACCAGAAAGAAAAAAACACTGTGTTTCTTCAAAACTTTCGCCAGTTTTTTCTTTCCTGCGTACGCATCAAGTCCGCGTGCCTACTGTTCCTATAGTCAACTGCCTCGGTGGTGACTGGCACAGCCCATATCTTCATGTAGCAGTCTTTGTACGAAACTAACTTTATGACCGGTGGTGCCCACTGCTTGGAATAATTGTCCATCTCACCTAAGCGTGCCCCGGACCGTTAACTGTAATTCTGAATAGATTTAAAGGGACTGTACGTCTGAACAGGATCGAAGCCGGTATAGACTGAGAGGCTACTTTACAATGGCATCTCATTCGCATATTTCAACAAAATTAGTTGTGCTAAGACAGGTAGGTAGGTATAGTAGGTAGGCTATTAGCTGATGGGCCTGAAATTTTTAAAGTCCTTCACGCCTCCATTTTTATGGATTAAGATGATGTTATTAGCATTCTGCCAAGTTTCTGGTACGCTCGAGGTCACAAGGTATTGCGTATACATAGGGTTATTCGTTTTCGGGTTTTATACTTTTTCAAATTCGGGGGGGTAAAAATCGGGCGTTATTTTTCGGCTTGATAATAGGGGAGAAATCGGATTTTTTCGTGGAAAAACTCGGAAACTCGGGTTTTATCGGGCTAAATTTGCAAACTAATATTTGCATGCGCAACATCTCGGTTTCCATGCGAGACCTGTCTGGTCTCTGCAGGTACCTTAGCTGAGAGAACGTTCGCTCAACGTCACAGCTGCCATTAGCTAGGCCCAAAAATGACAACGGTGCATTTGCTAGCCTTGGGTAACGCGCAGTTGCGTCGTTCCAATAGTCCATCACTTCAACACCTTCATTTGTGGGGCTTACTTCGAGCAAGTACTGGTTAAACTCCTCGCGAAGCGCGCCCACATCGTCCATCACGGAAATAGAGGGGTCGTCACCAAAAGACTGACTCAGCAGCCGCTTCTGGAACGGATCGAGTACGGCTTCCAGTTTCCATAATGTCAACTGGTTTCCTTCTTTGTCTGAGACGTTCCGTTTCAAAGTGCAGTCCCAATTTATAGTGATTTTGGCGCAAAACTCTTCACAACAAGTTTGTCTAATATGGCACTGCTCATCTAATATGGCATTGCTCTTGGGTACCATAGACAAAGCACCTTTCGCCCGATCACTTTTACCGATCATCGTGGAAAGCTCGTTGACAGTCTGCTGCAGCTTGACGTTTACGAGGTGATCGAAGCATGGCATGAGGAGTTTTCCGCTTTCAAGCGTTTTCTGGACATCTAAAAGAGGCTGGAGGCACAGCAATTCCGTGGGCACAATTGTTTCAGAAATCGGGAAAAATCGCGTTTTACCCGATGTTTTAGGAACACGTTCGGGGTGCAAAAATCGGGTAAAATCGGGTTTTACCCGAAAACGAACAACCCTACGTATACAGGGTGGCTAGTTTTTCTAGCACAATCTCCCCTCCGTCCTTCAACAAATTTGCTGTTACCTAATCCTACCAGCTGCTTTCTCCCTTTGCATTGCTCCTAAGGCTTTCTCTACTTCCTCTTTCATTACTGGCGGAATGTCTCATTGCTGTGCTCTAATGCCTCTCCCACAGACGTTCGAATTGCATTCGCTATACCGTATAGACTTATGTAGAACTCTTCAGCTACTTTAACTATCTTATCCATTTTGTTAATAACATTGCCCTCTTTGTCTCTTAACGCATACATCTGAATTTTGCCTATGCCTACTTTCTTCTTCACCGCTTTTCGGATACCTCCATTCTTGAGAGCATGCTCGATTCCGTCCATATTAAACGTCCTTATGTCGCTTGCCTTGCTCTCTGATAGCTCTGCCAGTTCTATTTTGACTGTGGGGTTAGATGCTTTCATTATTTGTGCTTTCTTAATCAGACCCTTCGTTTCCTGGGAGAGCCTGCACTTCTCCTGTTGAACCTCCCACATGAGTAAACCAATTAAATAAATAAATGTCTAAACAAACCTCCCTCTCGCTATACGCCGAGCGAGTTGACTGGCTGAACCTCGTGAGTTGTTCGTAATGACAGCACTCACTCAGAGCTTGATAAAAACAACAAAAGTTATGGTTTCAAGCGTTTTTTTCGTTATGTTTTAATGATAGAATTCAGCGTATAAAACAATGAAAAAGAAGCCCTCAAAGCTCAAGAGTCTCGCTGCAGGCAGTCGTGCCCATCTTGATGCAGATTCACGAATAGTCACGTTTAGGCCTCATATTTAACTGCTTTGGCGCGAAATACAAATATGTTCATTCCGGACATGCCAAATCGTTCACTCAAGTCCTAGTCGCTGAGCTAGTAATGGTCTTTCCATGCCGGAAAAACGGGGTGATAACTGTAATGGCCCGTCAGCGCGACAGCGCTGTCAAGAAATGAAATGCTCAGGAGTTGTTTATACTCTCGACCTAGTCTCATTGCGGGTCCCGAGTGTCCCTGGCCCTTTGTTCTTGCTTCCTACGACTCCATCATAGACTAAGCATCTTTGGCCATTGACCTTTCCGCAGTCTGCCTTTGATTACGGGCAACATCGCCAATTAAACCGGCAATGACGCCGCTTCCCTTATGACCTTGCGTGCGCGGAGTCGCTCCCGTGTCGAATACCTCACCTAGCCTCAGCGCACTTTCGCGCGAGAACACCCCCGACCCTCGGCTTTCCCCCTCTCCCCGCTTCTGATATAGTGGCGCTCTCTCTCACGCACGCACGCACGCACGCACGCACACACACACACACACACACACACACACACACACACACACACACACACACACACACACACACACACACACTCTCTCTCTCTCTCTCTCTCTCGGTGTTTAACTGCCCTTTGTATGAAGCGACCCGTGCAAGCGAAAGGGCAAGGCCTCGCCTCGAACTGTCGCTTTCTCTCTCGGCCAAGCGCGGCCGCTCCCGAGGCAAGGGTGGCGAGGGCCCGGCGGCTTCTTGAATGTGGAAGAGGGGCGAACGTGTTTCGCCCAGCCGGGCGCGGCGTTCGCATCATCCCACAGGGAGCAGCCAGACCACTCGACTACGCTCTGCTCGTGGACAACGAACGAGCGAAGGGAGTGAATGTGTGAGCGCGCGCAACCTACTTTCATCCTTTCCGCGGCGGGAGCCATGCAGCCGTGCTTGGCTTGGCTCGTGACCGCCGCGGTCCTCGCCCGGCGAAGACGACGCGACTTCCTCGACGAAATTTGCGGACGACCCTCCACCGCAGCGACGCGCTTCTTCTCGATCTCTTCTGTTTTCCTTCGCATTTTGCACCCGAGGCTTCACTGGGCCCTATGCGTGTTGGGTCCCAATTTGTTCACTGCGGCCCGCGCGCTGTTCTCGCTCCCGCGTTGTCTCGTGCCTATGCACTTAAACGGCCGATGGGCATGTGTATATATACGGTATGCGCAGGGGCGGGTCATCGTAAAACGCAGGGGGTGCACCGTAAAATGAGGCTGTTTTATAGTCGGTCGGCGTGTGGAGAGCAGTCATTCTTACGTAATAAGTCTGCGTCGTCGGCGAACGCGCCCTTGAACGCCGTATCGGCGAAGCCTGCCGTAAGGCACTGGAGGACTATTTGTAGGGCGGTTGTTACGGCGCGGGCCAGAAAAATCAGTTCGATAAGCCCACAGGGCTCTACAAGGCTGTTGCTGATCTCTGTGTAGGACACGTGCCAAGTATGTAGTTCTTCCTCGGAAAGCCCCGCACAGGTAACGGGCAGGCTGTAGTGTCTGCGGTCTGCAATGCAAGGAGGAGTTGCCTGGCATTTAAAGGTGAAAAATGTATTACCCGCCGCTGCGGGAAATGGTCATGCGCGCGTAAAATATTCGCCTTCGTAGATATTGTTTTTTATTAACACCTCATGCTAGGCGTGACATAAAGTGCATGCGTCGTTATTGCCTGAGTACATTTGTGCAGGGCCACTGTATTTACCCCTACGAGCGATATCAAATGGAAAACTAGGTTAGCACTGAAGAACCACATTCATTTTCCCTTTCGGACAGAGTTTGAAATGGATTAAGGGAATCATGCATGTAAAGAGAAGGTGTTAGCGAGGAACAAAACGCCCTCTTCTCATCCATATACTTAAGGAGTAACCGTTGCCTGCCTTCTGATTAAATGTTTCGGTTTATGCAGTCAAGAGTTCAACGATACACCGTCTGGTCAGGTGGAGGCATAATAAAGTACGTTTCATTAAACTTTGACTTGGTCAGTGACCCTGTTTTTATAATGTTTCGGTTCTTTATTGCTCTGTGCTGCATACCTGCTGACTCGCTACCCAAATCATCCCGAAATGAGTCGATCATAGCACGTGCTTTGCAGCAGGACTTCCTGCGCCTGAAGTTGTCGACTGAAGTGAAGGCGTGGAGGAGCGTATACTGTCTAAACAAGAATGCGCCTATACGGGAGTAAAAAGGGCGTGAGCTGTAGTCTAGCGCAGTGCGCTAGAGGACTGCTTCCTCACTTTTTACTCCTTTCTGCTTAGAGTGCATAGAGCGTGGACAAAAATTCGCGTGCACATTATGTTGGCCGAACTTCGTCGATCTCGACCAGGAATAGCTTCGCAGCAGGAATTGTCCCCAGTAGGTCCAGAAGTGAAAGGATGTGCGCGGTTCAGGAATCACTCTCTGCATTACAGCGGCTCGAGAGCGCAGCGCGTGTAGTGCATGTTTCTTTTTTGCGGAACTGCGGGGAGTAATGAGCCGTGCCCATTCAGCTGCTGATTACCTTCCCTTTCACGAGCCAATAGCACGATCATTCGTTCGTATACGATGTGGGGTTACCATGGGGGAGATAAACACGTATTCCCCGTTTAAGCGCGGCTGACTCAGTTCAAAACCGCGCTTACCCCACCCCGTGGTCGCGTACGCTACTGAGCGCACGCCGACCACGGCGGGCCTTGCTCTGCGGGAACAAAGGAACGACACACTGGCTGACACAAACAAGGCATTTATTGCTATAGCAACAATAACGCCAGCTAGCAACAAAATACACTGAGGAATCTAGGATGTCCGACTCACCAGCACGGCTACGAGCGAACGTCCGCCCACGGTAGGGCAAAGGGAACTCCGAGGTCGAGCGGGACGAGCTCGGCGGGAGTAAGTTCCGACCGAGGGGCGCCCGTCGACGAAGAGCGAAGCTGCGAGCGAAACGTCCGTTCGCTTCCCGTTGCCGAGGGAGAAGAGCTAGCCTTCCCCCGCGCGCGAGCGGCCAAACACGCCATCCGTGGCGCTGCTGTCGCTGCGACGCGAGCGCCCTCCCCTGTTAGCTAGAGTAACCAAACTAAAGGGAGTGCTTTTCGGGGGCAGCTAACAACAGTGGGGTGCAGTGCGGGAAAGTGAACGCAGGGGACGAAGGCGTCCCCACAACGAAAGGGGAAAATGCAACAGTGGTGAAAATTTAACCGCTCAAGCTGTTACAATCGATTGCAGAGTGGTGTTGCCTCACACAGACGCCGCAGCCGACGCAGACAGTTTTCGCCTTCATTAACTTCCTAGTGCTATCTCACTAAAATGTAGAAGAAAATTATGGGGGCGCTTAATTTAGCATTATGAGATGACAGTGCGTTAACATTAAGTGCTTGAGCAGCTAAGATTGCCGGTTTAGCGCATTGATCAATGAACGCTGATTGACATTGGCCGATTGACACTCCTCCTTCCACGGTAGTGGGTCGTCCCAGAAAACGCACTCAAGTTGCTTCGCCCTCCGAACATCCTCCGTCCACCGCAGCCACCTTCCGGCTTCTCCCTCCTTCCTCCTACAAGTGGAAAGCGGGATTTTCCTCTTTCCACTTTGGTACCTGTCAATTGTGGGGTTTGCAAGTGGAAAGTGTGCACGCCGGACATTTTTTTTTTTTGAGAAGAGGAGGAAGAAGTCGCCCTTCGCTCTTAACGATGGTGCGTCAGCCGTGCTCGTTTTTGCCATTGCAAATAGCGAACATTGGCCAGCTCGAACATAGTGAGGAGGTTTCGGATGCAACTAGTAGCAAGTGAAGGGTGGTTTAATGGGACGTCGGAAGTGCCGGCGACGAAGACCCTTGCACATGGTTATCGATGCAGCAGTGGGGCGAGAGGCCGGGTCACAAGCAGCATTTCAATCTCAAGCCCGAGCGTCAGCCAGCAGGCTCAAGAGCTTCGTCGTCGTTGTCCACCCCACCCCTCACTTGACAATTACCACCAAACCCTATGGCGGCGCGCCCCCAGATGCGAATCGTTATATCCCATTATATTAGAACCCGCTACTACCAAACCCTCACCAACGCCTCCTTTACCCTCTGCAACCACCCCACGTCACCCTCGCCCAAATCCTATTCCAATTCCGCGGGGCCTGGAACACCTCACGACCTGGGAGTACTGGAAGACCCTGGTACGCTTTAAGGACCAGGTCCGACAGAAGACCGCCACGGACCGGGCTTCCGACGTCATGGACTACAGGAACATTAACGGGGCCCAGTGGTCTGTGTGAATCAAGTTCCCTTGTTTGACATACGAACACGGACGTATAGTGAGGGACGGGACGAGCAACGTCCGTGTTAGTATTTTAACGCGACAGCGTTAAAGGCCTGTTACCCAGAAAATCCAGCGTCGGGGCTGTGAGCGAAAAATCACGAGCATCACTGTGGAATGCGGTGCCCAGAGAACAACCTAGGAGGCAGGTAAGCCACCTACGTCACGTGACCTTGAGGTGTCATCGCAATCTACCCACCGGATAATGAGCAAGCTGCCCACCGTGGCAGGTGGCACGGGCCGCACAAGGCCCACTGCTGGGAGTACCTGCCATCACCACTGCACCACTTCACCACTGCAGCAGTGCGCCAGGAAGGGTATGAGCGCTTCCAGGGATCTGTGAATGTAAATAGAGAGAATGGCCTTCTGCATATATGGGAATCAATTCATTACGCTATCGCGTCATACCCTTAAGGCGGAGTTTAAGTGTCCCTTGTAATCTTTTGCTCTCCTATGTGTCTTTCCTGAATATGCACGGTCATGCCCAGCTACAAGTACTCCTCTGTTTGAATAAAAAGTTTTTACTCGTTGTCGTCGGCTCATGATCTTCTTTTTCATTCCACAAAGTTATGTCAGAATCGGGACACGACTCTCCATGGTTGACGTTCCCCGTCCAATGCATCGGGGCACGAAGTGGCCTCGAAAATCTACAGCGAAGGCGGTTTTTGAATGGACTCGGGCAGCAGCGGCCATTACAGGATACATGGCGTGCTAAAGCGTAGCACTGCAACGCAGCGGAGCGCGCCGTTACGCAACGCTGCGCTCCTGGATATGGTAATTGGCAGATCGTACACTCGTGCTCAGGTGGTTACAAGGAGACCTCGTGCTGAAAGAAGTCACGTTTACCTACTCCAGCTTCAGGTCTTGCTTTTTGCTGCTATATGGGAGGTTTTTATACGTGAGGTGCGGATAATTCGCAAGAAAGGGGCAGAAAAAAGGGTGCAAGAGACGTGCAGTCCCAAGACGGTTTATGTAACTATGGGCCAAACTTCCAAATCAGGCGTAGTTCAGCTCGTTCACGATGTTTGAATGTGTGGAAGGCTTTTCACACACGCTTTCTGCTGCCATTTCCACATTTCTAATCTTCGCATTGTTTTGAAGGACTTCTTCAGAAACACATGAAGGCAGAGTTTACTGCCTGGAACGGACCAATGAAATGTTGGTTTTACTTGTATGTTTCAAGATGTTCGATGCGTACGCTATACATATCGGCGCAACAGCCAAGTTCGGAATGGATTCGATCGTTCTTCGCAGGGTAGGTCGGTGTTGTCCTTGAACGCACTGTCTTTTATAATACGGAGTAAGCTATAGGACAGCTTACTTTCTTTTTACTGCCATATATGCGTATTCGCGTTTAGAGTGTATATGTACGCGCAACATATTAAGGCCACAACACTGTATCTGCTTCGGTATCACCTCCTCGCCTGCTTCGGTGACCGCCTGTGCTGTGTACATATGCTGTACTGGAATGTCTAAATACCACATTGACTAGAATCCTGTGACGACAAACTCGAAATGTCAATCAATTCTGATGCTTTCCATAGATCGTGGCATAATATGGGACACTCTACGAACTGCGATTCGTTTAATACACCATTGCGTATCTTAGACTCTGTCGGCTATTACGCACTTACCAGGACGCAGCACCAAACGCCACCGGCCGTCAGGACCACCGATGTGTTCTCATCCTAAAGTTCTGTCGGAACCCATCTACCCGCACATGAGGCATCTATTTCTTGCACCGCTTTCCAAATCTGGCTCCTAGAGAGCAGCTGCATACTTTGTGGTTGCTTTCTATATGCATGCAGGAATGATCCGTGCATCACCTTCGTTTTTCGCACGTGTCGCGTCCGAAGCGCGGACGGAGGAGGCGTGAAGCGAGCCGAGCGACACCTTCTTCCTCATAAACGGCTTTAAAAAACGCTTGTCCCCTCGAAAAGAAAAGAGGGTCAAAATATACTCGAAGCAAACGGACCGAGCTACTCGTGCGACGTCCTTGAATGTGTTTCCTTTTCTTTCTTTATTTCCTTACCCGACAGACCAGGTATTTCTGGCACCTTTTCTCCTTCGCAGTGCAACGCGATATCCATTGGGAGTCCAGAGCAGCTGACACCGCACTGCAGTCATTACGCGCACATTCAGGAAGCCGTAGGTTGGCGACCATCCTGGCGCAAAGGGGCGTGGCGAAACGCGCTTCTATATTTACGCCTCCGCTCCTGCTGCTGCCACCTAAAGGTGTGAATCCTCCGTCAAAGGTAGCCGCGGGGTGCAAAAGGACCGATGGGTGGCTTATGAGGCGCTATATAGACCCGTCCAAGTATACGATCGAGATGTGTTCTCTTGCGGCTATGTACTTCCACGCGCCTCTCCAACGTCGGAGTAAAGGTGTGCTCCGCTTCCATGCATGGAGAGACGTCGGCTGTGCCAAGGTCGAGGAAAGCGGTCGTGTCGACGTGGATGACGACCGACGCGGCCGCATACACAGATTGGGCGACGCTTTGATTGGCATGCGAGAGTCTTTGCCGCCGGCTATGACGGCGGGCCAGTCGTACCCGAACCTGCCTCCTTGTTCGGCTGTCGCTGAGGGGCCGCGCATTTTCGTCGCTTTTCCTGCTCAACGCGGAGCGCCTCTTTTGGGACGCCCCCGTGCGACGTCTACAGGCTCGTTCCCAGCGCTGCAGGGGTCACCAAGCCCGTATATACCGGGTGTCCTCTCGTCGGTCTTACAGGCGCTGCTACTGCTCGGCCAAGAGCGGCACGGGTATACACCCTTACTGCAAGACTGCTCGTCCCTTCTAGCTCCGCTCCTGTTGAGTGCGCGTCTTCCGCTAGGGAGAAAATGGAGCGGCGGCACGTCTGTGTAGAAGGAATCGGCAGGTGTACCGACAGTCTTGTTTGAGGAGCATTGCTGCTCGCGTGGAACGGACTTCTTTTTTTGTTTTTTAATTTGCTGAAGGGATGTCTTATCATAAAGCAGCCGTGTGTAGGAAGCGGAGGTCGCTATGCAGGCAAGCTGAGGCAACCATTGTGCCCTTCGGGTTCATGTATAAATTTAGGGGGGGGGGGGGGGGGGGTGAATTGCCGTCGTTCGTTTGTTAAAGTTCTGGAGGCTGGTTGTTTAGCTAACCTGAAAGCTATGATGGGCTGTGGGGAGGCAATAACAAGCACAGTTCGGAAAGCCGTGACTGATTTATTTCTATCTTTAAGCGCCTTTCGCGGTGCCCGCCACTGTGGTTAGTCAACCATTCAGGTAGGCGTCGGTGCAAACTGCACTCCTGCAAGCACGGATGTAAGGCCCGCGACGTTGATTGAACCGTCACGGCTGAATTGGGCAGTCGGTAAAATTGTGTGTGCATTCTCTTTCCCCCTCTTTCTTTCTTATTCGTTGCTTCTACCATTATAGCTACTTTATTCTGCCTTTACCGCCATGCCAGCGTTGCTGGATTTTATTTTGTCTTCCTCTCGAGCCCTATAGCAGCAGTACACGGTCTGTTGCTGCTTGGTCCTCCAGTTTTTACCTGGAGTGTTCGCGTTCAGCGTTTATACGAAAACAAAATTCGGCTACAAATTTCATTCCTTTATCACCTATCATCTCAAAGTGCCACAGAGGACCAAAACATGTCTTTCAAGCTGCAGTCGTCCTCTCTGCTTATGTTCTTTCTTTCTTGCACAAGAGGAGCCTATTGGGTGAAAGAGCGAACGACGAAATTAACGACGAGGAAAGTATGAACATGGCCCTTTTCTGCATCAGCTAACCGTGCTTGCCGCTGGGATCATCCACTTCTCAGCCACAGGATGCTAACACCGAAAAGGGGAGCAATTTTCACCAAATTTTTGCCTCCCGTTTAGCCCCTCACATTCTGGAGCATCAAACCTGCGCATGTGCAGATATAAGAATGCATCATGGGCCAGCGCAAAAAGACAAGGAACGAAGAAGACACCAACAAGACAGAGCGCGGAACTCCAACTGAGTTTATTACACAGGTGAGTCACATTTATACATTCATCGCAATCACAAACTAACCTAACAACCGACAAGGGAAGCTTGGGCGAGTCGGTAACTGTGATTCATGGTATGGGAGGTAGCGCGAAACGGGACAAGGGACAGAGAAAGACGCACACAACACATGCGCTAAGTTGTCTGTGTGTTTCTCTGTCCCTTGTCCCGTTTTGCGCTCGCTCATAAACCACGAATCTAACAACCGACCATCACATGACACTGGTGCGCTGGCGCGTGCGGGACAGCATATTATCCAGATATGCAAACTCTTTATCACATAAGTGAACGGAGGTTTTGCGGACACAAGAGCCGGATTCCTTCCTTATACAGTAGGCTTCGTACACTTCTCTACCTAGTTTAGACGCGAACTTTTTTTTAAATTTGCCTCTTCGCGGAACCGAGGCGTGCAACCACTGCAGTGGCGACAATGGTCGGCCACACGCCCACCTGAGGCTAACTTTTCGCACACAGCTACTTTAACCGAGCGTAAATTGTTGATTATTCCCTATCATTACATGGGAAGAGAGAAGGAAGAGGAAGTTTTAATGAGGAGAAGGGTGAGTCGGGGAGACATGCGTCTAGCATTCTACTCCTCCCTACGGGAATGGAAGGGGAAAGGACGGAACTATGAAGAGAGTAAATACGAGAGGAGATCACAATGAGCTGCCACGTAGCTTACGGTGTCTGCGACAGAACACATAAGTGCAACACACTCATCTCCCCCTTGCGTAGCCTTCATATACGGCTTGAAAACAAGCTTACACTATCGCACATGGTGTGCCAGGCGTAATAAAAACGCACGCATTACACATCCTTTATCACATTTTTCGTAGAAGAGCCCAACCAGGCCGGTCTTGCAACGAAAATCGAACTATCGCCGCCTCAACGACACGCCGGGTTTGACCGATTTCCGCCCTAGCAAGGAAGGTCTCGGACAGACTCTGCGCGGAGCTGCCGACATCCGGGTTGCGCCGCTCCGGCGACAGTGACCTGTCAACGTCGCCAGCGCGACAACACTGGGGACCAGCTGAGGGTCAGGGACGTATACCGCGCGGACGCCGCGCCCTCGCGAATCAGCCGTTCACTTACGAGCCGGCCGGCACTGTGTGTCTTCCGCCCCGGAGTAAGAGAAATGGAGCGTGCATCTGCCAGCTTCCCCCCGTCGCGTGTGCGCGAAGATGAGCCTCACGCCGACGCTCGCTCACGAGCGCCACGAGCTGTGCAGCCTCTGCCTGCTAAGACTCACGGCTTTCTTCTTTCTTTCTCTCTCTCTTTTCTTTCTTTATTTCACCACTTCGCTCTTTTCTTTTTCTTTATTTAGTGTCGCCTTTCTCCAGCGTGGAGCGTGCCGTGAATCGGGAAGCGTGATGCGCGGAGGAAGTGCCCGTATAGAAGGCACCGCCATGCGCTGCGGCGGCCGCAGCATCACTGTCGTGTCCAGCCTGCTCTCTAGTTTGTTTGTTCCCCTTTTGGATTTATCCTCGAGGTTTATTCTCCGACGCTTGTTTGCCTACACGCATGTTGGGGCGTGCGCGAAGAAAGTGCTCTGCAGAGTCAATAAAAAGGAGAAGCCGAGAGCGGAGTACGCGGCGTCCTCGAAATCTCTCCGTTGTCGTCTGGCGGTCCACTGCCCAGTGGGAGCTCCGCTTATATGCGCTCTCGTGTCCCAGAAATATCAACAGTGCAGCCTCATTTTATTGTCCTTCTCGTTGCGTGTAAGGTTTCTCCGACCGTGTGACTGTCCTTGTCTGGTGACGCTCGGTGTCTCGAACGTTGGGGACAGTCAAGTTCAGTGGCGTAGCCGCAATATTTTATTGCGAAAGCAATACCACTTGCACTTTCCAGGGTGACCACCATCGTGCCGCGGCGTTGACCACCATTGACCTTCATTTGACCTTGATTGCATTAGTTGGATTAGATTGGATTAGATTGGATTACATTAGATTGGATTGGATTGGACTGGATTAGATTAGATTAGATTACACTAGATAAGCGTAGATTACATTGGATTGCATTGGATTGGATTGGGTCGGAGTGGATTGGATAGGAGTGGATTGGATTGTATTGGATGTGATTGGATTGGATTGGTTTGGATTGTATAACCGATGCATCACCACAAGTCTAGCCACAAGCACCACCACCAGCTACACTACCAGCTGTACCATGGCGTAGGTACGGATATTGCTTTCACAGCGAATTTTTTTTCACTCGGGTCTTGAGAGCTGCAGATGCGTGCGTCTCTTGAAGACCCTAGTGCTGTGAGGTGAAAGTGGATATGCGGCACCGACCGCAGTTTGGGTTCAAGAATGTGGGAGGTAACTTCAGCTCTCAACGCCCCTTTCCTTCCTGCCGCTCACTGCTGCGCTTCTTACTTGTGCCTTAAAAAGAAAAGAAGACAACAGGACAAACGCTTTTCCGTGTCCTCTCGTTCGTCCCGTCTTCTTTTCCGCGCGGTTATTTCTTTTTGTGTATGAACCACCAACAAGCCGAAACTTTTCTCTTATGGCGCATTGCAAATGGTGATCTGGAACAAGTTTTCATGCTCCGAAAAAGCGAAGTGCGTGTTTCAATGGGTGATTTGGATTCAGATCTTGAGTTGTGGTTGTACTACGATAGTATGGCCCCTAGATTCCCTAGAAATCTTGCTCCTTCGTAGATGCGCAGAGGTGCTCGGGATCGCCGCTAGGAATTCGTTATTAAACTTGATAGCATTCATCTCGCTTGTGCACTTTTCACTTACCTGAGAAAGTTTAAAACGACATTTATACTTTTGGCATAGCGTAGACGTACTAACGCATACGTATACCGGTTTACTGGACGCCTCTTGCGCATGCGCAGTGGCAGGGGCGGGGCCAGACGAGGCAACTGCGCGTGCGCAGCCGGAGTTCGGTAAAAGGTTAAGCATCTACGCTATCTCCGCTATGCCTAAAGCCTCTGTTAATAGGACAACTCCGCCTCACTTTCGTCCTTGGAATACTTCACACCGGGGTAATTCGTGACTATTTTGTCACTTATTCGGCAGACCTAAACACTTTCACCACCGAGAGATCTGAAGTTGCAGTGTGGGCTAGTTTTTTCCACCTCTCCAATTCGAAGTCGTGTCGTTGGTGGTAATGTCTAGTGTGGTGAGCTCGCTTTGTTTAATTTTATGTTTAGCTGTTACTTTTGTGCTTTTTGTGAAATTAAAATGCGCTTGCCGTAACGATGCAGTTTTCCGTAATATTCGGGCACATAATCCCTCTTTTTCTGCTCTAATCGGCAAAAAATCGCTCCTGACGTCGCTACAATGTACAGTAAGGCCGGAATGAAACGCGAACACGCAAATGTAGAGCTTTTTTACTTTGCAGCGACATATTCCTTTGCAGTCAGTTTATGACATGTACTTCAGTAGACCCTTTACCCTGAAAAATGAATCAGGTACTTGTACACTGTAGCTTAACGCACACAGGGAAATATTTTTTATTCACTTCACATTTCATTCCAGCCTTATCGTAACTGTTGAAAGAAACGGCAGTTAGGGGCGATGCCTGTATTTCGTTTTTCGTGCTTTTTTTGTATCTAAAGAGCCCGGTTCAATCTCCTTGAAACCAGCCTCTTTATTACTAGGCAGGGGTGATCAATCAATCTAGAGCCACTTGAATTTGTCCTTAGTTTCCCCTAACCAGCTGCTCAAGCGCCAGCTTCCTTTAAAACTTATTCCGGGCCTCTCAAAACAATAACAAAGAAAGACAACAGGAAGGGTGACAAGGAAACATCGGCACCCGCGTATAGGGCGTAACATTGCAATGAGAGGAAGGAACAGGCCGCACTGACGTGTGCTACTTCCTTTGGACTCTTCGCCGGGCCATTCATTCGTGACCGTTCACATATGAGACACACACATACACCTGCAGACCCTTCTGCCACGGCATCCGAGGGACGGACGACGACGCAGTATATATAGAGGAAAAGAGAAAAGGCCCGCTTTTTTTTTCTCGCCTTGAGAATAAGCGCTGCGTTATACATCTTCGAACAATGGCTCGGGAACACACGCGTGTCCGGCGAAGCGCGGGTAACTCGGGTAACGGCGGAATCGGGTAACACCTCCCAGGGAAAATTTTATTCTCATGCGCGAAAGGTCGGTGCGAGCGGCATCGAGAATAGCAGAAGAGGCGCCCGCGGAGCGAATAGAGGCAGATGCATGCTCCTTGAAGGGTGCAACTTGCAGTGTGACTGGTGCATGCAGGTGGAACTGCTGCGAGACTTGGAAATTAACTCAAACGTTGCGCGGGGTTGATGCAGCATGCCGATGCAGAAGGCGATACGACTTTGTTAATGAACAGGACATGTCGCAAGTAAGCAAGAGCGAGAGAGAAAAAAAGTATTGTAAGTTGAAACTAAGACATATAGGTATTAGGCTGTCAGGAGAACCGTGGCTACCTGGCTGGTGAGGGCCATCGAATCTAACCAAACCCGCCAGTGGTGAGAGTGAGGGTTATGGTAATGAGGGGTTCAGAGCTGCTCTGAGATTAAAGTGCACTTTACCGGTGTCTTCGAAGGGCAGCAGCGCGACAGGTCGAGGGAAGACACTGGCCGCATCACTAATGAGAACGGCTGCTGCAGCGTTTTCTGCGTGGCCTGCGCACGACGCACTCGACGCTGCCTTTTCGTACGAACGAAAATAAGGAATCAAGAGTAGGCAGCGCATATATACATAGCAAACATTTCTGGTTCCGGATCCCGTAAAACCCCAGCTGCGGGAAACAATACTTACAGCAAGGACGTTAGAGGTCTAAAAGTGCGGTTACCAGTTGAGGTATTGGTGACAAATTCGGACAGTTGTCGCGGCAACTTAACTTCGCAGGCATCGCAGGATTATCGAACTTGTCACGTGATGTTCCGTGCTTTTCTATTGCACCGTAATAGACAGGCTAAGAAACCGAAATTACGTTGTCACATAACGTGTCATAAATTACTTCATGGTTGACTGGTGTGAATCAATTCCAAACAAAATCACAATTAGAATTTTGGTGACCATGCGTTTATTTATATCAGCCATAGGCTCTTTTTCATAACTGATCGCATAAACTTATCACTGCGCTGCTGCCAACTTTGCCATTTTTATTCATCGCGGTAAAATGGTCTGAATAAAATCCAAACAAAAAAAAACGCAATCAAAATTCAGATCGCAAAGCGTTTAATTGCTTCATCAAGGTCCTTGCTCAAAAGATGCATATACTGGACAAGATGAAAAGGAAACGTACCTATGTTCTAGTATTATGGTTCTCTGAACTTCCCCCTGCAATACGCTGCACCCGCGTGCAAGTACATACTTGAGACGACGAACGCAAAGGCGAACCGACTGTCGTCTGCCTACCGTCTGCAACGACAATTGCATTGTCCACGAAAGACAAAAAAAATAAATAAATAAACGAACCTCAAAATTTAAACCGGGCTATAAATAGAAGGCTGCCGCGCTTTCCCCTTCCAAGGCGTGAGATTTCGAGATTGCCCCGAGCGCGCCGCATCTCCTCACGTGTCGGTCATCATGCAGCGGCGTCCGCCTGGAGCTCAACCCGCGCAGGTTGTGTGTTCTTTATTTTTGTTTTGTTTCTGCCGCCGATGGGACGAGAAGAATAGAATCATTTGAAGGGGGGGGGGGGGGGGGAGAGAAACTCTGGGACGATGAGCACTCAGGCGCCTCTGTCATTGAGCGCGGCTGGCCGTACAAATGCGCGGGAACTCGAGAGGGACAGTGAGACGATGATTGAAAGGGAGCGGCTTCGTGGGAGAAAGGATATAGGCCGACAAAAAGGGATGTGTGCGAAACGACGCGAGAGTCTTCAAACTCGGTGGCGCTAAAAACAGGCGGGTTTAAAAGAGACCGCGCAGAAGGGAAGTGGTGAATACATTGTTTTCTTTCCGGTGAAGCTCTGCATGCATGGATGCGCGAACATCCGACGCGTGGCTGAGTGGCTATTGGGTCTATATAGAACTAGGAAGCGTAGCGAATGCAACCGGTAACTCGTGTGGATGCCCTTAGTCTGCCGATAGATCTTCCGTCAGTCGAGTTGAAATCTTCACTATTTGTGGCGTATATATTAAACAGTCGGTGTCTCTTATCTTTTTCTTTCTTTAGAAATGAAGTTTAGGGGGTGACAAGGCGCGTGGAGTGGGGTCAGTCTCGACTGAAGAAGAATGAAAATTGGTTCTGACGAAAGGAAAGAGCGCAGTAACGGTCTCACTTCTCGGTGTACAACTGGACCACGCCTCGAGAGAAGTGATGAGAGAGGGAGTGAAAGAAAGAAAGAATTAAAGGAAGAAAGAGAGAAAGAAAGAAAGAAGGAAAGAAGGAACGAACGAAAGAAAGAAAGGAAGGAAGAAAGGAAGGAAGGAAGGAAGGAAGAGAGAAAGAAAGAAGGAAAGAAGGAACGAACGAAAGAAGGAAAGAAAGAAGGAAGGAAAGAAAGAGAGAAAGAAAGAAAGGAAGAAGGAAAGAAAGAAAGAAAGAAAGGAAGGAAGAAAGAAAGAAGGAAAGAAAGAAAGAAAGAAAGAAAGAAAGAAAGAAAGAAGGAAAGAAAGAAAGGAAGAAAGAAAGAATGAAAGAAAGACGTGCAGTAGTGGAGGGTGTAATACAGGACTCCGGAGTAATTTCAACCACCTGGGGATCTTCAACGTGCACTGACATCGCGAAGAGAGAAATGAAAAAGGGCTGAGGGAGGGGAGAGGGAGCTTCGTTAACAATTATGCTTCCGTGGCTACAAAAACTGGTATTGGTAGCAGTTGGATGGTAGGATATGTTGTGCACACGCGCTACTGTGTTCAGTGTCACCCGCCTCATCTGCAATAAAACATAACGTCCGTGGCAGAGTATTCGCGTAACTTTTTCACTTGTCTTAACGGGAAATTCGAGGCCCGTGTACTGTGCGATGTCAGTGCACGTTAAAGAACCCCAAGTGGTCGAAATTTCCGGAGCCCTCCACTACGGCGTCTCTCATAGCCTTAGTCGCTTTGGGACGTTAAACCCCATAAACCAAACCAAACCTTGTCTTAACGGCACAAGACGAAAATATGTAAGTATTATCGCTTAGAGGAAGACACGCTAGTTAACATGTTGGTCCTGATTTGCGCCTCGTTTTTCGGATCATCTTCGTTACCGGGCACTGGCCCCTCAACCAGTTAAACTAAACGCGGGTCCGGCAATTATTACGCAGATTAGTAATCACTCGGTTTCAGTAAGTGCAACTAAACCGAGGCACACACTCTTACGATATAATTGAGTTCAGAAGGGAACATCTCATCCGCAGGAATAGCAGTGTCTATTTCCAGACTAGGAGTATGGCTCTAAGCCAAACATTGTGCTCTTGTCTAGACATTTTCTTTGCTGAATGAGCCTCTATATTTTTTAGATTTACATGAGGAAGTAAAAACAAACAATGACAGGCGATTACGCTAGTCGGTAATGCAAAATTTGAGCGCAGCTCTTCGTTTATATTAGTTTTACGATATGATGAGGTAAAGAATTTCAAAGACATGTTTCTATATGTGTTGCCACCTTTCGGGGTCTTATGCTGTTAAGCTGCTAAACATCCTCAGAGTTCTTCCCGTGGCAGGTGTCTATTCCTCCGCTCTCGCTGTGGAAGGTGGCGTTTCGCTTTGCTACTACCTGCCGCGGTTGTCAGGTGGAGTGTGGCGCCGACTACGCCGACAACACCGACGACTACGACGCGGAATGCAGGAACGGGCGCCTGAAAGCTGCGCTCTAAAATGACTTTCGCTCCTCACTTACATCTGTGCCATTTCACATAGCACCGCTGACTGGGCAGTTGTGCTCATTGCTGTCTGTAAGGCGGCAGATGGGAACGTATTGTTCGTTTGACTCCATCAGTCAAGTGGTCCGTAAATTTTTTGGGCAAAGGGCAAAAGTACTTTCTTGTATCGAACGGAGAACGTACCTAGGATAGGTGTCGGTCGTATATCAATGTAATGCTCTGCGACATGCACCACAAAACGAGTGGGAACACCAGAAGGAGGTCTTTGCTCTTTGTCATTAGCGAAGCACGTCCCAGTGAAGTGCGCCCACACACATATATCTACCTCGGTAAACAGAGCTGCCACAACACCACATATTTTGCGGCTGTTAGTGGCCGTGATTGTTGGCGCTGAAGCGGCATGAAAGAGAACACTTTAATGAACCAGAACTCCGAAACGAAAAAAAGAAAGTATGTTGATACTCACACTTTGATAGGAATCATTCGTGTATTTATTGTAGTTATTTTAAACAAAATAAATACACGAATGATCACTATCAAAGAGTGAGTAGAAACATGCTTTCTTTTTCTTTGGAGCACTGCACCATTTACGCATGGTGCCTTTTCACGTTGAATGCGGCACGAATTTGGTTCCCTAGTGTGAGCTAAGTCCAACCTCTATGAGTCTGGGCTAAGTCCTGCTGTACCTGCGTATTCTTGGCGATGCCTATTGTTTCATGCATACGACTCTACAAATCCGGCGGGACGCTCACTCCTAACTCCGGACGCTCACTGCTGCTTAGTCCCGTGCCCAGCAGATACTCATGCGCAGCCGAATTAATGGACGACTCGAAGCAGGGGCCGGTCGTACCTGAGTAATATCGGGCGTTTTCCCTGAACGCTCCAGTGTCTAAAATTTCCCAAGACTGAAACGAAAGCGAACTGGACTGCAGAGTATACGCTCAGCTCTGCGCCGTGCCGGCCGCTGCTTTCTCTGGCCATCGCGCGTGGCATCTGCAGCGAAAAAGCAGTCGCGCTAACGTTGACACGCACGAGTTGCCGTCTTCGCTCGGCTGCCCATCACCTGGAGTGGCATATGTTCTTCCCACGGTCCCCTGTCACGAGCTTCTTCGTTTCGGGAGGCCATCACCCCTTGGTGGTGTGTGGCCCGAACAGCGCAGCGCGATATGCAGGGCCGGCCATTCTCCGCGACGCATGCATGGACATGTGCAGACCGAACTTGTGCGCTTCTCTCGGCCAGGCATGCTGCTTTCGTTCTGACATAAATGTGATCATCCCGCCAGGCGCCATCTGATGAAGGAGGAATTTCGGTCGTGCTTGCCTTAGTAAACTGTATAGAACAGGCCGCCTGAAGAAGACGGAAACTCCTGCGTAATTGAGGACGAAAAAGCCGCCTGGAAAAAATCGAAACTTCGTAAACTCCTGCGTAATTGAGGACAAACAATGGTGCCAGGTGAGTTTCAGTGGGTGAAAATTTCATAGCCGTCCAGAATTGAGTTCCGTTCAAATAGAACTGGCATGACGACAGTCCAGCACACTCTATGCAACCCATTGGTAGTCGACGCAATCGAATTATGATACAAGAAGGGTGAAGAAGGGTGCAGTTTGTTCATATTGAAGGGCACACATAATTTCGCAGGTCGAAAGCGTACGAAAACATGTGAAAGTAGTGGCCACTTTTGGAATTAATATGACAGCAATGCTGCTATATTGGGCCTCTTTTCCGCTCATGGAGCGCTTGTTACGAAATGATTACTGCTCACTGCAACCGACAGGTAAATCCGAGAGCCGAGGAAGTGTCATTCGTATTGGAACGTTGCGGCAGATGTATCACCATAATCATCATCAGCCCGGCTACCCCCAGTGCAGGACAAAGGCCTCTTCCATGTCTCTCCAATTAACCCTGTCCTTTGACGGCGGCCACCGTATCCCCGAAAACTTTTTGATCTCATCCACCCACCTAACTTTCTGGCGCCCCGTGATACGCATGCCTTCTCTTGGAATCCACTCCGCAAACCCTCAAGGACCAGCGGTTATCTTGCCTTCGCATTGCATGCCCTGCCCAAGCCCACTTCTTCCCCTTGATTTCGACTAGAATGTCATTAAGCCGCGTTTGGTCCCTGATCTTGGTAGATAGGTCAAACTGCATCAACGGAGCGAAGAATCGAGGGCGCAATATATGATGGAATGAAACTTTGTGAAGCTCGGCACGCGGTCTTGATATGAGGAGGGTTGCGTTCAAATCGAGGACACATGCAATTCTAATTGTGTCTAAAAACAAGAGAATGTAATCTAACAATGTCTGAGAAGGGCAGCGAAACTAAAATGCACAAATGATATCACGCCAAAGTGCGCTGATAATCTGTTTTCACTCTTTTGTTCATAGGGGTCTATGGCTGTCCGGTTATTTCGCTGAACAGGTCATGCTCGAACCTCGCATTTAGAGCATTTTCTAAGGAGAGAATTCAGCTCGTCGAATGGCAGAATTGCTTGTCACGCAGGAAAGTAGAATGTGCAACTTCATATACCTTGTTATTTTTACTAATTCTGCTCCGTTTCAACAAACATCTCTATATAAACATATGCAGATTCGCCAAGAGGTCGACGCAATCCTTTGCTCCCTCTTCCCTCTTCATCTACCTCGTTCAATCGGAATTTTACTTCGGCATTCACCGCGGTGAAAGCCAGAGCTCATTCTGGACGCCTGCTGAGTCGCGTACTGGCCACTCGACATTTAAGACAACGACTGCACCAACTTCGTCTTCCTTTCTCTTCAGAAATACTCTGTAGAACCTGCTCTACCTTGAAAAGTTCGTCCTTTTGTCCTTGCGATCCGCGGGGGTGGCCAAGCGGCTGCTCTTTATTTACTAACGGTCCCAGCGATCCTCTAAAAGAGGGGGCGTGCCTACTCGAGGGCGTTCCACCACAACAGCCAGCGCTATAAAGAGAAGCGCGGCACCGAGAAGGGGAACACGCAAAGCAAAGATAAGGGCATCGAGAGAGGCTCATCTTGGCCAGTTCTGCGATACTCGGCTGCAGTGTTTTCAGCGGCGGCGCATATAACAGATCGCCTCCCAACCCCTTTCAAGAGAAAAAAAGAAAAGGTCAAAACCATCGCGGGTGGGATGGGTTGAACTAGCCTGCTCCCGCCGCTCTCGCCGTCGAATCGGACTCGCCGCGCCCGCTGTTATTTTAAAATTGAGACATTTGTTGAGTGCAACGGGCAGAAGGTATGGATGGAAGCGAGAGTGGTCGGTCGTGGCGCGTGCCAGCAGACACACTTGGGTATCGTCGGGCCGTGCGTTTTGCGAGTGTGTGACGATCGGAGGAGTGCTTGCGGATGATCCCGGCGAGGGTCCGGCAGTGGCCGAACTGGGACGTCGGCGGCGTCAGCGGCGGGGAAGGGTAGGCAGGCCCCTGACCCAGATGGGCCGGCGGCCGCTCCCGGCTGACGCGTATAAAGAGCTCCCTCCGCGCCCGGCCACCCCCCAAAAGCGCGCCAACACGAGCGCCGGCTGGGCTGTACGCAGAGCGCTCTCTCCTCGTCTCGTGGTGGACACCGCGCGAGGCAGCAGCATGGGCCACGTGAGTATGCAAGCACCGCGAATCGCCAGTGCGCTCGCGCGCGCGAACCTGCGGTAACCGGGATAACGCAACCGGATATTAGATCGTGTTTAGAAGGGCAGTGTAGAGACGGAAGGTATATGTGAGCGCCGTCTCGCTAGTTCTTGAGAGCGAGGCGACACTTTCCAGACTTACATGGCCGCCTCGTGAGCTCGTGAGATCACCACATTTACTGAAGCCGTCACTTCTGGCATCTATATGTTCTACTCCACTGCTACAAGTAGTGAGATGGAGCTCAAGAAGACGACGACATCGACGCTGACATGTCCCGGCTCTGCACTGATTACCGGAACGCGAGCTCGCATAAAATAATCCAGCCCCGAACCACCAGCAAGTGGATTTTTGGTCGCCCCTCTTCATAAGACAACGCCACGTGAGGTGCTTTATCGAGCAACGCTTGAAGCTGATGCGGATGAGACGAGAAGCAAGTCAGGCGAAGAATATGTAGAAAGTGAAAATGAAGCCGGTGATAGCAACCTCAGCCGTTGAGTGAACCCTGCTGAGGACTTGGCGTTGATTGTTGAGGCGGGCCCTGAGGGAAACCTACTGTTGAGACGTCTTTGGCTTTCGCGTTTCGTCTTCACCACGACGTAGCAGCCGCTGTGGGCGGCAGTCGAACCCGGGACTTGGCGCTCGGTAGCATAGCGGTTAACGTATTTGGCGCCTGTTCTTGCGTGTGGGAGCAGGCGACGGCGCTGCGAAATACAGGGGAAACGTTGTGAGCAATCTCTCCACGCAGTATTAAGTTTTAGAAGACGATCGCCAGTCCGCCTTTCTCCGCCTCTCATCCTGGCTGGATGCGGCGCTCTTCGAGAAGCCGATCAGGACACTCCGCGGTGTATGGACTGGCACCCGATGCATAGGGGTAGGTCAGAGCCCTTCAGTACCCCAGGATAGGTGTTCGACAGGCGCCTGTTTGCAAACGCCATTTATAGTGCCGGGTCAATGTGCTCTGCGAAGCGGGTCCTTGGCGCAATCTGTGCAGCATCGCTCATCCACCGCGCGGCTGCGATGAAACACGGTCGGCGATGCGTTGACCGGTCACGGATGAATGCATCGGACGCTCTCGTTTTCAGCGACAAGCGAGCTTGTTTGTTCCGCTTTGGTCGAAAGTGCGATGCTGGAGTCTTAGCGTGTTTCTCTCCCTTTTGTTAGTTCTTTTTTTTTTGCTCTTTGCTTGATTCTGTCGGTAGATTTTACTCGACCAGTCACGCTACTATTTTATAAGGCTACTTTTAACTGTCAACGTGTTCATAAACAAACGTTGTGAAGCCTCTCAGGAACAAAGGGAATAGTGCTTACAGGATTAGGAGCTGGCGAAGGAATGCGCACAGTTCTTGAGTTCTTGCACTCTTGCGCAATAGGTTTATCGAGATGCGGACAAGTTAGTGGATAACTACTCTGTATTCAAATCGGAGTACAAGCCATTTCAAGTTTGTGTGAATTCCTTCAGAACGAACGAAATGCCTCAGCTTATGAACATAAAATTCTAGCAGCTATATTGCTCTAATTATCACTAGCATTCAGACATTTCACTGGTTTTTGTGCATGATTAATATATTTGTTTTCGTGACCACGCTATTTTTTGTGACCACAAAGTGCGACAATGACACGTTATGAAAGAGTTACTTTGACCGTGAATTCCGGACGAGAATAGTTAACTGTGAACGACGGTTCGTGTTAGAACTGAGGTGCAAATAATAGCCTGCACGACAGGAAGTTTCAACAGAGGGCAGAATGACAGCCGAAGCATGCAACTACTTGCACTGAAGTACCGCTTCAACCAACCTCGTTTGAACTAACTCTTTAGATAAACTAACGTTTGCCAAACCCTGTGTCGAAGCATTATTGTAGTATGTTCAATACAAATGAATTTCAGTCGAAGAAATTTCAGCACGCAGCCAATTTCACTTTAACAAATATTTTGGAAATTGGAAGCAAAACCATTGCTTTCGATTCAGCGTCATTTTGGCGGAAGTCCAGCAACTTTCCCCTATGATAAATTACGGATAATGTAATTGCGAAACAGTGGCTTAGCCCTTAGCATTTCGAACGCACAGTGCGGATATCACTGCGGGTAAAAACTGAGGATGGCGCTATGCCTTCAGCGAATGTGCACGATGCGATGCTAATAACCTCCGAGTGTCAACAAAAAGTAAAATAAAGGAACCTGCATTAGAACAATCTTACAAAACAACTTTAGCAAGAAAGGTAATACTGTATCTGGAGAAACTGTAAGCGTTTGCCATTTGGAACTCAACATTAATACCGCAAAAAATACTTAACAGAAGAATTCGCTCACTTTACGAGGCATTTAATGGCAAAGTTCGTCAGAACATGCCTGCTCTTTTCTGAAAAAAATGACATGTATACGGAACATGCGTTCGGTTTTCGATACTCTGAAATAATGTGGCTATAGAAACCATTTTATAATTAACCTGCTTCAAAAAAAATAACACGGAATGAGTTCACTTCAATTTCGAACATTCATTTATGCTATAATTTCCAAATGCCTTTTGACGTTCGTTGAAGTGTTATTGCACTGTAAACGGGCTAAATACTTTCTGGTAGAAAATCATTCCCGAGCTGACAAAGTGCGTCAACAATTAACGCGTAGACGGATAACCATTTCTCTAACCTCCTTCCCCTCCCCCCCTCCCCTCCAAAAAAAAAAAAGCCCCACTGATGACCGCATTTTTAGCCGGACTGATAATCTAATCTGCAGGCGATAATCTTATTTGCAGCAGTAATAACCTATCACAAAACGCAGTTAACATTTCGCTTGCAAAACGCCTTAAATTCTAACCTGAAGGATGACCTGGGAGTTGATAGCATGATCAAACTCGCAACTAAAGCGCAAGTGAAAATCCACCTACACAACTGAGAGTTGCTTGAAGTGTTCACGCGACCAAACTTCCACCACACTCTAAGCGACAGTGAAACCTTACGCCGAACTCCTGGTAACATCAGTTCATGCGCCTGGGTTTCTCTCTGTCTACACCGTTTCTGCTGCTGAGAACGAGAATGGCATTAATATGGAAAACAAAAACCGCTTTAATATACTTTTGATCTTACTGTAAGTTGAGATTCCCAAGTAGTTAAAATTATCCTAACACTCATCATTACGCCGTGTTCCACTGTCATGGAGACTAGTACAGTGGTGAGCAGCCTTGTCTAGAGCGCTCGGGCGGTGCACTTCCTTGCAAACATATCCAGATTTTGTGGCAGCCTCTAGGGTCCAGCTGCAACGCTTGCTCGGAAGTAGCGCCAGATAGCCTCGTAAACAAAGCAGGCACGAAAAATTTGCCCTGTAATGAGGGGCTGCTCTCTAATTTCGGTTTTTGTTACCAAGTGCGCACTGCTCAAGCGCTCTAGACAAGGCTGTTCACCACTCTACATTAGTTACGCAGGCAAAGATGCATCAACTTACTATTTTTTAAAATCCGCACCCTGAATAAACGGCCCACCGACAGAGCAGCGAAAACCAAGCCGTGAGCAAAACAAAATGCCAAGCTGGAAGCCGCACGAGAGCCCAAAATAAGAAAGGATAGTGACTGAGATGGTCGGCCCGATAGAGCAATACGTTCAATGCCCCGTTCTCGACAAGCCCCCGTACTCGCTCCCGCGTGCCGCTCGTGCGCGCACGACGGCGGCCTCGCCCTCACCTGCAGCAGCTGATTATTCCAAACGGATGGCCTGTCCTGTCGGCTCCCCGTCTCCCCGAGGAGGAAAAGCAGCGGACGACGCTACTGTGGAGGAAGGCGAGATGGGAGAGGTGCTCGCGCGCGGCGTGCGTGACGCTTTCGCCTTCGCCCTTCGTGCGCTCTCGCTTTCCGTGCCTTCCCTACCGCGCGCCCGACGTCCACTTCGTCTTCCGCGCTGCCTTTCGTTGGACGTGCACACATCATGTAAAAATTTGTACACCTTTAAAGGTGCGTTGCTTTTGTCCCAGCGCTAACACCAATTGAGGATCCTCACCAACACGTTGAGGGTCTTCGTGAACATCGAACATGGACATGGTGTTGGATGTTCACCAACACCTTAAGGGGGTTTGTGAACGTCCTTATGAGTTAGGGTGTTCATGAACTTTTACACTATGAGGATGTTCACGAACACCCTTAAGGTGTTCGTGTACTGCGCGATGTCAGTGAACGTTAAAGAAGCCAAGGTGGTCGAAATTTCCGGAGCCCTTCACTACGGCGTCCCTCATAGCCTGAGTCGCTTTGGGACGTGAAACCCCATAAACCAAACCACACTTTAAGGTGTTGGTGAGCACCCTCAAAGGGTGCGAACCTTGGGACAAAGTAAACATGGACACCACAGGGTGTTAGCCTCAAGACAATCGAGACCCATTTTTTACACCTTTAAGGGTGAAAATTTTTTTAGAGTGAACATCTGCAATGGACGTCCACACTGGGCGCTGGCTGGGTTACTGGACACTCTGGATCATTGGATGCCCACACGTTTACCGACTGCAACTTGACTAAGCCAAAGCGTTCCTCCTAGCATCTTAAGCACACCATGTACCGTGCTATAGTTATCGTTACCGTGGAACAGGAACATGACTGCACATGTGCGACTTTTACCGGAGGTGACCATGGTTCCGGAGCACGCTTCTTACAGTGATACAGTAATGGTCGACAGCTTACGCCTCCATGCGAGTAGAAAGTCGCACTTGCTGGCAGCTCAGTATCTTCCTTGGCCACGAAATTTTGTTTCTGATAAACTGCGACATACTCTCGGATCGAAGCTACTTCATCTTCGTGTAATGTCATATACATGTCGCTCGAAAAAGGCGTCGATACCAAGCGTGACGCGGTGGTTTGCAAGCGAGTGACCGCACGATTTGCACCTCGAGGAACGTTCGCAAGCCGACATGGTCAAGTGACATACAGCTTAGGCAGTGTATTATCTACATACTAAATTGAGGAGCTTTAGTTATCGCAATGTGCCCTGATTTTAAAAAAAAAATTGCTGGGGTTCAACCCAGCTGAATCTATAGTTTACAGAGTGAAATCTAGATTAAGCATGATCAGATATGGATTGATGTAGTTTAACTTCATTGCATATCAGCGACTTGCCTGTTGCTTGAGTAAAGAGAAGACGTGATGATAAGAATAATCAGACTCAATCAGCCGTTTATACGATACCCAGCCGAAGCACTGGTTCTAGTCCGTGACTCCTCCATGGCTATCTGCGAACGTCAAGTACGCCGTCAGCACAGCGGCGGCGTATTCGCCGCTGTCCACGAAACAGCGCCACCCTTTTTGCCGGTAGTAATGCCGGCAGTATGGTAGCGGATGACGGTATACTAAAGTATTTTCGGGCCCGTTTTTGGTACGCGGCGGCGCATGAGCAGTCGTGCTATCTGTTCTCTGGTAACAGCAACTGTAATGGTAATGCGGTATACGCGGTATGCTAAAGGTCTCTGTTGAGAAGTGGTATAGGGCGGCACTTGCTTTGTGTGGTACGTGGGCTATCCTTTCTAACGATTTATTTCGCGATTGAACTTCATTTATATATGCGATTATATGCGATTGTGTTTGCATTTCAGTAATTAATAACTCCGTAACGTAACGTCATGGCTGACAGCTTGCCAGCTGTTGCATAAAAAAAGAGGAGCTGGCCAACTAATGAAGAACGAAGTAGGGAATGAGCTGTTACAAGGTTCGGCCCTCGGGACAATACTAATCTGACTTAACGAGTTCCGAGTTTATACCAAGTTTACAGCCTTGTCTTGAATCTACGATTGAAAGTTTAAACGCACTTAGTATGATTCAGCATCCCCGTCTGACTAAAATCCTGGATAATTATGTAAGGACTGTAGAGTCTCCACAAGCCGACTTTGCCTTTTTCACATCGATTAATTTTTCGTATAGTTATTTTAACGTTAAACTTCCGAGCGCATTCTCCCACTAAAGCCGCACGGTTAGCAGATAATCGCTCGAAGTCGCGAAATCACTTCCAGCTGAGGGGCTCTTAGTTGACAAGCACTTGCGCTACTGTCTGTCACGATGACCATCAATGTGACAGGCCGACTGCAAAGTGTTCTTGTGCTCCAAGAGATTCTTAGGCCACTGGTCAGAGGTCTTCACCTTTGCCTGCATGGTTTTACTGACAGAATGCGCTTGGAAGTGTTGGCTAAATAAGTACAGAACGAATCGGCCTGAAAAAAATATATATGTGCGATCAATGCGATTGATGCGGCAGAGTACCGTTAGCATTAGTGTTCCCCTCAAAAGGAACAGCCGCCGCCGCTGACGGGTTTAGATCGTGAGAGCAGGTGGCGTGGGGCCAGCAGTTAATCATCACGTGACACGCCGTACCTCCTCTCCACTCTGCACCACCCGTCACCTCCATCCTCTATTCGTTTTTCCTTTCCTACGTTCCATTTCCCTACCATGAAAATCGACAGGAGAATTTCCCTCTGTCCATTTCGCCACGTGATATCAGAGGCTTAGACGGACGGACAGATTTTTCCAAGATGAGGGTTATAATGGTAACGCATTAAAAAACAAGAAGAGGCTGCAAACCTTGGCTTGAAAGTGCGCTGGCCTTCGACAAGGCTCAGTCAGAATATAGACATTCCGATACACACTAAGCGAAACTTGTCGCGCAACTCAGTCAGTTTATTACCAGTAAGAAATGAACCGTAATGTGACCTCAGCATCTCCTAAGCGCGCGCCCTCTTCCTCTTGTATCTGTCTGTCCGCAAGGTGCTGGTTTTAGACGCATGCTTTAACCGAGGCCTGTTCGGCTCCGAGGAAAGCCTCACCGCACGCACGTTACGAGCGCTATAAGCAGCCTTTACGCGACTGCACCGCATGGCGGCCACGCCTACGCGCGGGCGGTGCCGCTTTAACCGACGGTCTTGCGATTGCGGCTATAAGGAAGTGTATAGTCAGCGGGGGCTGCTGACCCGTCACGGCGAATGGGGCTCGCGGACCTGTCTCGAAGCGAGCCGAATTGGGTTGCAGGCGTCCTGACTTCATGAAAACATTCGCGTTTTCAGTGTCTGTGCAAGAAAAAATATTCCAACAAATGAGGATGTCGCTACGACAGTTCGTACTGCAGTCTTCAATGCGTTGCCCTTCTCGAAGCCCGAGACGTACGCTACTGAGACTGGACAACGTATATAAACCGGACAAGACGAAAAGCATGGCGCTTTGTGCTCTAGTTCAGTTTTGTGCACTGTTCAGTTCACGCACTATGTAGCAGATAACAGAGTATCCTTTTGCGAAAACTACAGGTATGTCCTGTTCGTTGCTTTCTTGTGCTTGCTGATGCAAACTATCAGAAAAGAATTAAAAAATAATTGAAAGATTATCGGTTATTGAAACAGGGGTTGTTCCAGCGCGTACTAGATTAAAGTTCGCTCCAGCTTTGAGTGTCGTGAAAAGATAACAGTAACCGCAGCACATTTCCAGCATGAGTAGAGTACAGAATATGGTCTGAAATTTCTCGCTGATGCCGCTACTAAAATGACTTGCCTTAACGCCGCTTACGCTTCCTTATTACTTGCTGGCCATTGACCTCCTGAGCAGTACTTTGCCTAACGAAAATAAACATTTGCAAACGAAAACTAAGGGTATAAGCATTGCCTCCGTCATGTTACCCACATTTTATAATTGTCATAATGTTTTTAATTGCTATATATTTTGCGCGGATTGCTGGAGCTGAGCATGTATTGGAGCTTAATAAAGTGTGGGTTTCGTCTAGTTCGTAATTAATTCTCAGTCAGTTCGCTACTCTACTTCACCGCGTCATGCCTCTAATTACCTCGTAATCACCTGTGTGATTTCCCTTGGCACTGACCGCCAAACCTTGGTCAATCCCTCCGCGTGGGTATGTGCCATGCCAACTGAGGTCAACAACACCTTCCTCCCTTTATCCTCCCTTCCATGTTCCTGCACATTTCTATCAATTTTTCGAATGAAATTCAGTTGGAAGTCGGCGCTTGCCTGTGTATTTTCTCGCGTTCGTCTTCGCTGCTTTCTGCGCGCTTTGGGTAAAGCATGTAATGGGTTTTCAGTAAACAGATGCTCGAAACTTCCATATGATGGCACTCATGGGAGTGCAGCACTAGCGCATCCAACTGCTAGAACATGAATTTCGCAGGAGCTAGACGTCATTTTTTTTTCTCTTTAACAACTGATTTTAAAGCACTGCTAACTCTCATCGGTCATGTTTCACCGCTAGGTAAAAATGCCATCAGCAGTTTCAATTCTTCTAGGAAATATTTTGCTGAATTATCTTTATTTAGACTGCCACTGCAACAAGCGAAAGTTATAAGGACTGATCGCCTTTCACCCATCTGCCGTAAACAGTATTCAGAAAACAGTCGTCAGTTTGATTGTCGTTGTTCCGGCATTTCTGAACTACTAACTGCCAGTCTCTTGCGTTCTTTCTTTTTTGCATACACACCACAGAAGAGCATCTCTCTTCTTGGGCTCATCTGCACATGCTGCCTGGTGAGAGCGAACGACTTCGCCTGGGTGACTCACGAACCGTTCGCCACGGAGAACTTGGTGTCCATCGCCCCGTCGGGACCACAGCAGATCACCGCGGTGGCCCCATGGTCTCAGCAGTGGCACCATTCTCCCATGCAGCAGCAACAGCAACTACAGCAACAGCAGCAGCAGCACTTTCAGCCGGGGCGGATGACGTTCCATTCACCCGGACCATGGAATAATCACGGCGGTGGAGGAGGGGGAGGAGGCGGCGGAGGCGCGAACGACATCGCTGCTGTTCACCTCCAAGGTCCGGGCCCGGGGTCCTGGCAGGGAGGCGGTGCCCCATGGCAGACAAACAGCGTCGCCCTGCCCTGGCAAATGCAACAGCAGCAACAACAATACCAGCACCAACAACAACACCAGCAACACCATCACCAAAACCAGGGACCTCCCGCGGACATCTCGCTCCCCTGGTCGACGCAGCAGCCGGGACACGTCGCCACGTTTACGTCCCTGCCGACTCCTCCAGCACACAATCCGCCTAACCCGTGGCAGAACATGGGACCGGGGGGTGGCGGTGCCCCCTGGCAGTACCAGCAGCACCAGAACCACAACAACAACCAGAACCAGAACAATCATCAGGCTTTGCAGCAGCAGCAGCAGCACCAGCAGCATGCGCACCAACACCAGCAGCACCCGAACCAGCAGCCACAGCATTCGCATCCACAACAGCAACCTCCGTCGCCGCCGAACGAACAACCGTTGCCTAGAACACAAGTGAAGCTCATCTACGTGCCAATACCGATCGTGAGGTCTGTCACGCAGCAAGCGCTGCCGCAGGGACAGTGGCAACAGCAGGGAGGAGGAAATGCCGGCGGCGCCTCAGTCCAGGTCATCTGGCCGCAGCAGCAGCAGCAACAGCAGCAGCAGGAGCAGGGCAGCTCGCAGGGCGGCTGGCAGCCGGGAGGAGTCAAGGCCAGAGCGTTCTCTGTGCCGGCCAAAGCGATGGGCAGCGCGGGCGCTGTCATACCCATCGTCATATCGCTCCAGACGACGAGTTCACGTGGATCGTCCGCTGCCAAGACCGAATACTCGCCCAGGGCTACATCTCGCGTGGACACGCCCAGAAGCGCCTGGTGGTGAACTGTGCCCTCTTTTTCATGGTGTGGCACAAGTCCAGTCGATGGTTGTTGAGAAACCCAAAACCGAAGGAACCGAAAGTGGGTGGTCGACCTGCTTAGGGCCGACTAGTTCCTTGAAACCTGTCAAAGGGTGGAATCCTTCGGCAGTGAAGTACCTGTGTGCTGCGTTGCGGCGCTCTCTACTGTGAGGAAGCACTGTGTGCTGATGTTGCACATATGTTTGGCTTTTTCAATATGTTCGGCACCCGTTAAGCAATATACGAACCCTTATTATATATTTAGTCCTAATAAGTACAGCGAAGCAAACGACAGTCGCTGTCAAGGTCAAAGAAAATTATCAGCTTACTGTGCTTGGTTCACGCTCTAAAGCGGTGATGCAAAGATTTTGCTTTACTAGCGTTTTTCCACTAATCTTATATAATTCTCGTCATTACAGGACTCCAGTAATAACCAATTTCAGTCCCAAATTGCCAGCCGAAAATGCATACATCTGGAATGCAGAACTAGCTGTATCGCCGCACCGTCGCAGGGATAGATTTAGCAGAAATAGATATTATCGTGTTTCAAACGCATGACAATCGCTACATGCACCAATGAAAGAATTTTAGCCCACAATTCACCTCAGAACATGAGCAGTCAGTACTAGTCAACTCTAAAATTCTAGAGTTTCGCTTTCAATTGAGCATGCAGAGGTTTTAACATGACCCGTTAATATTTCCAGTCACCGTGTCCCTTGGGCTTCGGTTTCTCGGTCGCCATCGAATCGACTTGAGCAAGACAATGAGGTATTCCTTGCAATGCCATGGGGGTATCTTGAAATCTCGCCAAAGGTTACGTCGTTCTAGAGCCTGCCATTCATTCGGTCGGTGCGATGTTTGCAACTGTTAAAACCACCTACTGGGACTGGGCCTGTATGTTTGAAACAGTCTTTACGGTGGAACAGATTGCATTCGCATTGAGGCGAGTCGCATCGAGGTCACGCACGTGAGATCGAGCATGTGTCGGTATGAGTCATTCATCCAAGGCTCACTTCTACTGTGTCAACATTTTTTTTCCTTTTTGAGCGAGGTACTGGAGTCATCCTTTACCTCGAATCAGCCATCCTTGTATCATAGTAAAGACTTGAAAAAGTTCTCATAAAAGAGGATTTTTTCTCAGAACTTTATCACGTGGCACAAAGTGGGCAAAGTCTCTAAAGTTCATCTCCATGCTAAAAAATTATGTTCATTTTCTTTTTCAGGCCATGCGGAGAATTTCATTATATATCAAAGGAAAACAAAAAATATATATTGTTTTGCCTTCGTTTCCTCATTCCATCATTACCTACTCTTCATGTTGTTGTTGCCCCGCAGAGCGCACCATGATGCTATTTCTTATCAGATATTGGAAGGAGAGCTTCTTTTTCGCATAACTTTATTTGCCGAAGTCCGACGCTTCTCCGGGGTAAGTCACATGAACAATGAATGCAGGATGATGTTATTCATTAATCTGTTCTTAAAACTAAAAGGACAAGAGCCTTGAATTTTCCGTTTGATACACTTTGAAAGTTGCTACTGACAAAAAATCTTGTTGCGTGCGTACCAGTGAATTTCCGGCGTGTCTTTGTACAGTCTAGTTGCACCTTGATCTCTTAACATTCGATAAACTTCAAGTAAACAGATTCAGCAAAGAGGAGCTCTAGCCTTGTCTCACTAAAAAAACAAACAAACAATGCTATAGCTCCAACTCCGGTGAACTATCCCTGCCAAACAGACGATGTCGTTCGCAATTTGACAGAGACACTTTTCGACGTTAATATCTTGGCTGTGTAAATAAGCTGCGAAGAAATAAAGCGAAGTGTAGCGAACAATAAATTCAATTCCCTTTTCAAGCATGCCCGCCTGAAATTTCTTTCTGCTCGAGATATGAGTGCTTTTTTATGACACCCAAAGGTAAGTCCAGCAGCCACCCATATCAGGAAGCGGAGTCAAGTGAAATGTACCGCTTTAGCAACTATGTACAACATTCCTGGGCAAAATTTTTAAGTATTGAAATATCCTAAGGTATTTTTATGGAAATATTGAATGCAATGGTCCAGTCTTCCTATTTGTGGTGAAATCTTTCTTTTAGAGTGTCTCCATTACTCGCCTTGAGCAGTTAAGAGTGCCATAGAAAAGGCCACTTCTTTTGACGACAGCAAAGCCGTTAATAGCAAAAAAAATTCAATTCTGCCTACGGGAGATCTTCGGTTATATTGATTGTTATTGTGTAAGCAAGACAGTTGGGGTTTGATGCCCCAGCAGCTAGCGCCGACGAAGAAGAGGAAGAAGGAAGCCGACGCAGACGAAGGTCGGGTTTTGCGCTTCCGAACGCTGGCCTGCTGAGCAGCACCGCTAGAACAAGGACTGTGGCCGTCCATACTGACCGTGACTGTGTCGCCCCATTACACTTGGTGGAGGTGCTACCTGCTCTTCCCCTGGAGCTACGCCACGATGCCCAGGCTACCAGGCAACCAGGCTACTGTTATATAATACAATATATCTGAAAAAATTACGTTCATAAACTGGTGACCGTTCAGAAGGGTTTAGAATCGGGCGAGAATTTTGTCAGTGGTTAGTGAGCACTTGTGTTGTCGTCACTCTGTCTCCGTCCCTGTCCGCGTGGTGCCACAGCAGTATGAATTACCGTTCAGAAATGCTTTTGTCCAAAATTGTTGGGTATGCGTGTAGTACGACAAGGAACTTTTTATCCAAAGCATGAGTTTAAAAAAAATGGCTGAGGCTTAGCTAAGGTTAAGCCTAGTCAGATGCGAAGCATATTGATGGCTAGGCTTGGTAAAGTTCCTCGCTTTGTTCTTCAGTTGTTGTAGAACGTTGTCGCCGAGCCGCATATTGAGCACGCCGCTTAGCCAGACGTTCATTCATTTTTTTCATTTCATTTATTTATTGCTCTTTGTTGCATTAAAAATGTACGCAAACACTGCCCGGACCCATAGCCAACGGCTAGTAACGGGTCCAATGGAAAAAAAGGTATACAAACATGCAGGCAACAATATACCAAAATAAAGACAGTAAGTTAGTATAAAGAATGCTATACATCACTCTCAACACTTGTAAGAGCAAAAAGAAATACATATATTACAGATTATATAAACTAAAAACTTAGATCAAACAAAACGCGTAGAACTTATACAAAAATTAAGGCATCACAAAAAGCGAAGGGAAAATAGCTGTTAAGTATTTACAAAGCATCACAAGGGTACAACACACAAGAACAGGATAAAATGATTTCAGTGCACACTTTTTAATCACAAACATCCTTAGAATAGACGCAAATGTACAAATCTGTAAATAAATCAAGGTATCAGGATTCGGCTACATGCAAATAATATCTGACAAATATCTAAGACGACTATTAAAAAATGAAAGTATGAACTCAAAGTGTGTCATTCTTTTTAAGGTAATAATTTTTTATTCTAATGGAGAAGTTGTAGGCAGTCTTTAGGTCATGTGGTAGATTATTCCAAACTTTTACGCCCGTAAACTCTAGGAGACGCTCTTCATATACATTTCTTTTCACTGGCAAGTTAAAATTGCCGTACGTGCGGCTCCGCTCTTCATCCCGCTCTTCATCGGTCTCTGTGGCACGCTGAAGCTTTCGCTTCTCGTACAAATCAGCCCTGCTTCTAGGCGGCATCCCAACACCTGGCCGCCTCGTAAGTGCCCGGAGAGTTGTTGTTGTGACTGAGAGAAGGATGAAAACGAAATTGCACGGGCCTCCTACTGGCTCGAGCCAAGCCACCACCGCTGCCACGTGCAGATAGAGGAGAGTTAAAAGATCAGAGGAAGGAGAGAGAGGAAAGGAAAGACGCGCGCCGCAGCAACAACTGCGTCCGCCGGAGCGGACGCTGCTCAAAAAACAGATAAGCGGCCGAAGCCGCGCTCGCCGAAGCGAGAACAGATACACATAAGTGCCCGGAGAGCGAGGCAAGCTGAGCTTTATAACGCTGCTGTAGCGTCACGTGGTCAGCTGCAGCGCCTCTGATGTGAAGCCTCCACCGCCGCGGCCAACCGCGCGAGCCGGCAGCCCATCTCTCTTCTGCTGTGACGTCATGTTGTCACGTGGTGTCACGTGGTCACGCTAAAGGTCAATGGTAGCTCCACCGCCGCGCTCGACGGGCTGTAGTGTAGCTCTAGTAATATGCTTCGCATAAAATCTGCGAGCAAGAAAGACAATTCCTTGCCTTTTCCTTGGTGCTGATCCCTCTCCAAGCATGCCTCCCATTATCCAGATCCTGTCCAACCTGCTGAACATCACAAATCATAAGGTTATTTCTCTGGACATCGGATATCTACATCATTTGGCTATTGTCGCAGGCCACTGCACATCATTTCAGTGGATACCAGCACACTGCAGCATTTTGGCGAATGAAGAAGCAGATGAAGCAGCCCGTAAAGGCCACCAACATCGGAGACATATTCGGACTCTCTGCACTAAATCTGATGCATTGAAAATGGCAAAAAGATTTGCTTCCGAACAAACGTATCGGCTCTGGAGCTTGCCGACAAATGACTCCAAATTTCTGTACTCAGTCGGCCCACACCGCAGATGAAGACTTCCACCCAGAATTCCTCGCCATCTGGAAACACTTTATCACAGACTTCGCCTGAACACTGCATTTACAAACTGCTTGCCATAGCGTTACTGTCAGATGAATAGTCCTCTTTGTGACAACTGCGGTTCGATCGAAACCGTGGAAGATATCGTGCTTGAGTGCCCTGGATATGCTGGCGAGCGAGCGTACTATGAACATTGCATGGAGAAGCTCTACCCACTGCCTACAACAATAGGCAGTATTTTAGGTCCCTTAACCTGCCCTGGGCAGCAGAGACATGCAATGAACGTTTTATTTGCATATTTAAAGGACATTGGACGTATTGGCAAGATATAATTTCACCTTGCATGTTAGCCTCAACCATTCTTCACGCTATGAACTTCGTTAGCTCATATGTCGGATTATGCACTTCATCATTTCATATCTGACATCACTACTCGCCGATGCATCGTACTACGCATTTAACGGCTACGATTTTGTCTTTTCCCCCTTTTTTATTTCACACTTTCCGCAGCTCTTTCCTTCTGTCTTTATCTCCCAAACTTCCTTCCCCACAATGAGTAGCATGACAGCGATTTTTAGACGCCGGCTAAATTCTCGGCTTTTTCACTGAAGGGTTTTCTCTCTCTCTCCCTCTTTCCATTATTTTAGTTCCTTTTGTCCCTGTCAGCCGAAGTGCAGACAAAAAACAAAAATGGACGCATGCTCAATTACGAGTCGGAAATACTGCTCCAAATTCCTTGGATGTTATTGGCTTTCTAAACTTTTTTTTTTATGAGGTTTTAACGTCTCGAAATGACTCAGGCCATGAGAGGCGCCGTAGTGAAGGGCTCCGGAATTTTCGACCACCTGAGGGTCTTCAATTGACATCACAAAGTACACGGGCCTCTAGAATTTCGCTTCCATCGAAATGCGACCACTGCGACCGGGATGGAACCTGCGTCTTTCGAGTCAGCAGCCGAGCACCATAACCACTGAGCCACAGCGGCGAAAGTAAATATAAGCTAATCGCTGCAGGTTGTTTTAATACTAGCATCAATAGTAACCGACGAGCTTATATAAATTTCAGCAATGCTTATTTTGTCCTATAGAACTGTTAACGTGGTCACATCGTCAATTAAAGCGGCTGAATCCTGCTCGTATTTAGACCTGTTAATTAATAATTCAACTAAATCAGGCTCGGTTTTGTAATGCAGTGTTACCACTGATCGTTATAATTCCGGTTTGACAGCACTCGTGCACTGCTAAAATGATCTGCCACGGTTTTTGCCAACGAATTCGCTCGGCTGCTGAGCTGGAAGACGCGAGATCAAGTCGCGTTCGCGGAGGCCTCGTTTCGATAGAGGCGAAACGCAAAAGACGCCCGTGTTCTTTGCTGTATCAGCTGCTTTATCAGTTGGGCTAGTTGGTGGACATTCATGGTTAAAAATTACCGACGATTACGTTACTTCCTAATGCGAAATTTGAGCGCAGCAAATAAGCTGTTTCACCTTTTCGATAGATTGAGGCAAAGAAATCGAGCAACACATGTATGCGCTATCACAGAATTTTTTTTTTATTTTTCACACGTATTCCTTTAACAAAGACTCCACTAACAGTTCTTGACAGTCATGAAGGAAGCTTTGTGGTCGGAGAAATAGACTGATATATGTTCGACTTGGTACACCAATGCTTGATTCTCAAAGACGAGATCTATACAAGTGCCTCGCGAGGTTGTCACAGCCGTGGGACGCGTTACGAGCGAGAGGAACGGGATGTTCTCCCGCATAAGTGTTAGGAAATTGCTGTTTGTCTTTATGCCAACATTAAAGTCCCCCACTACTAACATCGGTGTGGATCGATGGACGGTTAATGCGAGTTGCAGGAAGTGCACGACGTCTTTCGTGAGTGCGGTAGGGGCGAAGTAGGCAGCTACTACCAGCAAGCCGTTGGGCAACTTTGCGGCGCACAGTTCGCCAACTTCATGTGACGTGCCAAACATTTCGACTGGTATTGCAGAGAGACCTGTGCGCAAGTAGATAGCGACTCCCGCCGCTCTGTTGTGGTCTCTGCGAGCACCACAGCAGTATTGGAAATCTATGATTTCGAGAGGCTCTTCGGGATCCATCCAGGTTTCAGCAAAGCAAAGTACAGAGGAGTGGCGCAGAATGTGATCGTGGTGTACATCCTTGGCATGAGCGGCAAGAGAGCGTACGTTAAGAATGTGGTTGTGAATGATGAATCAAGTGCTGCCAGCGAATGACGCGTCCATTGGCTGTCTGCGTGTGTTACTGATGTGTGGTTAACATGTTAAGCTTCGCCTGTAAGAGTGGAACGCGACAGCGTCTTGCAACGCTGCCAGGGAGTCCACAGAACGCCATCGCAAATTCGGCTGTACGCCTTGCTGGACCGTAAATTTATTTTTTGAGGAAAGGAAATGTATCTCTCTCGCATATCTGGGTGGACACCTGCACCTCCGTAAGGGAAAGGGGGAAGATGGGAGTGAACGAAGACGCCGTATTAGCTAGACGCGCCTTTGTTCATTGCAAACCATTCAGCTGGCATTACGGAGTGGCTAGCGTGCTCGTATCCATACTGGTGAACAGCGCAAAAAAGGCGGGACAACAACAAGACAAGCGCTGACTATCAACTGGGTTTATTGAAGGACGGAAGGGTATATATACAAAAACAAAAACATAACACAAAGAAGTAAGAAGATAGTGTGAAAAGGGCCGTGAAAATCAAAACTTATGTCACATGTGAAGTGATGTAAGCCAATTCCTTGTTGCTAAGTGCCACGGATCGCACGGATCGTATCGCACTCCGGAGACCCTGGTTCGATTCCCCAACTCGACCAATTTCGTTCTCGGTTTTATTGATTTATGCGGTCTAACTAGAAAGGTTAATTAGGCTATTTCATATTTATATTCTTGTATTTCTATCCATCGTGTTCTGTCATTAACCTGTCAATTGTTGGAACTGTCTAGGATGTTCGACACAACGTATATGAAACGAGCAACGTCTTACTGAGTGGGGAAGTGCGTGGTGGTGGAGGGAACGCGGCTTCGTACTTATGTTTTTTTCAGCAGCGTCTTCTTCCGCGGACGCTGTTGTCGCTGCGGTGCGCGTCTTACTTTTCTTCTGACCTCTTCATTCTCCTCTATATTAATTAGGCTAACTGATTAATTAAGCAATTAACTAAACTCAGTCCAACTTAGTTGCAGCATCACTATACGATCCCTTTGATTGGTTGCATGGTTACTAGCCAAAGTACAATTGGCCCCATTTGAAATTCGCACACTGTGACGTCACGAGCATTTCGACCAATTGAAAAGCGTGACATTGGGGGCGGAGCTGGTTACGAGGCCGACGCCGACGCCGACGACGACGCGAAACCCAGGAACGGACGCCAAAGAGCTGCGCTCTAAAACAGCGCAAACAAGACGGAACACAGAAGGGAAATATGACATGGAAGCTTGTGCTATTTTCGTTCTCTTCTGTGTTCCTGCACTATATCAGTGCGCCCTAAAGTACCCCAGGTGGTACGGCGACTCATTATTAAGGCGAAAGCCTTTAATGCCTCATTCTCCCGTCCGGCCGGCGTTACATCCAGCGCCTGGATGACGGATGTCCACCGAGATGTGAGAGATAGTTACCGCGTAATTTCCTTTCCTTAAATACAATTTTCATTTTCTTCATTACGGCTCCTCTTGCTTCCTTCTTTCACTCCCACTTCCTCCCTTCCTGTACAGTGTGGTTCGGGTCTGGTTCGGGTGTCCGCAGAGATGACAGAGAATTACTGCGCTATTTCCTTTCCTTAAAAAGTGTTGCGTTCAAAGGTCAAGGTAAATTGGTAAATTGGTTTTTGAGGAAAGGAAATGGCGCAGTATCTGTCTCACATATCTCGGCGGATGCCTGAACCGCGCCGTAAGGGAAGGGAGGAAGGTAGGAGTGAAAGAAGAAAGAGAGAAAGATGGTTTGGTTTGGTTTATGGGGTTTAACGTCCCAAAGCGACTAAGGCTATGAGAGACGCCGTAGTGAAGGGCTCTGGAAATTTCGACCACCTGGGGTTCTTTAACGTGCAGACATCGCACAGTACACGGGCCTCTAGAATTTCTCCTCCAAAGAAATTCAACCGCCGCGGCCGGGATCGAACCCGCGTCTTTCGGGTCAGCAGCCGAGCACCATGACCGCTGAGCCACCGCGGCGGCAGAAAGAGAGAAAGAGGAAAGAGAGAAAGAGGTGCCGTAGTGGAGGCCTCCGGAATAATTTCGACCACCTGGGGATCTTTAACGTGCACTGACATCGCATCTGTCCTCGCTTCGGCGAGCGCGGCTTCGGCCGCTTATCTGTTGTTTCAGCAGCGTCCGCTCCGGCGGACGCAGTTGTTGCTGCCACGCTCGTATTTTCTTTCCTTTTTCTCTTTCCTCTGATCTCTTAACTCTCCTCTATCTGCACGTGGCAGCGGTGGTGGCTTGGCTCGAGCCAGTAGGCAGGCCCGTGCAATTTCCTTTTCATCCTTCTCTCAGTCACAACAACGACACACAGCACAGCACACGGGCGCCTCTTGCGTTTCGCCTCCATCGAAACGCGGCCGCCGCGGTCGGTTCGAACCCGGGTACTCCGGCTCGGTAGACGGGCGCCTTACCACTGAGCCACCGCGGCGGGTCGCAAAGGTCAAGGCATAGCGCCGAACGGGTGGTGGCGTTCCGTGGACTCCCTGGCAGCGCTACAACACGCTGTCGCGTTCTACTCCTAAAGGCGAAGCTTAAGCGTCTTAATTAACAGTTAATTAGTGTTCAGTTATTAATCAGTAATTAGTCATTGATTCGTAGTTTGTCATTACTTAGTAATTAGTCATTAATTATGTATGACGTCATCTAGTGGTAACGTCACCAGTGCCCCAGAGGCAGTCAAAGTGGTGCGGAAAACGCTTTCGCCTCCACGCACTTTAGACAATGTGCCCCCTGAATTCTTAAGTGGCAGTTAATGCTTTTCGGAACGCCAGCGATCAGCCAGAGTGGAGGGAAATAGGTGAGAAAGGCGCGTATTTGTACTGAATAGTCTGCTTATTAGCCCGTGGAAAATGCGCCAGATACCCGGATTACGACAACATGCTTAATGTTAGAATTAAATTATTCAATATTTCTCGACCTTCGTGCCTCTTATGAGAGGCTGACTTGTGTTCAATACAGATAGCCGGAGACAAAGAGCTGCGCAGGAAATATAACACGTTATCTTTTTATTTTTGATGCCGATTAGTGCGCCATCTGCGCTGGTATAAATTAACTATGCTGATAAATAGCGAACATTCACCTCCCAGCATGTAAACAATAAATGTCAAGAATAAAGAGAGAGGGTAGATCAAGAGGAAAGGCGCCGTGGTAAATCACAATTACCTTGCGTCGAATAAGATGGCGCTTTCGAAACGTTTCTCACAAATGTGGCTACAGATGATTTTTCGTCTGATGCACGTGAATGTGTACGCATGCGTGATAACCAGCCTTCATTTATACGCATTTATTTATACGCGTCGCTAAGAAAGATGGGATTTCAGTAACCAGACTAAATATCAGTAGTAGGCCCGATACAGATGACGTTAAGGTAGGGCCAATGGAATATGCGCTTGGCCGGGCCACAGCGTAAGCGGAACTTTGAAGCTCTCCTCGCACTACGGCCCTCAAACGTACAGTCTTTGTCAAAAGTAACCAGGCTGCATGCTTTTTCTTCTCAGTCGTTTATTTAAACTATTATGACAGCCCTCAAGCTCTAAATCTCTGTATGGCAAGGAGAACCCCTGTCCTCACCTTCAAAGAACTTTTCGACCTTAGGGAAAGCTGTAAAGGCTCTACTATACAAATGTGAAGCAAACCATGCAGCCTGGTTACTTTTGACAAAGACTGTACCTGCGGGGCTTCCGTACTGCTCCCAAGAGCTTCTGAAGCCACTTCCATTGATGAGCACTTCCGTCGAAACTTTGCTGCCTTGCTTGTCCCTTATAAAAATGGTCTACAGACTTATTATACATTCTATTGCCTTCGTATAGATATTTCTTTTCGTCTATTCATACTCTTTAGACTATATTTAGACAAAAGTCTACTAAAAGTGCATGGCCATAAATCTATAGATTGTCTGTAGACTGTCTATAGCAGTTATATTGTCTGTAGACTTCTCTAGAATTTGTCTATACAGTCTATATACTTAATAGACAGAAGTCTAAGGACTGTCTATAGACTGTCTAGAAATTTTTTTGTAAGGGAGCGCTTTACCGCAGAAGACGCCTCTTTGCGAGCTTACGTACTCATATTCAAACCGCCAGCTGAAGAAGAGGGACGTATATCATCGACATGGATGAAAGGACAGTGTAGTTGGAGCGTCCGTATGCTTTGTTATTTCAGCACACATTTATTTATTTATTACAAATACCTCGAGGGCCCTCGGGTGAGGGCTTTACATGAGGGGTGGGCTAGCAACCTGTTGTTAATAACAGATTTTTTCGATGGCTTTCTTGGAATGATCCGGGTTTGTATGAAGGATGGTAGTTGTGAGAAGACTGTTCCAGTCACGCGCTGTTTGGATGAAGAAGGAATGAAGATGGGTCACGGTGCGAGCAGGAGGCGGGTAAACGGCATTTCGGTGGCTTGTGCGGGCTGAAGAACGATGAGCAGGCTGGATAGGACAGTTGTAAGACAAGTTATGATACATTCTGTGATACAAGCACAGCCTTGCAAATGTGCGACGTTGCTTGAGGTTAGGTAGGCATGCATTATTTTTGAGGGAAGTAACACTGGCGAAGTATGAGTAGTTTGAGTAGATGAATCGAACAGCGCAATTTTGGGCAAGTTCAATACAGTTAGTTAGGTTAAGTTGAGCGGGGTCCCAGATGGCAGATGCGTATTCTAACTTTGGCCGAATTAATGTTTTATAAGCTAGTAATTTAACTGCTGGTGAAGCTAGACGTAAATTACGACGAAGGTAGCCGAGAGTTTTGTGAGCATTGTTAATTATCCGCGTTATATGGATAGACCAGTTAAGGGTACTCGAAATGTCAACACCAAGATACTTAATGCAATTGCGGGGTAAGACACTAGAACCGTTAAGAAGATAATTTGGGGTAGGGTAATTTTGTTGTCTGTGAGTGGAAACAAGCGCAGTTTTGTTAGTATTTAAGACCATCAGCCATCTGCGACACCACTCTTCCAATCTTAATAGATCACATTGAAGTGCATTATTATCTGCTGCACTATTAATATGACGGTAAATGACACAATCGTCGCCAATAAGCGGATGTTTGATGAAATATGATTAGGCAAGCCATTGATGTAAATTAAGAAAAGGAGAGGACCAAGAACTGTGCCTTGCGGCACACCAGAGAGTTCGTTAGAGAGTGAAGAAGATTTGTTGTTGGCTTCTACAAATTGCTGACGGTTAGTGAGGAAGTCCTGTATCCAGTTGAAGACGAGCGGCTCAAGATTGAGTTGTGAAAGCTTTAGTAGTAGGCGTTTATGAGGGACTTTGTCGAAAGCCTTCTCGAAGTAGATGAAGAGAGCGTCAACAGGCGTATTAAGGTCTAAATTAGTACTTATGTCGTGAAGAAATAGCGCAAGTTGGGTGTCACATGAAAGTCCTTTTTAAATCCGTGCTGGTTAGGGTTAAAGAACTTAACAGATGTAAGGAAATTTGTGATTTGAGAATAAATAACGTGCTCCATAAATTTGGAACAGACGCTGGTCAGAGATATGGGCCGGTAGTTAGTAGAACCTGGCTTAGGAACTGGAACAATCTTACCCACTTTCCAGTCATGAGGGACGATGCCGGATGGTAATGACTGCTGAAAAATGTGGGACAAAATAACACTGGTGATTTCCTTGTTGCTTTTGAGCACTTTGGCATTGATGCCGTCGACGCCAGCTGATGAAGTCAATTTGAAAGATTCGAATAGTTTCAAGATTCCTTGGGGTGAAAATGTGACACCTGGCATGACAGGATGGTTATACGAGGAAATATACGGGAGGTTATCATCTGGTTCTCTTGTAAATTAACGAACTCCGGGGTGTAAAAATGAATCCGGAATCCTTCACTACGACTTTCATATGCCATGCGCAGGTTCGGCATGACAGACACGACGTACCACGTAGAGGAGATCAGGAAGGAAGAAAGTATTTTCACAATAATTTTTATTTTTCTCCACTGAGCGCATGAGAAAAGTTAGTCACGTGTGGATATGCAACCTCCATAAGATGGATAAATTACACGGCCCAAAAATTAAAATTACCGGGAGCACTAAAGGAACTTACGCGTGAGCAATGCGCATTGGAATTATATTCCAATTACATTTCAATTCAGTTCCAACTGTATTCCATTTATGTTCCAATTGCAGTCTAACTCAATTTCAATTCGGTTCGAGCAATATTCTAATTTTATTCTCTTCCTTTGTATTTGGTCCAGTTGAAAATACTAGTACTGGCTATAACTGGTTAACATTTCTCCTTTTCCGGCCTTTGATGACGTACAACCGTCTCCTCCAATTACAAGTTTTGTAATGCCGCCATTTTCAGGGCGATGGCGGGATTTTGTGCTGATGAGCTACCTAATACTTTCGCATTAAAAAAAAAAACACTCCAACTGAGCTATCGACGGGGACGGAGGTGACTCCGGCTTCTTTTCCTCAAGTGCGTCGCGGCCAGAAATTTATTCGGGAGGCGGCGCAGTGGTGTAACGGTTTACTCTTGACGAGACAATGACCCCAAGCGACCTTCACTGCAATTAAAAATCTTCATTTGACGACGCTAAGCTGCCGGTAATAATTTGCAAATTATAGGCAGCGTTTGGTTTGCCTTTAAAATATTAACAAAAAGAACACTCCGTCGAGCCGGATTCGAACCAGCGACCTATGGATGTCCGCAGTACGAAACCTCTACAGTCCACCGCTCTACCAACTGAGCTATCGACTTTTTTTTTTTTTTTTATTGCCAGGATTATAGTCAACATGAAAGGGTACAAGGCGTAAAACATATCAGCCACACTTGGGCTAACATGACACTAAAATTTTTTCAGAGACACCAATGCATCCAGACAAGCAATCCATTCTGGTGGATCAGGGAGCGCTCGATAAACTTCTCTGAGACATACGATACTTTCGATAAAGTGGTCTCTGACAGAACGCACGACAGGTTCGGCATGTTCAAACTGCATTCTCGTTTTCCACAGCGCGTGGAGGCCCAGGACCATGATAAGATCGTACGGTATATCGTCCGAAGCGTCTACCGGCAGGAATCGTATTCCATATGGGTCAAGAGGCAACTGTTTCTTTAATGTGCGCTGGAGAACGTCCCAATGGAAAATCGGGTCCCGGCAATCTAGGAATACGTGCTCTATGGTTTCAGGCTTTTTGCATAAAAAGCAGTTTGTTGACCACGGTATGAAGATGCCTTTTTCCTGAAGCCAGGTCTTAACTGGAAGTGTGTTGGTATGTAGCTTAAAGAAAAAGGATTTAACTGAAGGTAATATTGGCATTTTCTTTACTCTTTTGAGTACGTTTTGTCCAGGGCGTCCACGGTGTGGTAAACGGTATAACGGTACAGGTAGCATGGTGTGAACAAGGTCCTTATACAGTTTCTTCCTACTAACAGTGCACAAGTAGTCTTGTGAAAACCGCACGTTTAACAACCTGAACGCGAGCACTACTTCGCGCAGATAACCAGTCACAGCGCCACATGTGTTCTCACATGACGTCACAATGAATCCTGGCAGAAGTCTACGTAGCCTCACCTGCATCACGGTGCGGAGAAAGGGGTCATTTTGATCCCTTAAGAAAAGAAATCGTGACACGACTTGCCGCAAAAACAAGTGAACCAGACCTAGCCCACCGCACTTGACTGAGATAAACAAATTAGTTCGGCTAGATCTCTCCCAGGTCGAGGACCAAATGAAAATAGCGAGGACCCGATGGATTTTTTGTATGCTCGTTCGCGATGCACACAGCACGTTCATCACATACCATATTTTTGAAATTAGGAAGACATTGGAGACAGTCGCACGGGAAAACATTGACAGCTGTCTTCCCTGCCATGCATCAGCCTTTTCTTTTTCCTTCGTTGTTTGATCGGTCCAGTATTGTTCAGGATCACGATAACACTCGAGGGGCGCACCGAGGTATGGTTTAGGAACTGTTGACCAATGAAGGCGACAAAATTGCTCCGGCGTGGCGTCCCAGTCTCCATGCCAAAATCCATAACTTTTGTCCCAATTTATCTGGGCTCCGGTGTATTCGCAAAATTGTTCAACAACAGCTGTGGCTTCTTTAATGCTTTCTTTGTTTGCGCATCATACGGCGATATCATCCGCGGAGGCCAAGATTTTTATTTCTGCCTCACGTACTCTATATCCTGTTATGCGTTCATTGTTTGCAATTGCCAAACATAGCGGCTCAAGGTAAGCCGCGAACAGCAAGGGCGAAAGAGGGCATCCCTGCCTCACCGACGAGCGAACGCTCAGGCTGTCTGTCAGTTCCCCGTTTACGATGATTCGCGTTGAGCAGTCAGTGTACGCCATTATGACGCATTCACTGATAACGCAGCCTACGTTAGAATGCTCTAAAATGCAGAGCAGAGCCTCGTGCGAGACACGGTCGAAGGCTTTGGCCAGATCAAGCTACATCATCGCAACGCGCTCGCCAAAAGCGTCACAACACTCGAGGACCGTTCGCGCGACATGCACGTTTGTTGCAATGCTTCGGCCCTACCAACTTTGTTATAACGCGCTGAAGTCGTGTCGCTAATACCTTCTTAAATATTTTGTAGTCCACATTGACAAGGGTTATCGGGTGATAAGACCCTGGCAAGAGACGTTTTGCTTCATCGTCACTCTTTGGTATCAGCACGACGTGTGACGTTGTGAATGATAAAGGAACTCGCTTTTTGTCGTATGCCTCAGTGATGACATTGTGCAAAATCTGAGCAACAGAACAGTTGAAAGCTTTATAAAAGGCAGCTCCTAGGCCGTCAGGCCCGGGTGCTTTACCAAGGGACAGGTCATCTATTGCGCGTTCTATTTCACTGACGGTTATCGGTTCTTCCAGTTGTGTCTGTACTTCTTCGTCCAGCTGTGGCATAAAGGAAAGAAATTCTTTCTGGAAGCTGTCTTTCGTATCACGTGGGTGACCTATCAGGTTCCGGAAATGCTCGGCCATCACTGTCTTAATAACCTTTTGGTCAGTCGTGATCTCGTTTCCGTTGGCAAGCTGCCGGATTTCTTTCCGACATGCGTATCTTTTTTCGTCGGATAGTGCGCGCTTTGTTGGCGTTTCTCCCGCCCACAGCTTCTCGGATCTTGCTCGTACAATTGCCGCTTTGTATCTTTCTGTGTCTATAGTTTCGAGCTGTGTTTTCACCCGCCTTATTTGTTCAGTACAATTACCGGGCTGAATGTTTTCCATGCTTATCAAGAATTCTAGTTCCTGGCGAAGTTTTGTTTCGTTTTGTTTCTGGTTGAACTTAATAATGCTGCTTCTTTCGATGGCTATTCTTTTAACTCTCTGTTTAAACTCTTCCCATTCAACTCCGAACTGGTTTGGCTCCAGTGTGAGCAACTTCTCTAATTCTTCCGTTACTGCGCTAACAAATGCATCATCTTTCAAAAGCTTCACGTTAAATTTCCAGAGGTTCCAGTTGAAGAGACTTTTGTTTTGCCTTCTTCCAAACGTTGCAGTTACCAAGCAGTGGTCACTGAACTGGACTGGTTGCACTTCATATGCTGCACATGAAGAAACCAGTTCGGGTGATGGGTATAATCTGTCTAATCTCGCGTGGCTGTCAGGCTGATAATGGGTGTACTGAGGACGTGTACCATTCGTCAATACGCTACCAATGTCTTCTAAATCATAATCATGCACCAGGGCACTTAATACTTCTGCGCTCTTGTCCCGAACTCGTGTGCGTTTAGCGCGATCATCCATTGTACATACGCAGTTAAAGTCGCCCAACAATATCAACACTTTGTGACAGTTAAGGTAGGCTTCAACACGTTCAAAAAAAGATCGACGCTCGGTCTCAACGTTGGGTGCATAGACACAAATGACACGGAAAGATAAATCCTAAACAGCAAGATCAACAACTAAAAGGCGCCCACTTTGGCATGAAAACACTGACTGTACACAGATCCCCAAGTTATTACGGATGAAAAGGGCGCAACCATCTGATCCACCATTCGCATGACAAACGCATACATCGAAACGCGTACGGAAATTGGACACCATTCGGTCGCTCAGTTCTTGGCTTTCGATTTTCGTCTCTTGTACGGCAACTAAGTGTAATTCTTTATCAAGAACAAGGCGTCTTAGCTGACACTGTCGCCTTCTTGCACCTAGCCCCCGGACATTTAACGTTGCTACGCGTAGCATTTCCCCGAGATTAAGAGCCATGGTAACGCAATGGAATGGTGCCCATCCCCGCAAACAATTCTTGCTCTCCAGGTCTGTGTGCCCATATACACATCGCAAGTCTGCCAACAAAATATACACTGGGGCCTGCAGGAAGAACCTTGGTGCCAACAGCACCTTGCCTCGACACGAAAAGAAAACGGCACATCGACACAGCCATAGAGCTTAGAAATCCCCCCGTTCCCATTATGACGAAGGCAACACAAAGCTACGGAGGCGGTTTACCCGCCTGCCGAGAGTCGACCGGAATGTTCGGTCGCGGCTTGAACGACGCCCGCCTACCTGGCGTTTTCTGCGGCGGCTCGTCCCCGCCGCTTTCGTCCCGCTGCTGCAGCATGCTGGTGGTGTCTTCATGCGTCCTCTTCCCGGCTGCGGGACTCGTTGATTCACGGGACGTGTCCATGTTCTCTGCCGCGGTGTGGTCGTCGCTCACGTGCGGTTCAGGCTGCTTTTTTTCCACGCCTTTCGGCGTAGCCACGACGTCCTGGGCAGGTGGTTGTTGCTGTTCCGCGGCGCTTGCCACAACGACAGGTTTCTGCGTAGTTTGCAGTTGAGCCTGAGTTGCCGTTGGCAAATGCGCTGCTTGTCTTCCTCCCGCCGACGATAACTCCTCGACGTCCGCTTCATCCATTAGCAAGTCGGACGTATCCTCTTTGCTCCCCAGTCCGGTGACGCTGGCATATGTCCGCTCGCACTGGCTGTCTTCGTGTCCGAAGCGCCGGCAGGCACCACACCGTGGGATGCGGCACTCGCGGCGAATATGACCCGTGCCGCGACAGCGAAGGCAGAGCGGAGCCCTGCCCGGCACAACCACGAGGGCCAGCTCACCTGCAACACTTAGCTGATGGGGCACATCGTCAATTTGCACTCCAGCATTCAGCTTCAGTGTCACGAGCCTGGTGGTAGAGCCCTTGTCGGTCACTCCTTGGACCCGCCAACGCTCGCGGGCAACTTCAGTGACTTTGCCGAACGGGGCGAAGGCGAGGCGTACGTCCTCATCCGGTACACTGTGGAGAAGCCAGTGCACCTTCATGCGGACGTCCCTGTTGGCCGGGTCGATGACGAGGCAGCGCTGCTTCTTCACTTGCAATTCACCAATGCTGGCTAGCTTCTTTGCCGTTTCAGCGTCCTTGAACGTGACAGCCCAAACATGGCTCATGCGGTACGCCCCCAAGGCGATAACCTCGGTGAGCACCGACTGTTGAGCGAGGGCGTCACGGAAATCTTCTACCCGGTACGGGCGAGCACTTACGTCCGCGTGCAAAAAAACTGTATTTACAACAAACGGACCTGTAGGCAAACTGGGCAGAACAACCTGGTACTCACTATCAGTTGACATAAACCTGTTTCCGCGGCCAGACATGGCCGCTGTAGCCGCTCCAACGGAGCCCGTCATCACACGTCCGTTCGCTTCGGCGCCCGGAAGTGGAAAGCCAACTGAGCTATCGACGGGGACGGAGGCGATTCCGGTTTCTTTTCCTCAAGTGCGTCGCGGCAAGCAATTGATTCGGGAGGCGGCGCAGTAGTGTAACGGTTTACTATTGACGAGACAATGACACCAAGCGACCTCCACAGCAATTAAAAATCTTTATGTGACGAAGCTAAGCTGCCGGCAATAATTTGCAAATTATAGGTGCCTATTGGATTGCCTGTAAAATAATAACAAAAATAACACTCCGTCGAGCCGGATTCGAACCAGCGACCTATGGATGTCCGCAGTGCGAAGCCTCTACAGTCCACCGCTCTACCAACTGAGCTATCGACGGGGACGGAGGCGATTCCGGCTTCTTTTCCTCAAGTGCGTCGCGGCAAGCAATTGATTCGGGAGGCGGCGCAGTAGTGTAACGGTTTACTATTGACGAGACAATGACACTAAGCGACCTCCACAGCAATTAAAAATCTTTATGTGACGAAGCTAAGCTGCCGGCAATAATTTGCAAATTATAGGTGGCCTCTGGGTGCCTGTAAAATATTAACAAAAAGAACACTCCGTCGAGCCGGATTCGAACCAGCGACCTATGGATGTCCGCAGTGCGAAGCCTCTACAGTCCACCGCTCTACCAACTGAGCTATCGACGGTTTTTTTTTTATTACCGATTTGGCCGGAAAAACGAAACACAAAAATACAATGACATGACAATAAAAGCACTGGTCAGTTTCTAGCTAGTGCACCATGATAAAATGGGTTAAATGATTTTAGTTGGTCGAGGACAGGCAACCACTCAGGTTGTGGAGCTCGCTGTCCGAAAACTTCCTGTGTGTACATGATGCTTTCAATGAAATACTGATGTGCAGGATGCACAACAGAATGTTCATGCCTGACATCCATTCGCGTGCGCCATAGGCTATGCATGCAGAGCAACATTAGCAGGTCGCAAGGCACTTCACCTGTTTCTGCACATGGTAGGAAGCGTATTCCAAAAGGCGTCAAAGGTAACTTTTTTCACGGTGCGTTTCAAGACATCCCAAAGAAAGACAGCGTCATGACAATCGAGAAGGATATGCTCTATAGTTTCCACTTTTTTGCAAATTAGACATTCCACTGACCAAGGTACAAAAAGGCCTTTGCTCTGCAACCATGGCTTCACTGGGAGGGTTGCAGTATGCAATTGAAAAAAGAAAGAACGCACTGAAGGCTTCACCGGCATTCTTTTGACCCTTTTTAGCACATCGCGTTCGCGACCCAAAAGATATGCACTGCGATAAACAGGCACTGGCAGAAACACATCGAGCAGGTCCTTGTACATCTTTTTCCTTGTTACAATGGCTAGATACTCGTCGGAAAATTTTGACCGAAGAATACGCACTGCTGCAACAACTTCTTGCAAGAAAGCACTTAACCCACTCCGACCTGCAGACATGGATGACACAACATAATCAGGCAGTGATTCTGACAATCGCACTTGTATAATAGTTCGCAGAAAATCATTATCTTGACGCAAGAAAAAGAATCTAGTCACTATCTGCCTCAGAAATAAATTTGATAATCCTAGCCCCCCGTTCCGCACCTTGTGGAACAGATTGCATCGGCTGGTACGTTCCCATGTTGACGACCAAATAAACGTTGCAAACACTCTGTGCAACCTTTGCACTGAAGTCCTTGGCAAAGTTAACGCTTGCAGAACATAGAAAATCCTCGCTAATAAAAACATGTTGCACACCGTAGCTCTTGCAAACATGGAAAAGTTGTGACCGCCCCATTTGCCTGTCTGAGCTTTGACTTGTTCGGTTTCATGGGCCCAATATTCTTTGCTTTCTGTGTAGTTGGTTAGCGGCACGCCGAGGTACTTTCCTGGCGTGTCTACCCACTTCATTCGACAGAATACTTCTGGCGTGGCCTGCCACTTTCCATGCCAAAAACCAAAACATTTCTGCCAGTTTATCGCACAGCCACTTGCATCACAAAAATTTACGGCTTCTCTCACCACTTCTTGCACGCTTTCCTGGTCTCTGCAGAACACTGCTACATCATCTGCATATGCCAATACCTTCACTTCATTATGACAAAAGGCGTAACCTCGAATGTTTTGCGTAGTTAACAGCTTTAAACAAAAGAGCTCCAGGTAAAGTGCAAAAAGCAGTGGAGAAAGACGGCAACCCTGCCTCACTGACGACAAGACAGGAATACTATTACTCAGGCGCTTATTAATTATGAACCTTGATGTACAGCCATTGTAAACAATTTTCACGCCATCAGTGACGATACATCCTACATTCACATGTTCCAACAGCGCGAACAAAATTTCATGTACAACTTTATCAAACGCCTTATGCAGGTCTAGTTGGATCAAGGCGACACAACCCTCCGTTGCATCACAGCATTCAAGGACACTCCTAGCTACGTGTATGTTAGTAAAAATGGTTCTGTCTTTTATGCCACAGGTCTGGTGTGGGCCAACAAGGGTTTTAATTACTGTTTGGAGTCGTCCGGCTAGCACTTTCATATAAATTTTGTAGTCTACGTTAGTTAAGCTTATTGGGCGGTAACACTCAACTGACTGCAACCTACTCGGGTCGTCCGATTTTGGGATCAACACCACGTGGGAGGTTCGGAAAGACGGCAGAGTTAACTTTCTTTCATAACACTCGCTTATTACGCGTTGTAATGCTATTGCCATTTCTGTTTTCATAGCCTTGTAAAGTGCTGCACCGAGGCCGTCCGGCCCAGGCGACTTGTTTAAGCTCAGCTGCTGTATTGCAGCTTCGATTTCTGCTGCCGTTATGGGCTCCTCAAGTACTTGCGCCAGGTCATCCTCGACTCTTGGCATTAGCGACAGGAATGCAGTTTTATATTGTTCAACATCGGGCGTTTTAAGGCTGAACAAGTTTTGGTAATATTCCAGAAACGCCCTTTCAATCATCTCAGATTCGGAAGTTACGTCATTACGATAACAAATTTCCTTTATCTCTTTCGAAACTGCATACTGTTTTTCGTCGCTGAGCGCCCTTTTTGTGGGCGTCTCCCCAAGCCAAAATCTTTCGCTGCGAGCCCTTATCACTGCACCTCGATATTTCGTTTCATCTATTAGTTCAAGCTTAGTTTTGGTCTCTTATTTCTTGTCTGTACAACCCCGGCTTGACGCCTTCCATGCTGAGCATGAAATCAAGCTCGGTACGAAGTTCCTTTTCTTGCTGTTTTTCCTTACGCTTTAAAACACATGCTCTTTCTATAGCGGCCACTTTCACGTCGCATTTAAATTGTTCCCATGTTTGTATAAAGTCTGACTCTTTTTCTAACAAGCTTTTGACTGAGTCTTTTAGTTTCTTGCTAAACTCCTCATCCTCCAACAATGTGTCATTAAATTTCCATAATTCCCAACTAAACTTGACAGTCCTTTTCCTCTCCCCAAGTGTGACCACGACTAAAGAATGATCACTGAAGCTGACGTGCACAGTCTGGTACTGGGAACATCAGGGCACAACCTCAGAAGAAACATAAATTCTGTCCAGCCTTGCGTGACTAACGCCTTGGAAATGCGTGTACTGCGCTTGTTCTGAACCTTGCATTATAATGCCAATGTCTTCCAATTCTGCTTCATTAATCATCTCAAACAGCAGCTCGGCACTCGTGTCCTGCAGGGTTTTGTTCGTTGTTCTATCTTCAGTTCTACACACACAGTTAAAATCTCCAAGCAATAGTACACGCTTTTCTGTCAGCAGGAAAGGTTGAACACGGCGAAAAAAGGCATCTCGTTCGGGAATTCTATTAGGTGCATATACACACACAGCTCTCCACTCTACACCAGAAAAGTAAAAATCGCATGCTACAATCCGGCCGCTTTCACATGAAAATACAGTTTCCACAGCGACTTTGCAGTTTCGAGTTAAAATCAGACACCCTCCCGACGTTCCTTTTGCATGGCACACGCAAACACTGAACTGTGCACGGTAAATTTCAGCCATCGCATCTGTCAACTCTTCGCTTTCAATTTTTGTCTCTTGAATAGCCAACAGATCGATTTCGTTTTCGAACAAGAGACACTTAAGCTGATTTTGCCTCCTTCGCGCAGACAGACCTCTCACGTTCAGTGTGGCAAAACGCAAGCAAGATGTTATTTGAGACGCCATCTAAATGGTTGGGATTCGCCGCTCTCGAAGTGACATCGGTTTGCAGCTCACCTCATCAAAAATACTTCCAGTTTGCAAAGTACGGCGGTGTCAGCACTGAACCCGATCGACGACCGGGTTACCAACACGAAAACCCTGCAAGGCACCTCCGCTAAGGCGGAGGGACACCCGACGAAGTCCTACGATCAGGAGGGATGTTCGTCTTGGGCTTGTAGGCCGCACGTCGAACAGGAGGCGCTTTGGGAAGAGGTTCCTCATGGTCCGTCCCGTCGTAGCTCGTCGCCTTGTCATCAGCTTCGTCGTGCGTCCTCTTCGCTGGCAAAGTTGACGCCGCGGGCATCTCCGTGTCAACGTCCTTCTCGTCGGTCGATTCCAAAACCGTCTCAGGTGCACCTACCGCAGCATCATCTGCTTTTCCCGCGTCCGCCTCAGTTCTGGTGTCAGGCACAGGTGGTTCTTCTGAGTAGGCAGCCTCATGTTCCGTGGGAAGCTTTGCTTTTTCTGAGGCTATGCTTTTCGGTACTGCGTCTTCCCGACTCTCACGGGTCGCCTCTACCGCGTCGACTTCGTCCATAATATGCTCCTCAGTAGTATCCCTACGACCAGGACCAGCTACGGTAGCATATGTTCGCACGCACTGGGCGTCGTCGTGGCCGAAGCGACGACAGAGCCCGCAACGTGGCACACGGCACTCCCGACGTATGTGTCCGGTGCCGCGGCACCGGAGGCAGAGCGGAGCTCTGCCAGGAACGTGAACGAGAGCGACGTTCTCTCCAACACGCAGCTGGTGCGGTAAGTCCTCGATGGTAACGCCCACCTTCAGCTTCAATGTCACTGAGCGCGTAGTAGACGACTTGTCGACGCAGCCTTTGACTCTCCACTTGTCCCGAGTTATGTCGGTCACTTTTCCAAAAGCCGCCAGAGCTGCCTTCACGTCGTCATCTTTCACGCCGTGTAGCAGCCAGAACAGTTTCAGCCTGACGCCCTGGTTGCATAGGTCAATGACCACACAGCGGTGGTCCTTGACGTTGAACGCCTCCGCCTGTAGCATTTTGTTTTTTTCCTTCTTCATTGCAGAATGTCACGGCCCAAACATGATTCATCTGATATGCCCCGAGGGCAACCACTTCCGGCAGCAATGACAGACGCTCAAGAGCGTCACGAAAGTTTTCAACACGGTATGGCCTGGCTTGGACGTCGCCATGCAAAAAAAACAGTATGCAAAACGCTCGAACCTGTTGGCAAATGCGGCAGAATCAGCTGGTAGTCCTCGTTCGGTTTGATCGTACTCCTGATACCGCGGCCCGGCTGGGCCGCTGAATCCGCTCCTTGGGAGCCCATGATACACACGTCCGTCACGCTCGGTGGCCGGAAGTAGAACCCGAGCTATCGACGGGGACGGAGGCGATTCCGGCTTCTTTTCCTCAAGTGCGTCGCGGCAAGCAATTGATTCTGGAGGCGGCGCAGTAGTGTAACGGTTTACTATTGACGAGACAATAACACCAAGCGACCTCCACAGCAATTAAAAATCTTTATGTGACGAAGCTAAGCTGCCGGCAATAATTTGCAAATTATAGGTGCCTATTGGGTTGCCTGTAAAATAATACCAAAAATAACACTCCGTCGAGCCGGATTCGAACCAGCGACCTATGGATGTCCGCAGTGCGAAGCCTCTACAGTCCACCGCTCTACCAACTGAGCTATCGACAGGGACGGAGGCGATTCCGGCTTCTTTTGCTCAAGTGCGTCGCGGCAAGCAATTGATTCGGGAGGCGGCGCAGTAGTGTAACGGTTTACTATTGACGAGACAATGACACCAAGCGACCTCCACAGCAATTAAAAATCTTTATGTGACGAAGCTAAGCTGCCGGCAATAATTTGCAAATTATAGGTGGCCTCTGGGTGCCTGTAAAATATTAACAAAAAGAACACTCCGTCGAGCCGGATTCGAACCAGCGACCTATGGATGTCCGCAGTGCGAAGCCTCTACAGTCCACCGCTCTGCCAACTGAGCTATCGACGGTTTTTTTTTCTTTATTGCCGATTTTGACGTACAAATCAAGAGTTTACAAGAAATAAAACATGACGGCCACACTTCGGCAGACACGACTTTAAAATTTTTTGAGCGACATTAATCCATCTAGTACAGTTATCCATTGTGGTGGATCAGGCAGTGCGTTGTACATATTTCTTAAGCGCACAACGCTCTCAATGAAATGTTCGCGAACCGGGCGAACAACCAAGTCCGCATTCGTGTTTTCCACACCGCGTGGAGGCCAAGGACCATAATGAGGTCATAAGGTATTTCCTCTGAGGTATTCACAGGCAAGAAACGTATGCCGTACGGATGCAGGGGTAACTGTATTTTTTAAGTTCTTTGGAGTACATCCCAATGAAAGATCGGGTCCCAGCAGTCTAGAAATACGTGTTCTATTGTTTCGGGTTGCTTGCATAAAAAGCAGTCAGTGTTCCAGGGAATGAAGAGTCCTTTATCGTGAAGCCAGGTCTTAACTGGGAGGGTGTTTGTATGTAACTTGAAAAAGAACGATTTGGCGGAGGGTAGTATAGGCATTTTCTTCACTCTTTTTAGGACGTCCTGTCCTGGGCCACCGCGATGTGGAGAACGGTACAAAGGTACAGGGAGCATGACATCTACAAGGTCACTGTAGAGTTTTTTCTTTGTAACTGTTGTGTTCGTCGACCAAGCGACGCCAGGCCGCTCCAACAACCCTTGCCTCCTCCGCGCATACCCGCCGCCCGCTTCCCAGAAACAAGCGCGGGCCGGCCGCTCCAACAAAAGCTAGCACCCACAAAAGCTAGCAGGCGTCTCCCCCGACGGCATCTGGTCCCCACGGCCCCGTCGACTGACGCATTCCCAATTCCCTTACCGTGACCGTCTGCATTCCTACAGCAGCGAAAGTGCATTCTTGTACACTCGCCTTCTCTCTCTCTCTCCCTCTAAAGAAATAAACCCCAGTCTCTACCCAGCAACTGCCTGGAGAGGTTCCCCGCACGCGGGGCTCCCACGCCCCGCACCAACGCCGCCATTAACACTGGCGACGAGGGTGGGACGTAGAGCGTACGCAGTTCGAGGTGTCGCGGATGGCTACTGGAGGACTGCACGGTGTCATCGAGCCTTTTCGTGGATCGTGGATTCAGCGCCTCACATTCTACCTCGTGGCAAACGAATGTCTCCAACGATGCAAAGAAGCACGCGCTCCTCCTGACGCTATGCGGACCGACACCTTCGAGACTGCTCGCGTGCTGGTCACACCGAAGACTCCCGGAGAAGTCAGCTATGGATACGTATAGTCACACTTCTCCTGAAGCACATCGATCCTAGACCACCCGGAGAAGTCAGCTATGGATACCTAGTCACACTTCTCCTGAAGCACTTCGATCCTAGACCACCCGGAGAAGTCAGCTATGGAGACCTAGTCACACTTCTCCAGAAGCACGTCGATGACAGACTATCCGAGCGGTACAGCCGGTACGCTTGACCATCCGAGCTGTACAGCCGTAACGTTTCCAGCGACGTGACCAACTGCCGTAAAGTCGATCAGCAGCTACGTCGCAGCCTCAAAAGTTTGACAGCCGACTGCAACCCTGGAGTGCTGACGACAACGCCTGCAACATCGACGACGCCGGCAGAAAGCAAGTCGATCAGCAGCTACGTCGCAGCCTCAAAAGTTTGACAGCCGACTGCAACCCTGGAGTGCTGACGACAACGCCTGCAACATCGACGACGCCGGCAGGAAGCAAGTCGATCAGCAGCTACGTCGCAGCCTCAAAAGTTTGACAGCCGACTGCAACCCTGGAGTGCTGACGACAACGCCTGCAACATCGACGACGCCAGCAGAAAGCAAACCGATCAGCAGCTACGTCGCGGCCTCAGAGGTCTGACAGCCGACTGCAACCCTGGAGTGCTGACGACAACGTCTGCAACATCGACGACGCCGGCAGAAAGCAGTCGATCAGCAGCTACGTCGCAGCCCTCAGAAGTTTGACAGCCGACTGCAACCCTGGAGTGCTGACGACAACGTCTGCAACATCGACGCAGCCGACAGAAAGCCACTCGATCAGCAGCTACGTCGCAGCCTCAGAAGTTTGACAGCCGACTGCAACTCTGGAGTGCTGACGACAACGTCTGCAACATCGACGCCACCAGAAGCGTGCTTTGGACCTGGCCCTGCCATCAAAAAGTGCGTCAAGGCAGCAGCGAGGACTCAAGGGAGTGACGAGCTCCGCAGAAGTCCACGAGACTTCTCAACACAGAAACGGAACGGTTCGTAGGCACCTTGGTCACATTAAACCAGGTGCAGCAGCCTACCCGACGGAAGATCCGCCACCACACGATCGGACGAACGGACCAGCAGCAAGTGAACAATACACTGTGCCAGCTACGTACGTGATCACGCTGCCAGCGGAAACTTCGCCTGTGCTCGACCTGTCTACAGCGCCCCCCTCCGTACACGGAGAACCGGCGGCCAGTCTGGACGACCGTGCGACACAACCTTGCGGAGACCAACCCAACGGGTCCACGCAACAGCAAGTGCTAAGACCCCAGCTTGAAAGGCGCCCGCCCGACCGATACGGTGACCACAACTAAGGAGGAAGGGATGTTGTGTTCGTCGACCAAGCGACGCCAGGCCGCTCCAACAACCCTTGCCTCCTCCGCGCATACCCGCCGCCCGCTTCCCAGAAACAAGCGCGGGCCGGCCGCTCCAACAAAAGCTAGCACCCACAAAAGCTAGCAGGCGTCTCCCCCGACGGCATCTGGTCCCCACGGCCCCGTCGACTGACGCATTCCCAATTCCCTTACCGTGACCGTCTGCATTCCTACAGCAGCGAAAGTGCATTCTTGTACACTCGCCCTCTCTCTCTCTCCCTCTAAAGAAATAAACTCCAGTCTCTACCCAGCAACCGCCTTGAGAGGTTCCTCGCATGCGGGGCTCCCACGCCCCGAACCAACACTACCATTAACAGTAACGGTTGACAGGTACTGCTGGGAAAAACGTACATTCAACAGCCTATACGATAAGACAACTTCATGCAGGTATCCAGTCACCCTTCCGCACATATTTTGAACAGACGAGACTACGAATTTGTATAACTGTGCGCAGAAAGATATCATTCTGATCCCGTAAAAAAACAAAGCGTGCCACAATTTGTCGCAGAAACAAGTGAGCCAGGCCAAGACCTGCTTTCTTTACAGGCAAAAACAAATTCGTTCGACTGGACCGCTCCCAAGTCGAGGCCCAAATAAAAATAGCAAAAACCCGGCCGGTGCATTTTTTGAATGCTCATCCTCGCCGCACACAACACATTCATGACGTACCAGATTTTTGAGATCAAAAAAAGGTTGCAGACAGTGGCTCTAGAAAACATCGATAGTTGGTTGCCTTGCCACCCGTTCGCCTTTTCTTTAGCCATCAAGGCTTGATCCCTCAAGTATGGTTCAGGGTCGCGATAATTTCCGAGAGGCACACCAAGGTACTGCGTTGGCATCATTGACCAGGTGAGCCGACAAAAGGCTTCTGGTGTGTCCACCCAATCGCCATGCCAGAAGCCATGACTTTTATCCCAGTTTATCTGGGCTCCAGTCGCCTCACAAAACTTTTCGACGACATTAGTTGCCTCTCTAATGCTATCTTTGGTGGCGCAGAACACCGCGATGTCATCCGCGTACGCCAGAATTTTGACTTCGGCAGCCTGTAGTCTGTAACCTGTTGAGCTATCGACGGGGACGGAGGTGATCCCGGCTTCTTTTCCTCAAGTGCGTCGCGGCAAGCAATTGATTCGGGAGGCGGTGCAGTGGTGTAACGGTTTACTATTGACGAGACAATGACACCAAGCGACCTTCACAGCAATTAAAAATCTTTATGTGATGAAGCTAAGCTGCCGGCAATCATTTGCAAATTATAGGTGCCTATTGGGTTGCCTGTAAAATAGTAACAAAAAGAACACCCCATCGAGCCGGATTCGAACCAGCGACCTATGGATGTCCGCAGTACGAAACCGCTACAGTCCACCGCTCTACCAACTGAGCTATCGACGGGGACGGAGGTGATCCCGGCTTCTTTTCCTCAACTGCGTCGCGGCAAGCAATTGATTCGGGAAGCGGTGCAGTGGTGTAACGGTTTACTATTGACGAGACAATGACACCAAGCGACCTTCACAGCAATTAAAAATCTTTATGTGACGAAGCTAAGCTGCCGGCAATAATTTGCAAATTATAGGTGCCTATTGGGATGCCTGTAAAATAGTAACAAAAAGAACACTCCGTCGAGCCGGATTCGAACCAGCGACCTATGGATGTCCGCAGTACGAAACCTCTACAGTCCACCGCTCTACCAACTGAGCTATCGACGGGGACGGAGGGGATCCCGGCTTCTTTTCCTCAAGTGCGTCGCGGCAAGCAATTGATTCGGAAAGCGGTGCAGTGGTGTAACGGTTTACTATTGACGAGACAATGACCCCAAGCGACCTTCACAGCAATTTAAAATCTACATTTGACGAAGCTAAGCTGCCGGCAATCATTTGCAAATTATAGGTGCCTATTGGGTTGCCTGTAAAATATTAACAAAAAACACTCCGTCGAGCCGGATTCGAACCAGCGACCTATGGATGTCCGCAGTAAGAAACCTCTACAGTCCACCGCTCTACCAACTGAGCTATCGACGGGGACGGAGGTGACTCCGGCTTTTTTTCCTCAAGTTCGTCGCGGCCAGAAATTTACTCGGGAGGCGGCGCAGTGGTGTAACGGTTTACTCTTGGCTAGACAATGACCCCAAGCGACCTTCACAGCAATTAAAAATCTTTATGTGACGAAGCTAACCTGCCGGCAATAATTTACAAATTATAGGTGCCCATTGGGTTGCCTGTAAAATATTAACAAAAGGACACTCCGTCGAGCCGGATACGAACCAGCGACCTATGGATGTCCGCAGTACGGAACCTCTACAGTCCACCGCTCTACCAACTGAGCTATCGACTTTTTTTTTCTTTATTGCCTTCAAGAAAGCAACACAAAACCTACAGACACCAAACTTTGAAAACCAGCAACCTGCCAGATCTTCCTGGCAGGCCTTGTCAAGTTTAAAATTCTCTCAACAGAGTGAAATTTTCCATCCTGGGTAGCCAATCGGGTACACATGCTTGTAGTTTCATTACTTCCACAAATCTACGTACATTTTCCCGAAAATACATGCGGGCTGGTCTCGCGTCAGCATCGCAGTAATACCCCGCCATTCTGGAGCGCCATATACTATGGAGGCCCCAGAGCATTACTTGATCAAACGGGAACCCGTCCTGGTTTTCAATTGCCAAATATCTGATACCGTAGGGATGAAGCGGCAGCTCTTGTTTAATTGCTCGTTGCAAAACGTCCCAAAAAAAAACACCCCCTCCCAACAGTGAAGAAAAACATGGTCTATTGTTTGGGAACACTTGCAGATTAGGCAATGCGAACCCGACGGTAGGAATAAACCCCTTCCCTCCAAAAACCTTTTAACTGATAGTGTTTCTGTATGTAACTTGAAGAAGAAAGTTTTGTGTCCTGGCTGTACTTGCATTCTTTTTACTCTTTTCAGAACATCCCCTCCGTGGCCTCCATCGTACAAAGCTCTGTACATTGGCACTGGAAAAACAACATCACACAGATCGGCGTATAGCTTTTTCCGCTTTACGTCACTTAAATATTCTCTCGAAAAACGCACAGCAAGAAATTTAACGCTATCAGCAACTTCTCTGAAGTAACCTAAAGTTCTTCCGGAAAAATAACTTGTTCCCACAACAAAATCAGGCAAAACACGGGTCAACCTTGGTTGACACATAGTTCTCAAAAAAGGGTCGCGCACATCTCGAAAAAAGAAAAACCTGTTTACAAGCTGGCGCAGAAACAGAAAAGCCCAAGGCCACCATCTTTCACACGTCTAAACAAATTAGTCCGTCGGCACCGTTCCCAGGTCGAGGACCAAACAAAAACCGCTAAAATGCGATGTATCTTCTGTACATTTGCCCGGGAACAGTGCAACACTTGTATGACGTACCTGTGAGGACTCTGTGAGAGATTGCAGGTCTTATTTTAAAGAAACACAAAAGTACAAACAATAAACGAGGCGGATTTTATCAAAAAGGAAACCAATTTCAATATGAGCGAGAAAAAAGGAAAGGAACATGAGAACAACGCAACAACACACGGGAAAAACACACGGGGAAACAGAACAAGGTGCTTACGAAAAATGCAGAAAAAAGAGTCAAAGAGGAAAGTCACACTACTTGTCTTATTCGAGCAACGAGCGGAGAGGACTGGCTGGGTGTCGGGTAGTCAAGGAGTCTCTTGGCGTTCCAACGTCGATGCAAGGCTACCGCAGCGTCAGCGTTCGTGGGCTCCCGGCACGGTTTCCAGGTCTGCTATCCCGGAAAAGTCACGTAGGCGCCCGAAGCGGCCTATGTAGAGCAGCTGACGGATGGACGGAGAAGAGTGGCGCCTGGGCCTGGTGGTTGAGGCTCTCGACGATGGATGTCCAGGTCTGGTGGCCCGGACGTCTGCGGCTAAGGCCCAAGCCCGGAACTCGGGGAGCCAGCAGAACTCGTCCACGTCCGTCGCCCACCGCGCTCTTCTCTTCTCTGCCACGTAATCCTGTTCGACCTATCCCGGCGTACCCCTCAGCACGCGCTCCTCGTGCTTTGTCTTCTCCTCACGAACGCCGCTGGGTGGCGCTATCTCCTTACAGAAGGCCCCCTCTTCGGAAGTTTTTTCCAAGGGAAAGAACTCGACTTCCGGAGAGCGACACCAGACGCGTTCGACGATCGCAACACAGAACACCGCACCACAGCGCGCACACTACACACCACACACAATACGACGGTCGTCAATGTTCGAAGCGTTCACAGACCTTCGCACACACAGCACAGAGAGCACATGGAAAGTCAACGTAAAGCGTCCATAGAGGGCGAAGAAACACGGAAAGCATAAAAAGTAGATAGCCGACACTCAAAAACAAACATGAACAAACAAAAACAATTCCAACAAGAACAGGTGTGGGCTACATTCTTCCGTATTCCATTGTTCACATCGAACCACTTCACCGTCGCGAGAACTTTTCCGGCTAGTACTTCCGTTTTCCTTTGTGAAACCGTTTTCTCCAAACCGACCTCGGTTTCCACCATGATTTTACATGTTCCCGTCCTATGATGTTATTCACTCTGTTCTCCCTTGCCTTCGACACAGTCTGCTGACACATGTCACACGATCTGACATAACTCTTAATGTCAGCCTGTACACCGGGCCAGTAAAACTCAGTGAGCACCCTAGCTATTGTTTGCCGTATTCCATGATGGCCGGATAATGCACTCTTATGTGCCAACTTAAGAACTTGCGTGCGTAAGCCCTTCGGTACCACCGCTTGCTCAACGACCTGGCCGGGACACACTTGGTACGTCCGGAAGAGAACACCGTCATCTGTATCAAAAGAGTGGGCGGTCTGTCCCTTGCCACGAAATATTTGCCCCAACTTCCTGCGACACACCTCTAAAGTCGGGTCTTCTTCCTGTTTCAGGCGAAACTCCGGCCGTGATAAGTGGAGTGTGTTCAGAGTGGGGCTTTTAATACTCTCTGAAACCTTTGCTGTCACCGTAAGGGAAGGAACATCGACCGCACCCGTCATGGCAAGGGAAACTGCCTGTTCAGTTAGAACTGGCGGGTCAACCGAGAATGGAGGTTTAGCGCCAGGGACATTGCCTATTATGATGTCGTACAGGGGTGTAGACAAGCACCGCGCGATGGCCTTACCCGAAAAGTACGGTGAGGAAATCACCACCTCCGCTTCCGGAACTTCTACACGGGTCCCATTGGCCAAGAATAATGTAGCCTTTTTCCCTGTTAGTGCCGCTGGCGGTACAAGAGACTCACGCACAACAATACCGGTGCTGCCCGTATCCCGTAAAACCGAACCAGGCTGGCCGAACACCTCGCCGTGCCCCACTGGCATAGCAACTTCCACCGGGTGGGAAGGACAGACCATATCCCCCAACTGGCCCTCTACGCGCGTTACCTCTGCAGGGTTATCGGGATGTGAATGTCGAGGTGTCATGCAACAGGAGGACTCCTCACGGTCTCCTGGCCTCTTAGCTTTGCACGACTGGGCATCATGTCCTACCTCGCGGCACCAGGTGCAATACGATTGCTTCGGCTTCGTCCGACAATCCGCCGCCTTGTGCCCAGTCTTCTCGCAAAGAAAACACCGCAGGCGAGATTGTGAACCTGAAACCTCGTCCTTGGCTTTATTCATCGTATGCTCCCCCTGTTCTTTGAAGAACAACAAGTTATTTTGCCGCTGCGCTTCAAGAAAATGATCGGCAGCCTCCGCCAGCTTGGCAACTGTCTTGCCCTCCCGCTCACGTAAGAAAAGGGCTAAACGAGAATGACAGTTGTTCAGAAATTGTTCGCTCACGACCATCTCGCGAACCACCTCAAAAGTGCGGCCTTCTCCCCGCATCTCGACCCAACGGTCAAAAAAGCTAAACAACCTGGCAGCATATTGCGAGGCCGTTTCTCCATCCTGGGGCTTGCTCTGGCGAAACTTCTCTCGGTACCCTTCCGCGGTGAACCTAAACCTCTGAAGCAAGGCAAGCTTCGCTTTATCATAATCCACGGAATCCTCAGGCGAGAGCCGACCGAAGACCCTAAGTGCTTCGCCGCCAAGGCACAAGCTCAACGCCGTTGCCCACTTTTCTTTTGGCCAACCCTGCCCCGTGGCCACATGCTCAAACCTCTTTAAGTAGGCATCGAGGTCATCCCGCGCTTCATTGAACTGTGGTATGAGGCTGTGCGGGTTAATGGAGCTGGTCGATGAGACGCTACGCTCTCCACGGTCACTCGGAGGATTTGCGCTACCCTCCATGAGCCTTATTTGTAGCTGCAAGTTCCGCGCCTCTAACTCCAAGCGTTCCTTCGCAGCCTCTCGCTCAGCCTCTACATTCCGTGCCTCTAATTCCAATTTCTGCTTCGCAGCTTCACGCTCAGCGGCTCTCTCTTCCCGTGCCTTACGAAGCTCGTCCTCCACCCACGCTCGTAACTCCGCGCCGCACAAGCCCATGCGCTCGCCTAAAGCAACCAAATCTGAAGCGCTCATATTGTTCCTAAATTAACACAACAGGCAAATAAATAAAAACCGACCTCGTCCTGTCGTAGTGGACGCCAAATTTGTGAGGACTCTGTGAGAGATTGCAGGTCTTATTTTAAAGAAACACAAAAGTACAAACAATAAACGAGGCGGATTTTATCAAAAAGGAAACCAATTTCAATATGAGCGAGAAAAAAGGAAAGGAACATGAGAACAACGCAACAACACACGGGAAAAACACACGGGGAAACAGAACAAGGTGCTTACGAAAAATGCAGAAAAAAGAGTCAAAGAGGAAAGTCACACTACTTGTCTTATTCGAGCAACGAGCGGAGAGGACTGGCTGGGTGTCGGGTAGTCAAGGAGTCTCTTGGCGTTCCAACGTCGATGCAAGGCTACCGCAGCGTCAGCGTTCGTGGGCTCCCGGCACGGTTTCCAGGTCTGCTATCCCGGAAAAGTCACGTAGGCGCCCGAAGCGGCCTATGTAGAGCAGCTGACGGATGGACGGAGAAGAGTGGCGCCTGGGCCTGGTGGTTGAGGCTCTCGACGATGGATGTCCAGGTCTGGTGGCCCGGACGTCTGCGGCTAAGGCCCAAGCCCGGAACTCGGGGAGCCAGCAGAACTCGTCCACGTCCGTCGCCCACCGCGCTCTTCTCTTCTCTGCCACGTAATCCTGTTCGACCTATCCCGGCGTACCCCTCAGCACGCGCTCCTCGTGCTTTGTCTTCTCCTCACGAACGCCGCTGGGTGGCGCTATCTCCTTACAGTACCACAGTTTGCTTAAAAAGAACAAGTTACACACCGTCGCTTTTGCAAAGATTGATAAATGTGCCCCCTTCCATCTATCTGATTTTTCCCGTAGTTCGTTCGCTTGTTCTTTCCAATATGCATCACTGTCCCTGTAGCAATTTAGCGGCACTCCTAGGTATATTGGGGGGATAGTTACCCAAGTCACATTTGCAAAAAGATCTGGGGTTGATGGCCAACCCCCATGCCAAAGTCCCTGGCACTTTGCCCAGTTCACTTTACTCCCGGTTGCCTTCCTGAAACTGTCAACAGACACAACAGCCTCCCGTATGCTCTGCTGATTCACAGCAAACACCGCTAGGTCATCCGCGTACGCAAGCAACTTGACTTCAGCTACCTGCAGCCTAAAACCTTGAACAGCCTCGTTCTTAATAATGTTAGTAAAGTTTCGCACAAGTTCTTTATCTTCCTTCCTTGCACCAGGGGTGCCCCGCCAGAGGCGGTTTGTTTAACTTGAAAACTGAAGCTTTTCTTCGCACCAGGGGTGCCCCGTCAGAGACGGTCTCAAGATGAGTTACGATGCAGGGATAACTGATAAGGCGAATACTTGAAGTTTATGTACAGATATTTACAATCACATACAAGTTAGGCACTGGAGAAACATTAAGCAGCAAAAAGACAAACAACGAAAAGGTGGAACTGGCTAACACTAGGGGAGGCCCCTACTCGGCATAGCCGAAGATGCATAGCACCTAACCTTAGCCCAGAACCCTTTTTCCGGCTCCGGGGCCCGGTTTTAAAGCCCTAAAGGCCCGGCCCACATTTGGTAGCACCCAATCATGTGACACTGCTCCCATGATTGGTTTCTCGAGAGCATGGCCAGCCCTCTAGCCTCCGTAGGGCAAAACACCCTCTCCATTGCAAAAAAAAACAAACAAACGCACAGTCGTGCCAGGCAGTGCCAGCATGTCCGGGGTAGAACATTCTCCCTCCAAAATAAAAGTAAACACAAACACAAAACACACTCGTGCGAGCACGTGACGGCGGTTTCCCCAATGACCCTCGACTTTGGCGTCGTCTCGGAATTCGGGATTATCGGGCTTAAGCGGGCAGCTACCACTGTAGCTGACACTGCGAGCTCGGACCTGCATTCCAAGGCAACTTAGCCTTCCCAAGGCTGTTTAGTCGGCGCCTCACCGATACCCGCAGCGTCACCCAACTCGGGCCTTCGCTGCTCGCGGCTAGACGCGCTGTCGCCGGCTATTCCTCATCTCGTTTGTCCCCTCGTCACGGCGCCCTGACGCCGTTCCGTCCGGCAGTGCTTAATCCTCTCAGGAATCCTGCATACTTTTCGAACGAGACGTTCGTCGCGAGCTTGTGTCGCATATCTGGTGTCCGCTAAGACGAGGGGATTAAGACAAGGGGGGGTCGACGTGTGGCGGCCCTTCAGCCACATAACTTTCACCGCTCCCCTGCCCAGCCGACGCGAAGCAGCCCCAAAGGGCGATGTACGCCCGAGCGGCCCGGCGCCTGCGCGCGCGCGCGCGCGCATCTTTCCAAGAAATGTCATTCTTCCTTTCGAGCGCACCCCACTGTCCCGTCCCGTCCCGTCGAGGGGGGGGGGGGGGGGTCCATTGAAGACGGCAGCTGCGGGGTACTGAGAAAGAATTAGCGGTAGTAATGACACCGCACGCACTACCGATACCTTACACGCCCTTTCCAAGATTCTAAAAAGGGCTCAAATGGCACTTTTAGAATTACAAACAATAGGGATCGGTCTAACTCATGAAATCGCCCTGCGGGTGACATAACATAAACAAAACGTACACATTCAAATGCGCGTTTCAGACATTTAAATCCAGCGCATTGACCGAAGTCCAAGCTGTCGCGCTGGGACCAGTTGCATCAACAAAACTAAAAGCAAAATAATGCACACGGGCACTAACACAACCTTACGCAAAATGCTTACGGGCACCAAGAAAACATAAGCAAAATGCACACTCAAATACCCACGGTGGCATGCTTGCTGTGCGCCGTAAAACGGAGTCCAAGTTGATAGGCTGTACCTAGTTCACCTGCATGCACACCGTCGTCCTGCTCGCGAACGAGCACACACACACACAGACACTCGCCACTGGAGCGTTCAGCAGCACTCGTACGATGTCCGTAGGTGGCCACGTGAGCCTCCTTAGTCGCACCGAGTGTCCCTGTGTGTATTCGAGCCGCTACGCGTTAATCAACCCGATTAACGCCAACGCCTGGCGGTCACTCAGCTCGTTAGGCTGATGACCCCACGGGGCGAGAACTCTGAAGCTGGTGCCCTCCAGGATCAAATACATCCCGGTCTTCGATGGGTCCAAACCCCTTACCACACGACGCACATGAGGGCCCGCTCTTTCCGGCGCGCCGGTACGAAACTCGCGCTGCGTAGGGAGCGCATCCCTTGCCCTGTCTAACCATACCAGTGCGGCCCGCTTTGCTACAACTAATCTGACGTACCGCAGCACGGAACGTACTGTTCCTGGCAGCGACTTTCAATTTGAAAGCCACGCCCCTGCCTTCGGCTACTTCGCCTCGCTTGGAGCCATTTGCCCCGTTCCTGCACGAGCCAACACTGAAATTGCCGCTCCCTGCCTTATAGGGGCTTGCCGGCTCCGTAGCTTCGTTTAACTCGCCAATCTGACGTCTGTCATCGCTGGCCATTTCATGATGAACGAACTGCTCTTTTTCGCAGCTTGCTTGAGGCTGCGTTTTTGGAATTTTCAAACTCAATTCCAACGTTCCTGGACTCGCATTGTCGCTCCTGATCTCATCTGGAGTAGAGCTAACCTGGGCGGCTGGATCATCGCAGTGCGAGATCACCGCCTCCAATACCGTGGCGCTGCGTTCCCTCAGGATGCATTCTTCGCCTGAGATTACACTTTCTCGACAAGCTGACTCAGTTTTCTCTTCTGCCTGGCAGTTTTTCTTTCGTTCTTCTGATATGTCGGAGGTCACAACCTCCGCCATCGAGCCTGCGGGAATTTCATCGCGGTCCTGTTTGTTGTCGGACAGCTTCGTCTCGACTGCCCCCGAAACATCGGAATTTCGCTGCTCCTTTTCGTTGCTAGCCGCGTGTAGTGGCGGAAAAGCTGTGATATTTTCGCGCCCCTCAGGAATCTCGCCCTCACCTCCTGCCTTTTTTTCGGCCTTTTCGAACGACGAGGTGTTCCCGCATGCCGGCTGCTGGTTTACAGCCACCTGGCTGCTGCTTCCTTCACTTGTGCTCGACGAGCACAAGCCTTTGCCTTCCAGCGCAGTCTGTCTGGACTCGGAGTAGTTTCCCCTGGCTAGTTCACTAGCCCTCCTAACCCCCTTGAGCTCAGCCAGCTCGAGCTCTAGCTGCTGGCGCTTTGCCTCTAACGCCTTCAAAACGGACTTAACGTCCTGAGGTTCTTCCTCGCGAAGCAGCGTCTTTCCGCCATTTACCTTTGCAAGTTTGGCCTCAAAGTACGCCACGCGCGCCTTCGCCAATTCTACTTGGCACCTCCCATCGAGCGAGGGTCGCCATGGATAACCCTCCATAACGCCGTCTGTTGTCCTACCGGCTCGAACACATGCACAGGGACGAGAACAATGCAACTAAGGAAACTCACGGTTTCTATGCGTCGATCCGCATTGCCAGCCTCCTGGTGTCGGAGTCCACCGCCACTTTCACCGCGCGCTGCGATGAGCTGTCGCACGCCGCTGTTCCTGTGCCCGCCGCTGTCGCCTTGCTTCGACCCGCTGGTGACCGTCGAGTTTCCGACTCGACGCGCTGCTTCTCCTGGTTTCCGTCTCTCCGCAGGTCCTTTCTCGAAAGCTGACCTGTTGCCTAGTCGTCGCCTTTCTCCCTGCCTTCAGTCTTCTTCCTGCGCCGACTTCCGATGGACGCAGGATCCTGTCGACTGCGCCAGTAAAGTTTCACACAAGTTCTTTATCTTCCTTCCTTGCACCAGGGGTGCCCCGCCAGAGGCGGTTTGTTTAACTTGAAAACTGAAGTTTTTCTTCGCACCAGGGGTGCCCCGTCAGAGACGGTCTCAAGATGAGTTACGATGCAGGGATAACTGATAAGGCGAATACTTGAAGTTTATGTACAGATATTTACAATCACATACAAGTTAGGCACTGGAGAAACATTAAGCAGCAAAAAGACAAACAACGAAAAGGTGGAACTGGCTAACACTAGGGGAGGCCCCTACTCGGCGTAGCCGAAGATGCATAGCACCTAACCTTAGCCCAGAACCCTTTTTCCGGCTCCGGGGCCCGGTTTTAAAGCCCTAAAGGCCCGGCCCACATTTGGTAGCACCCAATCATGTGACACTGCTCCCATGATTGGTTTCTCGAGAGCATGGCCAGCCCTCTAGCCTCCGTAGGGCAAAACACCCTCTCCATTGCAAAAAAAAAACAAACAAACGCACAGTCGTGCCAGGCAGTGCCAGCATGTCCGGGGTAGAACATTCTCCCTCCAAAATAAAAGTAAACACAAACACAAAACACACTCGTGCGAGCACGTGACGGCGGTTTCCCCAATGACCCTCGACTTTGGCGTCGTCTCGGAATTCGGGATTATCGGGCTTAAGCGGGCAGCTACCACTGTAGCTGACACTGCGAGCTCGGACCTGCATTCCAAGGCAACTTAGCCTTCCCAAGGCTGTTTAGTCGGCGCCTCACCGATACCCGCAGCGTCACCCAACTCGGGCCTTCGCTGCTCGCGGCTAGACGCGCTGTCGCCGGCTATTCCTCATCTCGTTTGTCCCCTCGTCACGGCGCCCTGACGCCGTTCCGTCCGGCAGTGCTTAATCCTCTCAGGAATCCTGCATACTTTTCGAACGAGACGTTCGTCGCGAGCTTGTGTCGCATATCTGGTGTCCGCTAAGACGAGGGGATTAAGACAAGGGGGGGTCGACGTGTGGCGGCCCTTCAGCCGCATAACTTTCACCGCTCCCCTGCCCAGCCGACGCGAAGCAGCCCCAAAGGGCGATGTACGCCCGAGCGGCCCGGCGCCTGCGCGCGCGCGCGCGCATCTTTCCAAGAAATGTCATTCTTCCTTTCGAGCGCACCCCACTGTCCCGTCCCGTCCCGTCGAGGGGGGGGGGGGGGTCCATTGAAGACGGCAGCTGCGGGGTACTGAGAAAGAATTAGCGGTAGTAATGACACCGCACGCACTACCGATACCTTACAATGTTCAAACATAGTGTCTCTATGTAAATGGCAAACAAAAGTGGACTGAGGGGGCAGCCCTGGCGTACCGAACGTTGCACCCGAATGGGGGCCCCCAGACTCTTGTTTATAGTTAATCTCGTAGTGCAGCCGCGGTACGCCATGGCCACGCCCCCTCGAATTACGGAACCTACATTCGCGTGGTCCAGAATACAGAGCAAAATGCTTTTTCGAGGTCTAGTTGGAGGATGGCCACACAGTCATTAGTCAGATCACAACACTCCAGAACCGATCTTGCCGTGTGAATGTTAGTCATAATTGATCTCCCCTTTATCCCGCACGTTTGGTGAGGGCCAACAATATCCTGAATTACTGACTGCAGCCTCCTTGCTAGCACTTTCATTAATATTTTATAATCGACATTAGTCAAGGAAATTGGCCTGTAAGCTGTGACCTGCTGGAGCTTTTCCTCGTTATTTGTCTTTGGAATTAGAATAGTGTGAGATAACCCGTATGACAGCGGCAATCTGTTTATTTCGTAGGCTTCTTTGAACAACGCAGTCAATATTGGCGCTATTTCGTTCTTAAACCCCTTATAGAAGTCTGCGCTTAGGCCGTCTGCCCCAGGCGACTTTCCCATATTTAAACTATCGATTGCTTTTTCGACCTCGAGTTCTGTGATTGGCATCTCTAATCTTTCCTTCGTGTCCTCGTCTAGTCGTGGCATAGCGATAAGAAACTTTTCTTTGAACGCGTTTATGTCGACCTTCTGTTTGTTAAAAAGCTGCTGATAATACTGGAAGAAGCCTTGCCTGATATGTTCGTCATCTGAAGATAGCATATCGCCCCATTCAATCTTATCAATATGATTTTTTTCCGCATGCGCCTTTTCCAAAGCCAGTGCTCTTTTCGAGGGCGTCTCGCCCATGTCCCAACTTTCCGCCCTTGCCCGCACTAACGCTCCTTGGTATCTGTCTTCTTCCATCAACGCAAGCTGTTCTTTTATTTTCCTAATATCTTCTATCCATCTGCCGGGTGCCTTACATTCTTGCTCATGTAGTTTTTCGAGCAAAGCCTTTAGCTGGGTTTCTTTAATTTTCTCCTGGTACCGCAGGCAACTGGACCTATCAATGGCTTTTATTTTAATCTGTTCTTTGCACATCTCCAATTGCTTCCAGATTTCATACAATGTGCCCGGCCTTACTTTAATGAATTCATTCAGTACAACCCGTCTAAAGGTCTCATCACTGAGCAATTTGTTGTTAAATTTCCATAACTCCCAGCTGAATGCATTCCTTCGTTTTTTGGTGCCGAATACGCATTTCACTAAACAGTAGGGGTGTGCGAATATTCGAAATTTTCGAATATAATTCGAATATTATATTTTTAGTATTCGTATTCGATTCGAAATCCAAGTATTCGTGTTGTTACGAATATTCGACCCGACGCGGATATTCGTATCTAGCCGAATATTCACTGTGAGCACCGGCGTTAGAGTGTACTAGAAAGGTCTTTCTAGTACACTCTACCGACGTTCATTTCGGTCCGCAAGCCCTATCGACAAAGACATAACAAGGCGGCGCCGAGAGCAATGCGCATGGACCTCCAAGGGCCACGCCGTAGCTGACTGCGCTGGTGAGCTTCTTTGTGGCTATACCTGCGAAGCTGGTGTAGTCAGAGCTGTGCACGAAGTACCTCGCAATACGTTCCAGTTCAGTGCCAAGTGAGAGGGTATTTTCTGTGGCTGGAGGAGTCGTTTCAGCTAGAAGGGAACTACTTCTGCCTGACCATGTGGAGCAGCGGGTTTTCCTTCACGACAACCTTTTATGTTCATCCCAGCAACGCGCGTTCGTGCTGATTGCAAGCTAGCCTTAATCAATGCTGTGTACCAGCCATCTTCTCTGATATTTCCACCCTTTTAAGAATATTGTTCGAGACTGATACTTTTTGTGCAGCCACACACACCTTTTGTGTTCATTTAATCTTCGATAGTTGAACTGTGATGTTCTTGGGTGCCCAAATAAATGTTTTCTAGTGGTTAAATGCGTCTGTCCTTGATTATTCGATATTCGATTCGATATTCGGAGCCAAGTATCCGTATTCGATTCGTATTCGAAGAATTTGATATTCGCACACCCCTACTAAACAGTGATCCGTGAATGTCATGGGCACAACTTGGTATTCATTGCATACGGGAATCAAATCCAGCGACACGTAAATTCTGTCAAGGCGCGCGTGGCTCGCACCTCGGAAGTGCGTGTACTGTACTGCACGCGCTCCCCCCAGGTACTCAGCCACATCTTCCATATTCCACTCGCTTGTTAACTGGCACAACACATCAGTACTCTTGTCTCTGAAGCCGCGTGTGCTGGTTTTGTCCCGAGCATTCAGTACGCAGTTGAAATCGCCCAGCATTACTACCTGCCTCTCCGTACTTAACTGCTGCATAACATTCTCGAAAAACACTGCTCTTTCCTCAACAATGTTCGGGGCATACACACAAATAATGCGCCACTCAGCATTGGAATATGCAAAATCAGCTACAACACACCGTCCTGACAGACATGAGTAGTGAGCCTGTACAATCAGTCCGGGCAGCTTTTTGACAAACAATACACACCCAGCCGATGTCCCTACCGCGTGGCTCACAATGGCGTAAAATCTAGCCGTGAAACGTTGCACCATGCTCCCGGTCTCTTCCTCCCCATCAACCTTTGTTTCTTGTACGGCAAGCACGTCGATATCATGGTCACTTAGCAGGCGGTGTACTTGGCTCTGCTTCTTTTTTGCTGCCAGTCCCCTGACATTTAACGTGGCTACACTCAAAGGGGTTTCAGGCGCCATTTCCATAACGGGTGAATCGACCGAAAGCGTGGTGCTTACCTTCCTCGTCTAGCGCGCGGCTAGACGCCGTCGTTGGAACCGCCTCCGTCTGGTGCGAGCGGCTGAACTGGCAGCGGGGGCGCTTTGTCCGCTGCACGCCTCTCCGAAGAAAGGTTTGGCCGCGGACGTAGTGTGGACCGCCGGGGTTGGACTGTTTTTGCTGGCGGCTCGTCGACACCGGGGACTGTTGCCTTGTCACCTTCGAGATCGGTCTGTGTGTGGGGTCGCTTGGCTGGGGCTGTGACGCTTGGCGAACGAGTACCGCTGGTGTCCGGGTGCTCCTCACCGTTATCCTGCTCCATGTCGTCTGCCGGCTGAGGTGACGTCTCTTCCTCTGACCTAGGGAGGTCAGGTGTAGCGTCACTCCTCCCCGCACCACTGGCAGCATTGATGTCTCGAGGGGAGTCTCCCGACGAGTCTGTCTCCTGTGCCTGCGTACGCTCTTCTCCGGTTCCCTTTGCCGCCTCCTCTGCCTCGACTACGTCCATAGTGAGCTCTGCCGACCGCTCCCTCGTTCCAGGTCCCGCGGCCGAAGCGTACGTGAGCACACAGTCAGCCTCCTCATGTCCGTAGCGCCTACATTTCGAACATCGGGGCACCTTACATTCGCGGCGGACGTGTCCCGTGCCTCGACAGCGTAAGCACTGCATCGCCCGCCCAGGCACAACGACAAGGGCTAATTCCCCGGCGACTCGCAGCTGGTGCGGTAAGTCATCTACCTTGATGCCCGGCTTCAATTTCAGGAGCACCGCCCTCGTGGTGGACCCCTTCTCCTTGACGCCTTGAACTCGCCACCTCTCCCGGGTCACTTCGGTCACGTTCCCAAAAGCCGCAAAGGCCGTCCGGATGTCATCATCTGCCACGCCGTGCAACATCCAGTGGAGTCGCAGCTTCACTTGTTGGTCTTCGGGATCGATGATGAGGCAGCGGCGACCTTTAACTTCCAGTTCCTTGAACGCCGCCAGCTTCTTTGTTGCTTCTGTGCTGGTTAAGGTGACAGCCCACACATGGTTGATCTGATACGCCCCCAACGCCAACACGTCGGGGAGCGCACCAACGTTGGCAAGGGCGTCGCGGAAATCCTCGACCCTGTATGGCCTAACCCGCACATCGCCGTGCAAAAAAAGCGTGTTAAAAACAACGCGTCCGGTGGGCAAAGTTGGCAGAATAATCTGATAGTCGCTATCTTCATTGTCCTCGAGCCTGTTTCCGCGGCTGGAAAGGGCCGCTATCGCCGCTCCGCTGGAGCTCATGATCCTGCGTCCGTCACGCTCGGTGGCCGGAAGTAGAATCACCAACTGAGCTATCGACGGGGACGCAGGTGACTCGGGCTTCTTTTCCGCAAGTGCGTCGCGGCCCGAAATTTATTCGGGAGGCGGCGCAGTGGTGTAACGGTTTACTCTTGGCGAGACAATGACCCCAAGCGACCTTCACTGCAATTAAAAATCTTCATTTGACGACGCTAAGCTGCCGGTAATAATTTGCAAATTATAGGTAGCCTTTGGCTTGCCTGTAAAATATTAACAAAAAGAACACTCCGTCGAGCCGGATTCGAACCAGCGACCTATAGATGTCCGCAGTACGAAACCTCTACAGTCCACCACTCTACCAACTGAGCTATCGACGGGGACGCAGGTGACTCCGGCTTCTTTTCCTCAAGTGTGTCGCGGCCCGAAATTTATTCGGGAGGCGGCGCAGTGGTGTAACGGTTTACTCTTGGCGAGACAATGACCCCAAGCGACCTTCACTGCAATTAAAAATCTTCATTTGACGACGCTAAGCTGCCGGTAAAAATTTGCAAATTATAGGTAGCCTTTGGCTTGCCTGTAAAATATTAACAAAAAGAACACTCCGTCGAGCCGGATTCCAAACAGCGACCTATAGATGTCCGCAGTACGAAACCTCTACAGTCCACCACTCTACCAACTGAGCTATCGACGGGGACGCAGGTGACTCGGGCTTCTTTTCCGCAAGTGCGTCGCGACCCGAAATTTATTTGGGAGGCGGCGCAGTGGTGTAACGGTTTACTCTTGGCGAGACAATGACCCCAAGCGACCTTCACTGCAATTAAAAATCTTCATTTGACGACGCTAAGCTGCCGGTAAAAATTTGCAAATTATAGGTAGCCTTTGGCTTGCCTGTAAAATATTAACAAAAAGAACACTCCGTCGAGCCGAATTCGAACCAGCGACCTATGGATGTCCGCAGTACGAAACCTCTACAGTCTACCGCTCTACCAACTGAGCTATCGACGGGGACGCAGGTGACTTCTGCTTCTTTTCCTCAAGTGCGTCGCGGCCAGAAATTTATTCGGGAGGCGGCGCAGTGGTGTAACGGTTCACTCTTGACGAGACAATGACCCCAAGCGACCTTCACTGCAATTAAAAATCTTCATTTGACGACGCTAAGCTGCCGGTAATAATTTGCAAATTATAGGTAGCCTTTGGCTTGCCTGTAAAATATTAACAAAAAGAACACTCCGTCGAGCCGGATTCGAACCAGCGACCTATGGATGTCCGCAGAACGAAACCTCTACAGTCCACCGCTCTACCAACTGAGCTATCGACGGGGACGCAGGTGACTCCGGCTTCTTTTCCTCAAGTGCGTCGCGGCCAGAAATTTATTCGGGAGGCCGCGCAGTGGTGTAACGGTTTACTCTTGGCGAGACAATGACCCCAAGCGACCTTCACTGCAATTAAAAATCTTCATTTGACGACGCTAAGCTGCCGGTAATAATTTGCAAATTATAGGTATCCTTTGGCTTGCCTGTAAAATATTAACAAAAAGAACACTCCGTCGAGCCGGATTCGAACCAGCGACCTATAGATGTCCGCAGTACGAAACCTCTACAGTCCACCACTCTACCAACTGAGCTATCGACGGGGACGCAGGTGACTCCGGCTTCTTTTCCTCAAGTGTGTCGCGGCCCGAAATTTATTCGGGAGGCGGCGCAGTGGTGTAACGGTTCACTCTTGACGAGACAATGACCCCAAGCGACCTTCACTGCAATTAAAAATCTTCATTTGACGACGCTAAGCTGCCGGTAAAAATTTGCAAATTATAGGTAGCCTTTGGCTTGCCTGTAAAATATTAACAAAAAGAACACTCCGTCGAGCCGGATTCGAACCAGCGACCTATGGATGTCCGCAGTACGAAACCTCTACAGTCTACCGCTCTACCAACTGAGCTATCGACGGGGACGCAGGTGACTTCTGCTTCTTTTCCTCAAGTGCGTCGCGGCCCGAAATTTATTCGGGAGGCGGCGCAGTGGTGTAACGGTTTACTCTTGGCGAGACAATGACCCCAAGCGACCTTCACTGCAATTAAAAATCTTCATTTGACGACGCTAAGCTGCCGGTAAAAATTTGCAAATTATAGGTAGCCTTTGGCTTGCCTGTAAAATATTAACAAAAAGAACACTCCGTCGAGCCGGATTCGAACCAGCGACCTATAGATGTCCGCAGTACGAAACCTCTACAGTCCACCACTCTACCAACTGAGCTATCGACGGGGACGCAGGTGACTCCGGCTTCTTTTCCTCAAGTGTGTCGCGGCCCGAAATTTATTCGGGAGGCGGCGCAGTGGTGTAACGGTTTACTCTTGGCGAGACAATGACCCCAAGCGACCTTCACTGCAATTAAAAATCTTCATTTGACGACGCTAAGCTGCCGGTAAAAATTTGCAAATTATAGGTAGCCTTTGGCTTGCCTGTAAAATATTAACAAAAAGAACACTCCGTCGAGCCGGATTCGAACCAGCGACCTATGGATGTCCGCAGTACGAAACCTCTACAGTCTACCGCTCTACCAACTGAGCTATCGACGGGGACGCAGGTGACTTCTGCTTCTTTTCCTCAAGTGCGTCGCGGCCCGAAATTTATTCGGGAGGCGGCGCAGTGGTGTAACGGTTTACTCTTGGCGAGACAATGACCCCAAGCGACCTTCACTGCAATTAAAAATCTTCATTTGACGACGCTAAGCTGCCGGTAAAAATTTGCAAATTATAGGTAGCCTTTGGCTTGCCTGTAAAATATTAACAAAAAGAACACTCCGTCGAGCCGGATTCGAACCAGCGACCTATAGATGTCCGCAGTACGAAACCTCTACAGTCCACCACTCTACCAACTGAGCTATCGACGGGGACGCAGGTGACTCCGGCTTCTTTTCCTCAAGTGTGTCGCGGCCCGAAATTTATTCGGGAGGCGGCGCAGTGGTGTAACGGTTTACTCTTGGCGAGACAATGACCCCAAGCGACCTTCACTGCAATTAAAAATCTTCATTTGACGACGCTAAGCTGCCGGTAAAAATTTGCAAATTATAGGTAGCCTTTGGCTTGCCTGTAAAATATTAACAAAAAGAACACTCCGTCGAGCCGGATTCGAACCAGCGACCTATGGATGTCCGCAGTACGAAACCTCTACAGTCTACCGCTCTACCAACTGAGCTATCGACGGGGACGCAGGTGACTTCTGCTTCTTTTCCTCAAGTGCGTCGCGGCCCGAAATTTATTCGGGAGGCGGCGCAGTGGTGTAACGGTTTACTCTTGGCGAGACAATGACCCCAAGCGACCTTCACTGCAATTAAAAATCTTCATTTGACGACGCTAAGCTGCCGGTAAAAATTTGCAAATTATAGGTAGCCTTTGGCTTGCCTGTAAAATATTAACAAAAAGAACACTCCGTCGAGCCGGATTCGAACCAGCGACCTATAGATGTCCGCAGTACGAAACCTCTACAGTCCACCACTCTACCAACTGAGCTATCGACGGGGACGCAGGTGACTCCGGCTTCTTTTCCTCAAGTGTGTCGCGGCCCGAAATTTATTCGGGAGGCGGCGCAGTGGTGTAACGGTTTACTCTTGGCGAGACAATGACCCCAAGCGACCTTCACTGCAATTAAAAATCTTCATTTGACGACGCTAAGCTGCCGGTAAAAATTTGCAAATTATAGGTAGCCTTTGGCTTGCCTGTAAAATATTAACAAAAAGAACACTCCGTCGAGCCGGATTCGAACCAGCGACCTATGGATGTCCGCAGTACGAAACCTCTACAGTCTACCGCTCTACCAACTGAGCTATCGACGGGGACGCAGGTGACTTCTGCTTCTTTTCCTCAAGTGCGTCGCGGCCAGAAATTTATTCGGGAGGCGGCACAGTGGTGTAACGGTTCACTCTTGACGAGACAATGACCCCAAGCGACCTTCACTGCAATTAAAAATCTTCATTTGACGACGCTAAGCTGCCGGTAATAATTTGCAAATTATAGGTAGCCTTTGGCTTGCCTGTAAAATATTAACAAAAAGAACACTCCGTCGAGCCGGATTCGAACCAGCGACCTATGGATGTCCGCAGAACGAAACCTCTACAGTCCACCGCTCTACCAACTGAGCTATCGACGGGGACGCAGGTGACTCCGGCTTCTTTTTCTCAAGTGCGTCGCGGCCAGAAATTTATTCGGGAGGCGGCGCAGTGGTGTAACGGTTCACTCTTGACGAGACAATGACCCCAAGCGACCTTCACTGCAATTAAAAATCTTCATTTGACGACGCTAAGCTGCCGGTAATAATTTGCAAATTATAGGTAGCCTTTGGCTTGCCTGTAAAATATTAACAAAAAGAACACTCCGTCGAGCCGGATTCGAACCAGCGACCTATGGATGTCCGCAGAACGAAACCTCTACATTGCACCGCTCTACCAACTGAGCTATCGACGGGGATGCAGGCGATCCCGGCTTCTTTTCCTCAAGTGCGTCGCGGCCAGAAATTTATTCGGGAGGCGGCGCAGTGGTGTAACGCTTTACTTTTGACGAGACAATGACCCCGAGCGACCTTCACTGCAATTCAAGATCTTCATTTGACTACGCTAAGCTGCCGGTAATAATTTGCAAATAATAGGCAGCCCTTGTCTTGCCTGTAAAATATTAACAAAAAGAACACTCCGTCGAGCCGGATTCGAACCAGCGACCTATGGATGTCCGCAGAACGAAACCTCTACAGTCCACCGCTCTACCAACTGAGCTATCTTTTTTTTTTCTTTATTGCCGGGCTCCGACACAGTACACAAACACAAACGGAAATTTACATTGTACCCATTTCGGGTGGGACTCTCACACTCAACTATCCGCTGCTGGCATCGTCATGTTAAAAGCCCTTTAGGGACACCAGGCGCTCTGCCCTCGAGAGCCACTCATTAACGTGACCAGTCGTTTTTTGTACTTCAAGAAACCAGTGGACACTCTCACGGAAGTAAATTCGTGCAGGCCTCGCATCCGGTTGACAGTGGTATTCAGCCATTCGTGAGCGCCAAACAGCGTGGAGGCCCAGCAGCAGTATTGCATCATAAGGCACTCCCTCTTCGTTCTGTGGGGGGAGATACCTTATTCCATAAGTATCTAGAGGTAGGTCTTTCTTCAGCGTTCTTTGCAAGACGTCCCAGAAGTAGACGCCTTCCCAGCAGTGCAAGAATACATGATCGATTGTCTCTGGCTTCTTGCATATCAGACAATCTGAACCCCAAGGGAGAAACATTCCCTTTTTCTCGATAAATGCTTTCACGGCCAGTGTTTCTGTGTGTAATCTGAAAAAGAAGCTTTTGGCTGCCGCTGGTACCTGCATTTTCTTCACCCTCTTCAACACATTACCGCCCTGGCCTCCACGGTATATGACCCTGTACAATGGTTCAGGCAGAACAACATCTAGTAAATCCCGATAGAGTGTTTTCTTTTTAACAGTAGAGAGGTACTGCTGCGAAAAACGAGCAGCTAGAAATCTAACATTCATAACCACTTCTCTGGTGCAGCCAAAAATACGACCTTGAATGTTATCTGTTCCAACAATCCATTCCGGTAATGCATGGCCCAGCCTTACTTGACAGATTGTGCGCAAGAACGGGTCACTCGCGTCTCGAAAGAATAAAAATCTGCTGACGATTTGGAGCAAAAACAGATGGCCGAGCCCTTGTCCTCCGTCTTTTACACTTCTGAACAAATTTGTCCGGCTGCATCGTTCCCAGCTCGAGGCCCAGACAAACACTACAAAGATGCGGTGCAGTTTCTGCACGTTAACTCGCGAACAGTGCAGTACCCGCATCACGTACCACAATTTGCTGATGAAGAATAAGTTGCACACTGTAGCTCTGGCAAATGTAGATAACCTAGCCCATTTCCACTTGTCAGTTTTTGCACGGGTGTCTTCCAGCTGCCTTTTCCAATGCGATTCGCTATCTCGATATCATTCCAGTGGGACACCTAAATACTTCACTGAGGTCGTCACCCAGGACACATTCGCAAACTTAACAGGAGTGGTTGGCCACTCACCATGCCAGAAGCCAATACATTTGGCCCAGTTGACTCGACTTCCTGTCGATTGACTAAATTGCCGAACACAATCAATGGCCTTCCTTATGCGCTCATAATCAGCAGCGAAAACAGCTACGTCATCCGCATAAGCCAGCAACTTAATTTCTGTCGCTTGTAACTTAAAACCGTGAATACCGTCATTCTGTATTATGCTCAAACAAAGGGATTCTATGTATACACCAAACAAAAGAGGGCTGAGGGGGCATCCTTGGCGCACCGAACGCTTCACGCTTATGGGGGCCCCCAAACTCTTATTTTCTATTAGTCTCGTTGTGCAGTTTCGGTACGCCATGGCCACTCCCTTCCTGATGACTGACCCGACATTCACGTGATCCAAAATTAAAAACAAAAGTTCATGTGCCACGCAATCAAACGCTTTTTCTAGGTCTAACTGAAGGATAGCAACAGGACTGTTCGTAATATGACAACACTCAAGAACACATCTTGCTTTATGAATATTAGACACAATAGAACGACCTTTGATGCCGCACGTCTGACGAGAACCTACTATCACATTTATTACTCTTTGTAACCGCCTTGCTAGCACCTTCATGAATATCTTGTAGTCCACGTTCGTAAGTGAAATCGGCCTGTAGGCTGTAACATGCTTTAACTTTTCACTATCTTCCGTTTTCGGAATTAGGACAGTGTAAGATACGCCAAAGGAAGGAGGTAGTGCTTTTAATTCATATGCGTCATTAAAGAGTACCGTTAGCAAAGGGGAAATGTCTTGCTTAAAGGCTTTATAGAAAGCCGCACTTAAACCGTCTGGTCCAGGCGACTTACCCGAGTTTAAATTTTCTATTGCTGTTCGCACTTCGGATTCAGTAATTGGTGCCTCTAATCTATGTTTCTGTTCGTCATCTAATCTTGGCATCGCTCCTAGAAACCTTCCCTTGAATGTGTCGATGTCTACGTCGTGTTTTGCGAAAAGCGCCTGATAGTATTCAGCAAAAGCTTGCTTTATATGCGTTTCGTCATCTGTACAACACCTCCCCATTCAATTTTATCAATCCTATTGCGCTCAGCCCGTGCTTTTTCCATGCCCAATGCTCGTTTTGTTGGTGTTTCACCGAAAACCGCCTCTTCGGCTCTCGCACGCACCAGCGCACCGCGATAACGCTCTTGTTCCATAACTTCAAGCTTTTGTTTAATTTTCTTTACGTCATCAATCCACTTACCAGGAGCTTTACTCTCCTGCTCAATTAGTTTCCGCAGCAGTTCTCTTAAATCCATTTCCTTTATTTTTTCCTCTTTTTTCAAGTAGCTAGCCTTTTCAATTGCGTATATTTTAATTTGCTGCTTACATAGTTCCCACTGCTCCCATAACTTTTGTCTTGAATTTGGCTCTACTTTGCCAATTCCTTCTTTTATATTGTCACAAAAACGTTCACACTTTAACAGCTTATCACTAAATTTCCACACGCCCCAATTAAAAGCATTGTCCCGTTTTGCTGTTCCTATCCTACACTGTACCAAACAGTGGTCCGAGAAGGACACAGGTTCAACCTTGTAATTGTTGCATTTTGGCAGCAGGTCTACCGCTATATAAATACGGTCTAGACGTGCGTGACTCGTCCGCTGAAAGTGCGTGAATTTCACATCCCGCTCACCCTTTAAACAGTCAGCCACCTCTTCAACATTCCATTTTTCCACTAACTCGGACAGTCTTTCGGTACTTCTGTCTCTGAATATTCTATCACTTGTTTTGTCACGCGCAGCCAAGACACAGTTGAAATCACCCATGACGATCATTTGCCTTTCGACAGTGAAGTACTCCTCAACTTTTCCAAAAAAGGCTACCCTCTCGTCAACTTTGTTAGGTGCGTAAAGGCAGATTATTCTCCACTCCACATTCATGTAAGCATAATCAAGCACAAGAAATCGTCCATGAGAACATGTTGCGTAAGCCTGAACAACCAGGCCCGGCCGCTTTTTGACGAAGAGCACACAACCAGCCGACGTTCCAACTGCATGAGCCACTACTGCGTAATACCTACACGTGAAACGCTGCACCATGCTCCCGGTCTCTTCCTCCCCGTCTACTTAAGTTTCTTGTACCGCCAACAGGTCAATGTCATAGTCTGTTATAAGTCGATATACTTGACTCTGTTTTCTTTTCCCCGCCAACCCCCTTGCATTAAGTGTGGCTATTTTCAGACAACATAGCGGAGCCATTTCGACAAAAAGGTGTAGAGACCGAGAGCATGGCGCTTACCTCTCACGTCCAGCGTATCGCTAGACGCTTTGTGTGACGCCAGGGTCCTCAGGTCTGTCGCCGTGGCCTTGCCGCAAAGGTGAACTTGCGGCGACTCGTCTTTCAGCTGAAACGTTGGGGCGCGGCTTGAATGCAGGCCTCCGGGCCTGCGCAGCTTTCGTTGGAGGCTCCTCTGCACTGGTGGTAGTCTCGTTGGTCCCTTCGTTGAGAGTCAGATTGTGAGGGTGCTTGACGGGAGCACTAACGGTCGCCATGTGGGCGTCGCCGTCATCCCTACCCTCGTCGCTGCACATAGGTTCGGGCACCTCGGTTTTTGAAGCACCTGCAGATCCGCCGTCCCCTGCCGTTTCGGTCGCCGCGGCGCCTGGAAGTTCAGGCTCCTTCCCCTCGTCGCTGGGCGTCTCGGTGTCCTCCGCGGAAGCAGGTGAGGAGACGGTGGTTGCTGCTACCTTCTCCGCTCCCCCTGCCCCCTTAGCCGCCTCCTCAGCTTCAGCGGCATCCATTTGCAGCTCCGCCTTTTCGTCCTCCAACGCAGCTCCCGTGGCCGATGCGTAGGTGTGAATGCAATCAGCCTCACCATGACCGAATCGCTTACATTTCTGACAGCGAGGAATTTTGCATTCCCGCCGTACGTGTCCAGTGCCGCGACAGCGCAGACATTGCATTGGCCTACCAGGCACAACCACAAGCGCAAGCTCTCCCGCCACCCTCAGCTGATGAGGAATGTCTTCGACTGTTACGCCTGGCTTCATTTCAATAAAACAGTCCTTGTAGTAGAGGCCTTTTCAGTCATTCCTTGAACTCGCCACCGTTCGCGGGTCACTGCGGTGATCTTTCCGAACGCTGCAAATGCCGTTCTGATGTCCTCGTCATCGACGCCGGGCAGCATCCAATGCAGCCGTAGTTTGACGTGCTGGTCCTCAGGGTCGATGATCATGCACCGGCCCCCTTTCACTTGCATTTCCTTCACGGCGAGCAGCCGCTTGGTTGCCTCGGGAGTGCTGAGGGTCACCGCCCATACGTGGTTAACCTGGTACGCCCCCACCGCTTCACGTCAGGGAGAGTTCTGTTCTTGACCAGGGCATCGCGGAAGTCCTCGACTTTGAAAGGCCGCCCTCGCACATCGCCATGAAGAAAAATAGTATTTAACACCACCCGTCCGATAGGCAAAGTTGGCAAAAGAACCTGATACTCGTTATCAACAGTTTCAGCAATCCTGTTTCCGCGGCCGGCACGGGCCGCAATCGCTGCTCCAGTGGAGCCCATTCTACAAGCGTCCGTCACGCTCGGTGGCCGGAAGTAGAATCGACCAACTGAGCTATCGACGGGGACGGAGGCGATTCCGGCTTCTTTTCCTCAAGTGCGCCGCGGCCAGGAATTTATTCGGGAGGCGGCGCAGTAGTGCAACGGTTTACTATTGACGAGACAATAACACCAAGTGACCTTCACAGCAATTAAAAATCTTTATGTGACGAAGCTAAGCTGCCGGCAAGAATTTGCAAATTATAGGTGCCTATTGGGTTGCCTGTAAAATATTAACAAAAAGAACACTCCGTCGAGCCGTATTAGAACCAGCGACCTATGGATGTCCGCAGTACGAAACCTCTGCAGTCCACCGCTCTACCAACTGAGCTATCGACTTTTTTTTTTCTTTATTGCCGACTTCGACGTTCACAACAATATACAATTGATAAAACGCGTCAACCAGGCTTTGGCTGACACGGCATGTTAAAATTTTTTCAGTTGCGTCAAACCGTCAAGCACATCAACCCATTCTGGCGGTTCAGGTAGTCCTCGATACACTTCTCTGAAACGTACAACACTGAATGAAGTTTTCCCGTACAGAACGAACTTCTACATCAGCATGGTTGAACTGCATTCTTGTTTTCCACAAGCTGTGCAGGCCCAGGAGCACAATCGCATCCAATGGAATGCCATCTGCGTCGTGGAACGGTAAGAATCTTATGCCGTAGGAATCTAAGGGTAAGTCTTTTTTTAAAGTCCTTTTTAGAACATCCCAGAAAAAGATGGGGTCCCAACAGTCCAAAAAAACATGTTCTATGGTTTCAGGTTTCTTGCATAGAAAACAGTTAGTTGACCAGGGAATGAAGATGCCTTTATCTTGCATCCATATTTTGACTGATAATGTGTTAGTGTGAAGTTTAAAGAAAAAGGATTTGACTGATGGCGATACTGGCATCTTCTTCACTCTCTTAAGAACATCTGCTCCTGGGCCTCCACGATGCGGGAAACGGTACATTGGTACAGGTAGCATTATGTCCACTAAGTCCTTATACAGTTTTTTCCTCCCTACATCACACAAATATTCCTTAGAAAATCGCACATGCAACATCCTATACGCGAGTACGACCTCTCGCAGGTACCCTCTCACGGCCCCACCCATGCTTTGGCACGAACACACGAGAAACTCTGGAAGAAATCGACCTAGCCGAGTTTGCACTACGGTGCGTAGGAACATATCGTTTTGATCTCGGAGGTACCTAAAACGCGAGACCACTTGTCTCAAAAATAAGTGTGCAAGTCCACCTTTTTTCACGGACAAAAACAAATTTGTTCGACTGGTCCTCTCCCAAGTCGAAGACCAAATAAAAACGGCAAAAACACGATGGATTTTTTGAATGTTGACCCGCGCTGCGCTCAGCACACTCATCACATACCATATCTTTGCGGCAAGGAAAATATTACAAACAGTGGCACGTGAGAACATGGACAATTGTCGTCCTTGCCAAGCATCGGTTTTTTTCCTTGATTTTCGCTGCTTGCTCATTCCAGTACCGATCAGGCTCTCGGTAACAATCAAGTGGTACTCCTAGATATACTGTCCCAACTGAGCTATCGACTTTTTTAAATTTTTTATTGCCAGGATTATAGTCAAAATGAAAGGGTACAAGGCGTAAAACATATCAGCCGCACTTGGGCTAACATGACACTAAAATTTTTTCAGAGACACCAATGCATCCAGACAAGCAATCCATTCTGGTGGATCAGGGAGCGCTCGATAAACTTCTCTGAGACATACGATACTTTTGATAAAGTGGTCTCTGACAGAACGCACGATAGGTTCGGCATGTTCAAACTGCATTCTCGTTTTCCACAGCGCGTGGAGGCCCAGGACCATGATAAAATCGTACGGTATATCGTCCGAAGCGTCTACCGGCAGGAATCGTATTCCATATGGGTCAAGAGGCAACTGTTTCTTTAATGTGCGCTGGAGTACGTCCCAATGGAAAATCGGGTCCCAGCAGTCTAGGAATACGTGCTCTATGGTTTCGGGCTTTTTGCATAAAAAGCAGTTTGTTGACCACGGTATGAAGATGCCTTTTTCCTGAAGCCAGGTCTTAACTGGAAGTATGTTGGTATGTAGCTTAAAGAAAAAGGTTTTAACTGAAGGTAATATTGGCATTTTCTTTACTCTTTTGAGTACGTTTTGTCCAGGGCGTCCACGGTGTGGTAAACGGTATAACGGTACAGGTAGCATGGTGTGAACAAGGTCCTTATACAGTTTCTTCCTACTAACACTGCACAAGTAGTCTTATGAAAACCGCACGTTTAACAACCTGAACGCGAGCACTACTTCGCGCAGATAACCAGTCACAGCGCCACATGTGTTCTCACATGACGTCACAATGAATCCTGGGAGAAGTCTACGTAGCCTCACCTGCATCGCGGTGCGGAGAAAGGGGTCATTTTGATCCCTTAAGAAAAGAAATCATGACACGACTTGCCGCAAAAACAAGTGAACCAGACCTAGCCCACCACACTTGACTGAGATAAACAAATTAGTTCGGCTAGATCTCTCCCAGCTAGAGGACTAAATGAAAATAGCGAGGACACGATGGATTTTTTGTATGCTCGTTCGCGATGCACACAACACGTTCATCACATACCATATTTTTGAAATTAGGAAGACATTGGAGACAGTCGCACGGGAAAACATTGACAGCTGTCTTCCCTGCCATGCATCAGCCTTTTCTTTTTCCTTCGTTGTTTGATCGGTCCAGTATTGTTCAGGATCACGATAACACTCGAGGGGCGCACCGAGGTATGGTTTAGGAACTGTTGACCAATAAAGCCGACAAAATCGCTCCGGCGTGGCGTCCCAGTCTCCATGCCAAAATCCATAACTTTTGTCCCAATTTATCTGGGCTCCGGTGTATTCGCAAAATTGTTCAACAACAGCTGCGGCTTCTTTAATGCTTTCTTTGTTTGCGCATAATACGGCGATATCATCCGCGGAGGCCAAGATTTTTATTTCTGCCTCACGTACTCTATATCCTGTTATGCGTTCATTGTTTGCAATTGCCAAACAGAGCGGCTCAAGGTAAGCCGCGAACGGCAAGGGCGAAAGAGGGCATCCCTGCCTCACCGACGAGCGAACGCTCAGGCTGTCTGTCAGTTCCCCGTTTACGATGATTCGCGTTGAGCAGTTAGTGTACGCCATTCTGACGCCTTCAGTGATAACGCAGCCTACGTTAGAATGCTCTAAAATGCAGAGCAGAGCCTCGTGCGAGACACGGTCGAAGGATTTGGCCAGCTCAAACTACATCATCGCAACGCGCTCGCCAAAAGCGTCACAACACCCGAGGACCGTTCGCGCGACATGCACGTTTGTTGCAATGCTTCGGCCTTTGATGCCGCAAGTCTGATGCGGCCCTACCAACTTTTTTATAACGCGCTGAAGTCGTGTCGCTAATACCTTCATAAATATTTTGTAGTCCACATTGACAAGGGTTATCGGTCGATAAGACCCTGGCAAGAGACGTTTTGCTTCATCGTCACTCTTTGGTATCAGCACGACGTGTGACGTTGTGAATGATAAGGAACTCGCTTTTTGTCGTATGCCTCAGTGATGACATTGGGCAAAATCTGAGGAACAGAACAGTTGAAAGCTTTATAAAAGGCAGCTCCTAGGCCGTCAGGCCCGGGTGCTTTACCAAGGGACAGGTCATCTATTGCGCGTTCTATTTCACTGACGGTTATCGGTTCTTCCAGTTGCGTCTGTACTTCTTCGTCCAGCTGTGGCGTAAAAGAAATTCTTTCTGGAAGAGCCGCCGCGGTGGCTGAGTGGCTATGGTGCTCGGCTGCTAGCCCGAAAGACGCGGGTTCGATCCCGGCCGCGGCAGCTAGAATTTCTTTGGAGGAGAAATTCTAGAGGCCCGTGTACTGTGCGATGTCAGTGCACGTTAAAGAACCCCAGGTGGTCGAAATTTCCGGAGCCCTCCACTACGGCGTCTCTCATAGCCTTAGTCGCTTTGGGACGTTAAACCCCATAAACTAAACTCTTTCTGGAAGCTGTCTTTCGTATCACGTGGGTGACCTATCAAGTTCCGAAAATGCTCGGCCATCACTGTCTTGATAACCTTTTGGTCAGTCGTGATCTTGTTTCCGTTGGCAAGCTGCCGGATTTCTTTCCGACACGCGTATCTTTTTTCGTCGGATAGTGCGCGCTTTGTTGGCGTTTCTCCCGCCCACAGCTTCTCGGATCTTGCTCGTACAATTGCCGCTTTGTATCTTTCTGTGTCTATAGTTTCGAGCTGTGTTTTCACCCGCCTTATTTGTTCAGTACAATTACCGGGCTGAATGTTTTCCATGCTTATCAAGAATTCTAGTTCCTGGCGAAGTTTTGTTTCGTTTTGTTTCTGGTTGAACTTAATAATGCTGCTTCTTTCGATGGCTATTCTTTTAACTCTCTGTTTAAACTCTTCCCATTCAACTCCGAACTGGTTTGGCTCCAGTGTGAGCAACTTCTCTAATTCTTCCGTTACTGCGCTAACAAATGCATCATCTTTCAAAAGCTTCACGTTAAATTTCCAGAGGTTCCAGTTGAAGAGACTTTTGTTTTGCCTTCTTCCAAACGTTGCAGTTACCAAGCAGTGGTCACTGAACTGGACTGGTTGCACTTCATATGCTGCACATGAAGAAACCAGTTCGGGTGATGGGTATAATCTGTCTAATCTCGCGTGGCTGTCAGGCTGATAATGGGTGTACTGAGGACGTGTACCATTCGTCAATACGCTACCAATGTCTTCTAAATCATAATCATGCACCAGGGCACTTAATACTTCTGCGCTCTTGTCCCGAACTCGTGTGCGTTTAGCGCGATCATCCATTGTACATACGCAGTTAAAGTCGCCCAACAATATCAACACTTTGTGACAGTTAAGGTAGGCTTCAACACGTTCAAAAAAAGATCGACGCTCGGTCTCAACGTTGGGTGCATAGACACAAATGACACGGAAAGATAAATCCTAAACAGCAAGATCAACAACTAAAAGGCGCCCACTTTGGCATGAAAACACTGACTGTACACAGATCCCCAAGTTATTACGGATGAAAAGGGCGCAACCATCTGATCCACCATTCGCATGACAAACGCATACATCGAAACGCGTACGGAAATTGGACACCATTCGGTCGCTCAGTTCTTGGCTTTCGATTTTCGTCTCTTGTACGGCAACTAAGTGTAATTCTTTATCAAGAACAAGGCGTCTTAGCTGACACTGTCGCCTTCTTGCACCTAGCCCCCGGACATTTAACGTTGCTACGCGTAGCATTTCCCCGAGATTAAGAGCCATGGTAACGCAATGGAATGGTGCCCATCCCCGCAAACAATTCTTGCTCTCCAGGTCTGTGTGCCCATATACACATCGCAAGTCTGCCAACAAAATATACACTGGGGCCTGCAGGAAGAACCTTGGTGCCAACAGCACCTTGCCTCGACACGAAAAGAAAACGGCACATCGACACAGCCATAGAGCTTAGAAATCCCCCCGTTCCCATTATGACGAAGGCAACACAAAGCTACGGAGGCGGTTTACCCGCCTGCCGAGAGTCGACCGGAATGTTCGGTCGCGGCTTGAACGACGCCCGCCTACCTGGCGTTTTCTGCGGCGGCTCGTCCCCGCCGCTTTCGTCCCGCTGCTGCAGCATGCTGGTGGTGTCTTCATGCGTCCTCTTCCCGGCTGCGGGACTCGTTGATTCACGGGACGTGTCCATGTTCTCTGCCGCGGTGTGGTCGTCGCTCACGTGCGGTTCAGGCTGCTTTTTTTCCACGCCTTTCGGCGTAGCCACGACGTCCTGGGCAGGTGGTTGTTGCTGTTCCGCGGCGCTTGCCACAACGACAGGTTTCTGCGTAGTTTGCAGTTGAGCCTGAGTTGCCGTTGGCAAATGCGCTGCTTGTCTTCCTCCCGCCGACGATAACTCCTCGACGTCCGCTTCATCCATTAGCAAGTCGGACGTATCCTCTTTGCTCCCCAGTCCGGTGACGCTGGCATATGTCCGCTCGCACTGGCTGTCTTCGTGTCCGAAGCGCCGGCAGGCACCACACCGTGGGATGCGGCACTCGCGGCGAATATGACCCGTGCCGCGACAGCGAAGGCAGAGCGGAGCCCTGCCCGGCACAACCACGAGGGCCAGCTCACCTGCAACACTTAGCTGATGGGGCACATCGTCAATTTGCACTCCAGCATTCAGCTTCAGTGTCACGAGCCTGGTGGTAGAGCCCTTGTCGGTCACTCCTTGGACCCGCCAACGCTCGCGGGCAACTTCAGTGACTTTGCCGAACGGGGCGAAGGCGAGGCGTACGTCCTCATCCGGTACACTGTGGAGAAGCCAGTGCACCTTCATGCGGACGTCCCTGTTGGCCGGGTCGATGACGAGGCAGCGCTGCTTCTTCACTTGCAATTCACCAATGCTGGCTAGCTTCTTTGCCGTTTCAGCGTCCTTGAACGTGACAGCCCAAACATGGCTCATGCGGTACGCCCCCAAGGCGATAACCTCGGTGAGCACCGACTGTTGAGCGAGGGCGTCACGGAAATCTTCTACCCGGTACGGGCGAGCACTTACGTCCGCGTGCAAAAAAACTGTATTTACAACAAACGGACCTGTAGGCAAACTGGGCAGAACAACCTGGTACTCACTATCAGTTGACATAAACCTGTTTCCGCGGCCAGACATGGCCGCTGTAGCCGCTCCAACGGAGCCCGTCATCACACGTCCGTTCGCTTCGGCGCCCGGAAGTGGAAAGCCAACTGAGCTATCGACGGGGACGGAGGCGATTCCGGTTTCTTTTCCTCAAGTGCGTCGCGGCAAGCAATTGATTCGGGAGGCGGCGCAGTAGTGTAACGGTTTACTATTGACGAGACAATGACACCAAGCGACCTCCACAGCAATTAAAAATCTTTATGTGACGAAGCTAAGCTGCCGGCAATAATTTGCAAATTATAGGTGCCTATTGGATTGCCTGTAAAATAATAACAAAAATAACACTCCGTCGAGCCGGATTCGAACCAGCGACCTATGGATGTCCGCAGTGCGAAGCCTCTACAGTCCACCGCTCTACCAACTGAGCTATCGACGGGGACGGAGGCGATTCCGGCTTCTTTTCCTCAAGTGCGTCGCGGCAAGCAATTGATTCGGGAGGCGGCGCAGTAGTGTAACGGTTTACTATTGACGAGACAATGACACTAAGCGACCTCCACAGCAATTAAAAATCTTTATGTGACGAAGCTAAGCTGCCGGCAATAATTTGCAAATTATAGGTGGCCTCTGGGTGCCTGTAAAATATTAACAAAAAGAACACTCCGTCGAGCCGGATTCGAACCAGCGACCTATGGATGTCCGCAGTGCGAAGCCTCTACAGTCCACCGCTCTACCAACTGAGCTATCGACGGTTTTTTTTTTATTACCGATTTGGCCGGAAAAACGAAACACAAAAATACAATGACATGACAATAAAAGCACTGGTCAGTTTCTAGCTAGTGCACCATGATAAAATGGGTTAAATGATTTTAGTTGGTCGAGGACAGGCAACCACTCAGGTTGTGGAGCTCGCTGTCCGAAAACTTCCTGTGTGTACATGATGCTTTCAATGAAATACTGATGTGCAGGATGCACAACAGAATGTTCATGCCTGACATCCATTCGCGTGCGCCATAGGCTATGCATGCAGAGCAACATTAGCAGGTCGCAAGGCACTTCACCTGTTTCTGCACATGGTAGGAAGCGTATTCCAAAAGGCGTCAAAGGTAACTTTTTTCACGGTGCGTTTCAAGACATCCCAAAGAAAGACAGCGTCATGACAATCGAGAAGGATATGCTCTATAGTTTCCACTTTTTTGCAAATTAGACATTCCACTGACCAAGGTACAAAAAGGCCTTTGCTCTGCAACCATGGCTTCACTGGGAGGGTTGCAGTATGCAATTGAAAAAAGAAAGAACGCACTGAAGGCTTCACCGGCATTCTTTTGACCCTTTTTAGCACATCGCGTTCGCGACCCAAAAGATATGCACTGCGATAAACAGGCACTGGCAGAAACACATCGAGCAGGTCCTTGTACATCTTTTTCCTTGTTACAATGGCTAGATACTCGTCGGAAAATTTTGACCGAAGAATACGCACTGCTGCAACAACTTCTTGCAAGAAAGCACTTAACCCACTCCGACCTGCAGACATGGATGACACAACATAATCAGGCAGTGATTCTGACAATCGCACTTGTATAATAGTTCGCAGAAAATCATTATCTTGACGCAAGAAAAAGAATCTAGTCACTATCTGCCTCAGAAATAAATTTGATAATCCTAGCCCCCCGTTCCGCACCTTGTGGAACAGATTGCATCGGCTGGTACGTTCCCATGTTGACGACCAAATAAACGTTGCAAACACTCTGTGCAACCTTTGCACTGAAGTCCTTGGCAAAGTTAACGCTTGCAGAACATAGAAAATCCTCGCTAATAAAAACATGTTGCACACCGTAGCTCTTGCAAACATGGAAAAGTTGTGACCGCCCCATTTGCCTGTCTGAGCTTTGACTTGTTCGGTTTCATGGGCCCAATATTCTTTGCTTTCTGTGTAGTTGGTTAGCGGCACGCCGAGGTACTTTCCTGGCGTGTCTACCCACTTCATTCGACAGAATACTTCTGGCGTGGCCTGCCACTTTCCATGCCAAAAACCAAAACATTTCTGCCAGTTTATCGCACAGCCACTTGCATCACAAAAATTTACGGCTTCTCTCACCACTTCTTGCACGCTTTCCTGGTCTCTGCAGAACACTGCTACATCATCTGCATATGCCAATACCTTCACTTCATTATGACAAAAGGCGTAACCTCGAATGTTTTGCGTAGTTAACAGCTTTAAACAAAAGAGCTCCAGGTAAAGTGCAAAAAGCAGTGGAGAAAGACGGCAACCCTGCCTCACTGACGACAAGACAGGAATACTATTACTCAGGCGCTTATTAATTATGAACCTTGATGTACAGCCATTGTAAACAATTTTCACGCCATCAGTGACGATACATCCTACATTCACATGTTCCAACAGCGCGAACAAAATTTCATGTACAACTTTATCAAACGCCTTATGCAGGTCTAGTTGGATCAAGGCGACACAACCCTCCGTTGCATCACAGCATTCAAGGACACTCCTAGCTACGTGTATGTTAGTAAAAATGGTTCTGTCTTTTATGCCACAGGTCTGGTGTGGGCCAACAAGGGTTTTAATTACTGTTTGGAGTCGTCCGGCTAGCACTTTCATATAAATTTTGTAGTCTACGTTAGTTAAGCTTATTGGGCGGTAACACTCAACTGACTGCAACCTACTCGGGTCGTCCGATTTTGGGATCAACACCACGTGGGAGGTTCGGAAAGACGGCAGAGTTAACTTTCTTTCATAACACTCGCTTATTACGCGTTGTAATGCTATTGCCATTTCTGTTTTCATAGCCTTGTAAAGTGCTGCACCGAGGCCGTCCGGCCCAGGCGACTTGTTTAAGCTCAGCTGCTGTATTGCAGCTTCGATTTCTGCTGCCGTTATGGGCTCCTCAAGTACTTGCGCCAGGTCATCCTCGACTCTTGGCATTAGCGACAGGAATGCAGTTTTATATTGTTCAACATCGGGCGTTTTAAGGCTGAACAAGTTTTGGTAATATTCCAGAAACGCCCTTTCAATCATCTCAGATTCGGAAGTTACGTCATTACGATAACAAATTTCCTTTATCTCTTTCGAAACTGCATACTGTTTTTCGTCGCTGAGCGCCCTTTTTGTGGGCGTCTCCCCAAGCCAAAATCTTTCGCTGCGAGCCCTTATCACTGCACCTCGATATTTCGTTTCATCTATTAGTTCAAGCTTAGTTTTGGTCTCTTATTTCTTGTCTGTACAACCCCGGCTTGACGCCTTCCATGCTGAGCATGAAATCAAGCTCGGTACGAAGTTCCTTTTCTTGCTGTTTTTCCTTACGCTTTAAAACACATGCTCTTTCTATAGCGGCCACTTTCACGTCGCATTTAAATTGTTCCCATGTTTGTATAAAGTCTGACTCTTTTTCTAACAAGCTTTTGACTGAGTCTTTTAGTTTCTTGCTAAACTCCTCATCCTCCAACAATGTGTCATTAAATTTCCATAATTCCCAACTAAACTTGACAGTCCTTTTCCTCTCCCCAAGTGTGACCACGACTAAAGAATGATCACTGAAGCTGACGTGCACAGTCTGGTACTGGGAACATCAGGGCACAACCTCAGAAGAAACATAAATTCTGTCCAGCCTTGCGTGACTAACGCCTTGGAAATGCGTGTACTGCGCTTGTTCTGAACCTTGCATTATAATGCCAATGTCTTCCAATTCTGCTTCATTAATCATCTCAAACAGCAGCTCGGCACTCGTGTCCTGCAGGGTTTTGTTCGTTGTTCTATCTTCAGTTCTACACACACAGTTAAAATCTCCAAGCAATAGTACACGCTTTTCTGTCAGCAGGAAAGGTTGAACACGGCGAAAAAAGGCATCTCGTTCGGGAATTCTATTAGGTGCATATACACACACAGCTCTCCACTCTACACCAGAAAAGTAAAAATCGCATGCTACAATCCGGCCGCTTTCACATGAAAATACAGTTTCCACAGCGACTTTGCAGTTTCGAGTTAAAATCAGACACCCTCCCGACGTTCCTTTTGCATGGCACACGCAAACACTGAACTGTGCACGGTAAATTTCAGCCATCGCATCTGTCAACTCTTCGCTTTCAATTTTTGTCTCTTGAATAGCCAACAGATCGATTTCGTTTTCGAACAAGAGACACTTAAGCTGATTTTGCCTCCTTCGCGCAGACAGACCTCTCACGTTCAGTGTGGCAAAACGCAAGCAAGATGTTATTTGAGACGCCATCTAAATGGTTGGGATTCGCCGCTCTCGAAGTGACATCGGTTTGCAGCTCACCTCATCAAAAATACTTCCAGTTTGCAAAGTACGGCGGTGTCAGCACTGAACCCGATCGACGACCGGGTTACCAACACGAAAACCCTGCAAGGCACCTCCGCTAAGGCGGAGGGACACCCGACGAAGTCCTACGATCAGGAGGGATGTTCGTCTTGGGCTTGTAGGCCGCACGTCGAACAGGAGGCGCTTTGGGAAGAGGTTCCTCATGGTCCGTCCCGTCGTAGCTCGTCGCCTTGTCATCAGCTTCGTCGTGCGTCCTCTTCGCTGGCAAAGTTGACGCCGCGGGCATCTCCGTGTCAACGTCCTTCTCGTCGGTCGATTCCAAAACCGTCTCAGGTGCACCTACCGCAGCATCATCTGCTTTTCCCGCGTCCGCCTCAGTTCTGGTGTCAGGCACAGGTGGTTCTTCTGAGTAGGCAGCCTCATGTTCCGTGGGAAGCTTTGCTTTTTCTGAGGCTATGCTTTTCGGTACTGCGTCTTCCCGACTCTCACGGGTCGCCTCTACCGCGTCGACTTCGTCCATAATATGCTCCTCAGTAGTATCCCTACGACCAGGACCAGCTACGGTAGCATATGTTCGCACGCACTGGGCGTCGTCGTGGCCGAAGCGACGACAGAGCCCGCAACGTGGCACACGGCACTCCCGACGTATGTGTCCGGTGCCGCGGCACCGGAGGCAGAGCGGAGCTCTGCCAGGAACGTGAACGAGAGCGACGTTCTCTCCAACACGCAGCTGGTGCGGTAAGTCCTCGATGGTAACGCCCACCTTCAGCTTCAATGTCACTGAGCGCGTAGTAGACGACTTGTCGACGCAGCCTTTGACTCTCCACTTGTCCCGAGTTATGTCGGTCACTTTTCCAAAAGCCGCCAGAGCTGCCTTCACGTCGTCATCTTTCACGCCGTGTAGCAGCCAGAACAGTTTCAGCCTGACGCCCTGGTTGCATAGGTCAATGACCACACAGCGGTGGTCCTTGACGTTGAACGCCTCCGCCTGTAGCATTTTGTTTTTTTCCTTCTTCATTGCAGAATGTCACGGCCCAAACATGATTCATCTGATATGCCCCGAGGGCAACCACTTCCGGCAGCAATGACAGACGCTCAAGAGCGTCACGAAAGTTTTCAACACGGTATGGCCTGGCTTGGACGTCGCCATGCAAAAAAAACAGTATGCAAAACGCTCGAACCTGTTGGCAAATGCGGCAGAATCAGCTGGTAGTCCTCGTTCGGTTTGATCGTACTCCTGATACCGCGGCCCGGCTGGGCCGCTGAATCCGCTCCTTGGGAGCCCATGATACACACGTCCGTCACGCTCGGTGGCCGGAAGTAGAACCCGAGCTATCGACGGGGACGGAGGCGATTCCGGCTTCTTTTCCTCAAGTGCGTCGCGGCAAGCAATTGATTCTGGAGGCGGCGCAGTAGTGTAACGGTTTACTATTGACGAGACAATAACACCAAGCGACCTCCACAGCAATTAAAAATCTTTATGTGACGAAGCTAAGCTGCCGGCAATAATTTGCAAATTATAGGTGCCTATTGGGTTGCCTGTAAAATAATACCAAAAATAACACTCCGTCGAGCCGGATTCGAACCAGCGACCTATGGATGTCCGCAGTGCGAAGCCTCTACAGTCCACCGCTCTACCAACTGAGCTATCGACAGGGACGGAGGCGATTCCGGCTTCTTTTGCTCAAGTGCGTCGCGGCAAGCAATTGATTCGGGAGGCGGCGCAGTAGTGTAACGGTTTACTATTGACGAGACAATGACACCAAGCGACCTCCACAGCAATTAAAAATCTTTATGTGACGAAGCTAAGCTGCCGGCAATAATTTGCAAATTATAGGTGGCCTCTGGGTGCCTGTAAAATATTAACAAAAAGAACACTCCGTCGAGCCGGATTCGAACCAGCGACCTATGGATGTCCGCAGTGCGAAGCCTCTACAGTCCACCGCTCTGCCAACTGAGCTATCGACGGTTTTTTTTTCTTTATTGCCGATTTTGACGTACAAATCAAGAGTTTACAAGAAATAAAACATGACGGCCACACTTCGGCAGACACGACTTTAAAATTTTTTGAGCGACATTAATCCATCTAGTACAGTTATCCATTGTGGTGGATCAGGCAGTGCGTTGTACATATTTCTTAAGCGCACAACGCTCTCAATGAAATGTTCGCGAACCGGGCGAACAACCAAGTCCGCATTCGTGTTTTCCACACCGCGTGGAGGCCAAGGACCATAATGAGGTCATAAGGTATTTCCTCTGAGGTATTCACAGGCAAGAAACGTATGCCGTACGGATGCAGGGGTAACTGTATTTTTTAAGTTCTTTGGAGTACATCCCAATGAAAGATCGGGTCCCAGCAGTCTAGAAATACGTGTTCTATTGTTTCGGGTTGCTTGCATAAAAAGCAGTCAGTGTTCCAGGGAATGAAGAGTCCTTTATCGTGAAGCCAGGTCTTAACTGGGAGGGTGTTTGTATGTAACTTGAAAAAGAACGATTTGGCGGAGGGTAGTATAGGCATTTTCTTCACTCTTTTTAGGACGTCCTGTCCTGGGCCACCGCGATGTGGAGAACGGTACAAAGGTACAGGGAGCATGACATCTACAAGGTCACTGTAGAGTTTTTTCTTTGTAACTGTTGTGTTCGTCGACCAAGCGACGCCAGGCCGCTCCAACAACCCTTGCCTCCTCCGCGCATACCCGCCGCCCGCTTCCCAGAAACAAGCGCGGGCCGGCCGCTCCAACAAAAGCTAGCACCCACAAAAGCTAGCAGGCGTCTCCCCCGACGGCATCTGGTCCCCACGGCCCCGTCGACTGACGCATTCCCAATTCCCTTACCGTGACCGTCTGCATTCCTACAGCAGCGAAAGTGCATTCTTGTACACTCGCCTTCTCTCTCTCTCTCCCTCTAAAGAAATAAACCCCAGTCTCTACCCAGCAACTGCCTGGAGAGGTTCCCCGCACGCGGGGCTCCCACGCCCCGCACCAACGCCGCCATTAACACTGGCGACGAGGGTGGGACGTAGAGCGTACGCAGTTCGAGGTGTCGCGGATGGCTACTGGAGGACTGCACGGTGTCATCGAGCCTTTTCGTGGATCGTGGATTCAGCGCCTCACATTCTACCTCGTGGCAAACGAATGTCTCCAACGATGCAAAGAAGCACGCGCTCCTCCTGACGCTATGCGGACCGACACCTTCGAGACTGCTCGCGTGCTGGTCACACCGAAGACTCCCGGAGAAGTCAGCTATGGATACGTATAGTCACACTTCTCCTGAAGCACATCGATCCTAGACCACCCGGAGAAGTCAGCTATGGATACCTAGTCACACTTCTCCTGAAGCACTTCGATCCTAGACCACCCGGAGAAGTCAGCTATGGAGACCTAGTCACACTTCTCCAGAAGCACGTCGATGACAGACTATCCGAGCGGTACAGCCGGTACGCTTGACCATCCGAGCTGTACAGCCGTAACGTTTCCAGCGACGTGACCAACTGCCGTAAAGTCGATCAGCAGCTACGTCGCAGCCTCAAAAGTTTGACAGCCGACTGCAACCCTGGAGTGCTGACGACAACGCCTGCAACATCGACGACGCCGGCAGAAAGCAAGTCGATCAGCAGCTACGTCGCAGCCTCAAAAGTTTGACAGCCGACTGCAACCCTGGAGTGCTGACGACAACGCCTGCAACATCGACGACGCCGGCAGGAAGCAAGTCGATCAGCAGCTACGTCGCAGCCTCAAAAGTTTGACAGCCGACTGCAACCCTGGAGTGCTGACGACAACGCCTGCAACATCGACGACGCCAGCAGAAAGCAAACCGATCAGCAGCTACGTCGCGGCCTCAGAGGTCTGACAGCCGACTGCAACCCTGGAGTGCTGACGACAACGTCTGCAACATCGACGACGCCGGCAGAAAGCAGTCGATCAGCAGCTACGTCGCAGCCCTCAGAAGTTTGACAGCCGACTGCAACCCTGGAGTGCTGACGACAACGTCTGCAACATCGACGCAGCCGACAGAAAGCCACTCGATCAGCAGCTACGTCGCAGCCTCAGAAGTTTGACAGCCGACTGCAACTCTGGAGTGCTGACGACAACGTCTGCAACATCGACGCCACCAGAAGCGTGCTTTGGACCTGGCCCTGCCATCAAAAAGTGCGTCAAGGCAGCAGCGAGGACTCAAGGGAGTGACGAGCTCCGCAGAAGTCCACGAGACTTCTCAACACAGAAACGGAACGGTTCGTAGGCACCTTGGTCACATTAAACCAGGTGCAGCAGCCTACCCGACGGAAGATCCGCCACCACACGATCGGACGAACGGACCAGCAGCAAGTGAACAATACACTGTGCCAGCTACGTACGTGATCACGCTGCCAGCGGAAACTTCGCCTGTGCTCGACCTGTCTACAGCGCCCCCCTCCGTACACGGAGAACCGGCGGCCAGTCTGGACGACCGTGCGACACAACCTTGCGGAGACCAACCCAACGGGTCCACGCAACAGCAAGTGCTAAGACCCCAGCTTGAAAGGCGCCCGCCCGACCGATACGGTGACCACAACTAAGGAGGAAGGGATGTTGTGTTCGTCGACCAAGCGACGCCAGGCCGCTCCAACAACCCTTGCCTCCTCCGCGCATACCCGCCGCCCGCTTCCCAGAAACAAGCGCGGGCCGGCCGCTCCAACAAAAGCTAGCACCCACAAAAGCTAGCAGGCGTCTCCCCCGACGGCATCTGGTCCCCACGGCCCCGTCGACTGACGCATTCCCAATTCCCTTACCGTGACCGTCTGCATTCCTACAGCAGCGAAAGTGCATTCTTGTACACTCGCCCTCTCTCTCTCTCCCTCTAAAGAAATAAACTCCAGTCTCTACCCAGCAACCGCCTTGAGAGGTTCCTCGCATGCGGGGCTCCCACGCCCCGAACCAACACTACCATTAACAGTAACGGTTGACAGGTACTGCTGGGAAAAACGTACATTCAACAGCCTATACGATAAGACAACTTCATGCAGGTATCCAGTCACCCTTCCGCACATATTTTGAACAGACGAGACTACGAATTTGTATAACTGTGCGCAGAAAGATATCATTCTGATCCCGTAAAAAAACAAAGCGTGCCACAATTTGTCGCAGAAACAAGTGAGCCAGGCCAAGACCTGCTTTCTTTACAGGCAAAAACAAATTCGTTCGACTGGACCGCTCCCAAGTCGAGGCCCAAATAAAAATAGCAAAAACCCGGCCGGTGCATTTTTTGAATGCTCATCCTCGCCGCACACAACACATTCATGACGTACCAGATTTTTGAGATCAAAAAAAGGTTGCAGACAGTGGCTCTAGAAAACATCGATAGTTGGTTGCCTTGCCACCCGTTCGCCTTTTCTTTAGCCATCAAGGCTTGATCCCTCAAGTATGGTTCAGGGTCGCGATAATTTCCGAGAGGCACACCAAGGTACTGCGTTGGCATCATTGACCAGGTGAGCCGACAAAAGGCTTCTGGTGTGTCCACCCAATCGCCATGCCAGAAGCCATGACTTTTATCCCAGTTTATCTGGGCTCCAGTCGCCTCACAAAACTTTTCGACGACATTAGTTGCCTCTCTAATGCTATCTTTGGTGGCGCAGAACACCGCGATGTCATCCGCGTACGCCAGAATTTTGACTTCGGCAGCCTGTAGTCTGTAACCTGTTGAGCTATCGACGGGGACGGAGGTGATCCCGGCTTCTTTTCCTCAAGTGCGTCGCGGCAAGCAATTGATTCGGGAGGCGGTGCAGTGGTGTAACGGTTTACTATTGACGAGACAATGACACCAAGCGACCTTCACAGCAATTAAAAATCTTTATGTGATGAAGCTAAGCTGCCGGCAATCATTTGCAAATTATAGGTGCCTATTGGGTTGCCTGTAAAATAGTAACAAAAAGAACACCCCATCGAGCCGGATTCGAACCAGCGACCTATGGATGTCCGCAGTACGAAACCGCTACAGTCCACCGCTCTACCAACTGAGCTATCGACGGGGACGGAGGTGATCCCGGCTTCTTTTCCTCAACTGCGTCGCGGCAAGCAATTGATTCGGGAAGCGGTGCAGTGGTGTAACGGTTTACTATTGACGAGACAATGACACCAAGCGACCTTCACAGCAATTAAAAATCTTTATGTGACGAAGCTAAGCTGCCGGCAATAATTTGCAAATTATAGGTGCCTATTGGGATGCCTGTAAAATAGTAACAAAAAGAACACTCCGTCGAGCCGGATTCGAACCAGCGACCTATGGATGTCCGCAGTACGAAACCTCTACAGTCCACCGCTCTACCAACTGAGCTATCGACGGGGACGGAGGGGATCCCGGCTTCTTTTCCTCAAGTGCGTCGCGGCAAGCAATTGATTCGGAAAGCGGTGCAGTGGTGTAACGGTTTACTATTGACGAGACAATGACCCCAAGCGACCTTCACAGCAATTTAAAATCTACATTTGACGAAGCTAAGCTGCCGGCAATCATTTGCAAATTATAGGTGCCTATTGGGTTGCCTGTAAAATATTAACAAAAAACACTCCGTCGAGCCGGATTCGAACCAGCGACCTATGGATGTCCGCAGTAAGAAACCTCTACAGTCCACCGCTCTACCAACTGAGCTATCGACGGGGACGGAGGTGACTCCGGCTTTTTTTCCTCAAGTTCGTCGCGGCCAGAAATTTACTCGGGAGGCGGCGCAGTGGTGTAACGGTTTACTCTTGGCTAGACAATGACCCCAAGCGACCTTCACAGCAATTAAAAATCTTTATGTGACGAAGCTAACCTGCCGGCAATAATTTACAAATTATAGGTGCCCATTGGGTTGCCTGTAAAATATTAACAAAAGGACACTCCGTCGAGCCGGATACGAACCAGCGACCTATGGATGTCCGCAGTACGAAACCTCTACAGTCCACCGCTCTACCAACTGAGCTATCGACGGGGACGGAGGTGACTCCGGCTTTTTTTCCTCAAGTTCGTCGCGGCCAGAAATTTACTCGGGAGGCGGCGCAGTGGTGTAACGGTTTACTCTTGGCTAGACAATGACCCCAAGCGACCTTCACAGCAATTAAAAATCTTTATGTGACGAAGCTAACCTGCCGGCAATAATTTACAAATTATAGGTGCCCATTGGGTTGCCTGTAAAATATTAACAAAAGGACACTCCGTCGAGCCGGATACGAACCAGCGACCTATGGATGTCCGCAGTACGGAACCTCTACAGTCCACCGCTCTACCAACTGAGCTATCGACTTTTTTTTTCTTTATTGCCTTCAAGAAAGCAACACAAAACCTACAGACACCAAACTTTGAAAACCAGCAACCTGCCAGATCTTCCTGGCAGGCCTTGTCAAGTTTAAAATTCTCTCAACAGAGTGAAATTTTCCATCCTGGGTAGCCAATCGGGTACACATGCTTGTAGTTTCATTACTTCCACAAATCTACGTACATTTTCCCGAAAATACATGCGGGCTGGTCTCGCGTCAGCATCGCAGTAATACCCCGCCATTCTGGAGCGCCATATACTATGGAGGCCCCAGAGCATTACTTGATCAAACGGGAACCCGTCCTGGTTTTCAATTGCCAAATATCTGATACCGTAGGGATGAAGCGGCAGCTCTTGTTTAATTGCTCGTTGCAAAACGTCCCAAAAAAAAACACCCCCTCCCAACAGTGAAGAAAAACATGGTCTATTGTTTGGGAACACTTGCAGATTAGGCAATGCGAACCCGACGGTAGGAATAAACCCCTTCCCTCCAAAAACCTTTTAACTGATAGTGTTTCTGTATGTAACTTGAAGAAGAAAGTTTTGTGTCCTGGCTGTACTTGCATTCTTTTTACTCTTTTCAGAACATCCCCTCCGTGGCCTCCATCGTACAAAGCTCTGTACATTGGCACTGGAAAAACAACATCACACAGATCGGCGTATAGCTTTTTCCGCTTTACGTCACTTAAATATTCTCTCGAAAAACGCACAGCAAGAAATTTAACGCTATCAGCAACTTCTCTGAAGTAACCTAAAGTTCTTCCGGAAAAATAACTTGTTCCCACAACAAAATCAGGCAAAACACGGGTCAACCTTGGTTGACACATAGTTCTCAAAAAAGGGTCGCGCACATCTCGAAAAAAGAAAAACCTGTTTACAAGCTGGCGCAGAAACAGAAAAGCCCAAGGCCACCATCTTTCACACGTCTAAACAAATTAGTCCGTCGGCACCGTTCCCAGGTCGAGGACCAAACAAAAACCGCTAAAATGCGATGTATCTTCTGTACATTTGCCCGGGAACAGTGCAACACTTGTATGACGTACCTGTGAGGACTCTGTGAGAGATTGCAGGTCTTATTTTAAAGAAACACAAAAGTACAAACAATAAACGAGGCGGATTTTATCAAAAAGGAAACCAATTTCAATATGAGCGAGAAAAAAGGAAAGGAACATGAGAACAACGCAACAACACACGGGAAAAACACACGGGGAAACAGAACAAGGTGCTTACGAAAAATGCAGAAAAAAGAGTCAAAGAGGAAAGTCACACTACTTGTCTTATTCGAGCAACGAGCGGAGAGGACTGGCTGGGTGTCGGGTAGTCAAGGAGTCTCTTGGCGTTCCAACGTCGATGCAAGGCTACCGCAGCGTCAGCGTTCGTGGGCTCCCGGCACGGTTTCCAGGTCTGCTATCCCGGAAAAGTCACGTAGGCGCCCGAAGCGGCCTATGTAGAGCAGCTGACGGATGGACGGAGAAGAGTGGCGCCTGGGCCTGGTGGTTGAGGCTCTCGACGATGGATGTCCAGGTCTGGTGGCCCGGACGTCTGCGGCTAAGGCCCAAGCCCGGAACTCGGGGAGCCAGCAGAACTCGTCCACGTCCGTCGCCCACCGCGCTCTTCTCTTCTCTGCCACGTAATCCTGTTCGACCTATCCCGGCGTACCCCTCAGCACGCGCTCCTCGTGCTTTGTCTTCTCCTCACGAACGCCGCTGGGTGGCGCTATCTCCTTACAGAAGGCCCCCTCTTCGGAAGTTTTTTCCAAGGGAAAGAACTCGACTTCCGGAGAGCGACACCAGACGCGTTCGACGATCGCAACACAGAACACCGCACCACAGCGCGCACACTACACACCACACACAATACGACGGTCGTCAATGTTCGAAGCGTTCACAGACCTTCGCACACACAGCACAGAGAGCACATGGAAAGTCAACGTAAAGCGTCCATAGAGGGCGAAGAAACACGGAAAGCATAAAAAGTAGATAGCCGACACTCAAAAACAAACATGAACAAACAAAAACAATTCCAACAAGAACAGGTGTGGGCTACATTCTTCCGTATTCCATTGTTCACATCGAACCACTTCACCGTCGCGAGAACTTTTCCGGCTAGTACTTCCGTTTTCCTTTGTGAAACCGTTTTCTCCAAACCGACCTCGGTTTCCACCATGATTTTACATGTTCCCGTCCTATGATGTTATTCACTCTGTTCTCCCTTGCCTTCGACACAGTCTGCTGACACATGTCACACGATCTGACATAACTCTTAATGTCAGCCTGTACACCGGGCCAGTAAAACTCAGTGAGCACCCTAGCTATTGTTTGCCGTATTCCATGATGGCCGGATAATGCACTCTTATGTGCCAACTTAAGAACTTGCGTGCGTAAGCCCTTCGGTACCACCGCTTGCTCAACGACCTGGCCGGGACACACTTGGTACGTCCGGAAGAGAACACCGTCATCTGTATCAAAAGAGTGGGCGGTCTGTCCCTTGCCACGAAATATTTGCCCCAACTTCCTGCGACACACCTCTAAAGTCGGGTCTTCTTCCTGTTTCAGGCGAAACTCCGGCCGTGATAAGTGGAGTGTGTTCAGAGTGGGGCTTTTAATACTCTCTGAAACCTTTGCTGTCACCGTAAGGGAAGGAACATCGACCGCACCCGTCATGGCAAGGGAAACTGCCTGTTCAGTTAGAACTGGCGGGTCAACCGAGAATGGAGGTTTAGCGCCAGGGACATTGCCTATTATGATGTCGTACAGGGGTGTAGACAAGCACCGCGCGATGGCCTTACCCGAAAAGTACGGTGAGGAAATCACCACCTCCGCTTCCGGAACTTCTACACGGGTCCCATTGGCCAAGAATAATGTAGCCTTTTTCCCTGTTAGTGCCGCTGGCGGTACAAGAGACTCACGCACAACAATACCGGTGCTGCCCGTATCCCGTAAAACCGAACCAGGCTGGCCGAACACCTCGCCGTGCCCCACTGGCATAGCAACTTCCACCGGGTGGGAAGGACAGACCATATCCCCCAACTGGCCCTCTACGCGCGTTACCTCTGCAGGGTTATCGGGATGTGAATGTCGAGGTGTCATGCAACAGGAGGACTCCTCACGGTCTCCTGGCCTCTTAGCTTTGCACGACTGGGCATCATGTCCTACCTCGCGGCACCAGGTGCAATACGATTGCTTCGGCTTCGTCCGACAATCCGCCGCCTTGTGCCCAGTCTTCTCGCAAAGAAAACACCGCAGGCGAGATTGTGAACCTGAAACCTCGTCCTTGGCTTTATTCATCGTATGCTCCCCCTGTTCTTTGAAGAACAACAAGTTATTTTGCCGCTGCGCTTCAAGAAAATGATCGGCAGCCTCCGCCAGCTTGGCAACTGTCTTGCCCTCCCGCTCACGTAAGAAAAGGGCTAAACGAGAATGACAGTTGTTCAGAAATTGTTCGCTCACGACCATCTCGCGAACCACCTCAAAAGTGCGGCCTTCTCCCCGCATCTCGACCCAACGGTCAAAAAAGCTAAACAACCTGGCAGCATATTGCGAGGCCGTTTCTCCATCCTGGGGCTTGCTCTGGCGAAACTTCTCTCGGTACCCTTCCGCGGTGAACCTAAACCTCTGAAGCAAGGCAAGCTTCGCTTTATCATAATCCACGGAATCCTCAGGCGAGAGCCGACCGAAGACCCTAAGTGCTTCGCCGCCAAGGCACAAGCTCAACGCCGTTGCCCACTTTTCTTTTGGCCAACCCTGCCCCGTGGCCACATGCTCAAACCTCTTTAAGTAGGCATCGAGGTCATCCCGCGCTTCATTGAACTGTGGTATGAGGCTGTGCGGGTTAATGGAGCTGGTCGATGAGACGCTACGCTCTCCACGGTCACTCGGAGGATTTGCGCTACCCTCCATGAGCCTTATTTGTAGCTGCAAGTTCCGCGCCTCTAACTCCAAGCGTTCCTTCGCAGCCTCTCGCTCAGCCTCTACATTCCGTGCCTCTAATTCCAATTTCTGCTTCGCAGCTTCACGCTCAGCGGCTCTCTCTTCCCGTGCCTTACGAAGCTCGTCCTCCACCCACGCTCGTAACTCCGCGCCGCACAAGCCCATGCGCTCGCCTAAAGCAACCAAATCTGAAGCGCTCATATTGTTCCTAAATTAACACAACAGGCAAATAAATAAAAACCGACCTCGTCCTGTCGTAGTGGACGCCAAATTTGTGAGGACTCTGTGAGAGATTGCAGGTCTTATTTTAAAGAAACACAAAAGTACAAACAATAAACGAGGCGGATTTTATCAAAAAGGAAACCAATTTCAATATGAGCGAGAAAAAAGGAAAGGAACATGAGAACAACGCAACAACACACGGGAAAAACACACGGGGAAACAGAACAAGGTGCTTACGAAAAATGCAGAAAAAAGAGTCAAAGAGGAAAGTCACACTACTTGTCTTATTCGAGCAACGAGCGGAGAGGACTGGCTGGGTGTCGGGTAGTCAAGGAGTCTCTTGGCGTTCCAACGTCGATGCAAGGCTACCGCAGCGTCAGCGTTCGTGGGCTCCCGGCACGGTTTCCAGGTCTGCTATCCCGGAAAAGTCACGTAGGCGCCCGAAGCGGCCTATGTAGAGCAGCTGACGGATGGACGGAGAAGAGTGGCGCCTGGGCCTGGTGGTTGAGGCTCTCGACGATGGATGTCCAGGTCTGGTGGCCCGGACGTCTGCGGCTAAGGCCCAAGCCCGGAACTCGGGGAGCCAGCAGAACTCGTCCACGTCCGTCGCCCACCGCGCTCTTCTCTTCTCTGCCACGTAATCCTGTTCGACCTATCCCGGCGTACCCCTCAGCACGCGCTCCTCGTGCTTTGTCTTCTCCTCACGAACGCCGCTGGGTGGCGCTATCTCCTTACAGAAGGCCCCCTCTTCGGAAGTTTTTTCCAAGGGAAAGAACTCGACTTCCGGAGAGCGACACCAGACGCGTTCGACGATCGCAACACAGAACACCGCACCACAGCGCGCACACTACACACCACACACAATACGACGGTCGTCAATGTTCGAAGCGTTCACAGACCTTCGCACACACAGCACAGAGAGCACATGGAAAGTCAACGTAAAGCGTCCATAGAGGGCGAAGAAACACGGAAAGCATAAAAAGTAGATAGCCGACACTCAAAAACAAACATGAACAAACAAAAACAATTCCAACAAGAACAGGTGTGGGCTACATTCTTCCGTATTCCATTGTTCACATCGAACCACTTCACCGTCGCGAGAACTTTTCCGGCTAGTACTTCCGTTTTCCTTTGTGAAACCGTTTTCTCCAAACCGACCTCGGTTTCCACCATGATTTTACATGTTCCCGTCCTATGATGTTATTCACTCTGTTCTCCCTTGCCTTCGACACAGTCTGCTGACACATGTCACACGATCTGACATAACTCTTAATGTCAGCCTGTACACCGGGCCAGTAAAACTCAGTGAGCACCCTAGCTATTGTTTGCCGTATTCCATGATGGCCGGATAATGCACTCTTATGTGCCAACTTAAGAACTTGCGTGCGTAAGCCCTTCGGTACCACCGCTTGCTCAACGACCTGGCCGGGACACACTTGGTACGTCCGGAAGAGAACACCGTCATCTGTATCAAAAGAGTGGGCGGTCTGTCCCTTGCCACGAAATATTTGCCCCAACTTCCTGCGACACACCTCTAAAGTCGGGTCTTCTTCCTGTTTCAGGCGAAACTCCGGCCGTGATAAGTGGAGTGTGTTCAGAGTGGGGCTTTTAATACTCTCTGAAACCTTTGCTGTCACCGTAAGGGAAGGAACATCGACCGCACCCGTCATGGCAAGGGAAACTGCCTGTTCAGTTAGAACTGGCGGGTCAACCGAGAATGGAGGTTTAGCGCCAGGGACATTGCCTATTATGATGTCGTACAGGGGTGTAGACAAGCACCGCGCGATGGCCTTACCCGAAAAGTACGGTGAGGAAATCACCACCTCCGCTTCCGGAACTTCTACACGGGTCCCATTGGCCAAGAATAATGTAGCCTTTTTCCCTGTTAGTGCCGCTGGCGGTACAAGAGACTCACGCACAACAATACCGGTGCTGCCCGTATCCCGTAAAACCGAACCAGGCTGGCCGAACACCTCGCCGTGCCCCACTGGCATAGCAACTTCCACCGGGTGGGAAGGACAGACCATATCCCCCAACTGGCCCTCTACGCGCGTTACCTCTGCAGGGTTATCGGGATGTGAATGTCGAGGTGTCATGCAACAGGAGGACTCCTCACGGTCTCCTGGCCTCTTAGCTTTGCACGACTGGGCATCATGTCCTACCTCGCGGCACCAGGTGCAATACGATTGCTTCGGCTTCGTCCGACAATCCGCCGCCTTGTGCCCAGTCTTCTCGCAAAGAAAACACCGCAGGCGAGATTGTGAACCTGAAACCTCGTCCTTGGCTTTATTCATCGTATGCTCCCCCTGTTCTTTGAAGAACAACAAGTTATTTTGCCGCTGCGCTTCAAGAAAATGATCGGCAGCCTCCGCCAGCTTGGCAACTGTCTTGCCCTCCCGCTCACGTAAGAAAAGGGCTAAACGAGAATGACAGTTGTTCAGAAATTGTTCGCTCACGACCATCTCGCGAACCACCTCAAAAGTGCGGCCTGCCCAGCCGACGCGAAGCAGCCCCAAAGGGCGATGTACGCCCGAGCGGCCCGGCGCCTGCGCGCGCGCGCGCGCGCGCATCTTTCCAAGAAATGTCATTCTTCCTTTCGAGCGCACCCCACTGTCCCGTCCCGTCCCGTCGAGGGGGGGGGGGGGGGTCCATTGAAGACGGCAGCTGCGGGGTACTGAGAAAGAATTAGCGGTAGTAATGACACCGCACGCACTACCGATACCTTACACGCCCTTTCCAAGATTCTAAAAAGGGCTCAAATGGCACTTTTAGAATTACAAACAATAGGGATCGGTCTAACTCATGAAATCGCCCTGCGGGTGACATAACATAAACAAAACGTACACATTCAAATGCGCGTTTCAGACATTTAAATCCAGCGCATTGACCGAAGTCCAAGCTGTCGCGCTGGGACCAGTTGCATCAACAAAACTAAAAGCAAAATAATGCACACGGGCACTAACACAACCTTACGCAAAATGCTTACGGGCACCAAGAAAACATAAGCAAAATGCACACTCAAATACCCACGGTGGCATGCTTGCTGTGCGCCGTAAAACGGAGTCCAAGTTGATAGGCTGTACCTAGTTCACCTGCATGCACACCGTCGTCCTGCTCGCGAACGAGCACACACACACACAGACACTCGCCACTGGAGCGTTCAGCAGCACTCGTACGATGTCCGTAGGTGGCCACGTGAGCCTCCTTAGTCGCACCGAGTGTCCCTGTGTGTATTCGAGCCGCTACGCGTTAATCAACCCGATTAACGCCAACGCCTGGCGGTCACTCAGCTCGTTAGGCTGATGACCCCACGGGGCGAGAACTCTGAAGCTGGTGCCCTCCAGGATCAAATACATCCCGGTCTTCGATGGGTCCAAACCCCTTACCACACGACGCACATGAGGGCCCGCTCTTTCCGGCGCGCCGGTACGAAACTCGCGCTGCGTAGGGAGCGCATCCCTTGCCCTGTCTAACCATACCAGTGCGGCCCGCTTTGCTACAACTAATCTGACGTACCGCAGCACGGAACGTACTGTTCCTGGCAGCGACTTTCAATTTGAAAGCCACGCCCCTGCCTTCGGCTACTTCGCCTCGCTTGGAGCCATTTGCCCCGTTCCTGCACGAGCCAACACTGAAATTGCCGCTCCCTGCCTTATAGGGGCTTGCCGGCTCCGTAGCTTCGTTTAACTCGCCAATCTGACGTCTGTCATCGCTGGCCATTTCATGATGAACGAACTGCTCTTTTTCGCAGCTTGCTTGAGGCTGCGTTTTTGGAATTTTCAAACTCAATTCCAACGTTCCTGGACTCGCATTGTCGCTCCTGATCTCATCTGGAGTAGAGCTAACCTGGGCGGCTGGATCATCGCAGTGCGAGATCACCGCCTCCAATACCGTGGCGCTGCGTTCCCTCAGGATGCATTCTTCGCCTGAGATTACACTTTCTCGACAAGCTGACTCAGTTTTCTCTTCTGCCTGGCAGTTTTTCTTTCGTTCTTCTGATATGTCGGAGGTCACAACCTCCGCCATCGAGCCTGCGGGAATTTCATCGCGGTCCTGTTTGTTGTCGGACAGCTTCGTCTCGACTGCCCCCGAAACATCGGAATTTCGCTGCTCCTTTTCGTTGCTAGCCGCGTGTAGTGGCGGAAAAGCTGTGATATTTTCGCGCCCCTCAGGAATCTCGCCCTCACCTCCTGCCTTTTTTTCGGCCTTTTCGAACGACGAGGTGTTCCCGCATGCCGGCTGCTGGTTTACAGCCACCTGGCTGCTGCTTCCTTCACTTGTGCTCGACGAGCACAAGCCTTTGCCTTCCAGCGCAGTCTGTCTGGACTCGGAGTAGTTTCCCCTGGCTAGTTCACTAGCCCTCCTAACCCCCTTGAGCTCAGCCAGCTCGAGCTCTAGCTGCTGGCGCTTTGCCTCTAACGCCTTCAAAACGGACTTAACGTCCTGAGGTTCTTCCTCGCGAAGCAGCGTCTTTCCGCCATTTACCTTTGCAAGTTTGGCCTCAAAGTACGCCACGCGCGCCTTCGCCAATTCTACTTGGCACCTCCCATCGAGCGAGGGTCGCCATGGATAACCCTCCATAACGCCGTCTGTTGTCCTACCGGCTCGAACACATGCACAGGGACGAGAACAATGCAACTAAGGAAACTCACGGTTTCTATGCGTCGATCCGCATTGCCAGCCTCCTGGTGTCGGAGTCCACCGCCACTTTCACCGCGCGCTGCGATGAGCTGTCGCACGCCGCTGTTCCTGTGCCCGCCGCTGTCGCCTTGCTTCGACCCGCTGGTGACCGTCGAGTTTCCGACTCGACGCGCTGCTTCTCCTGGTTTCCGTCTCTCCGCAGGTCCTTTCTCGAAAGCTGACCTGTTGCCTAGTCGTCGCCTTTCTCCCTGCCTTCAGTCTTCTTCCTGCGCCGACTTCCGATGGACGCAGGATCCTGTCGACTGCGCCAGTAAAGTTTCACACAAGTTCTTTATCTTCCTTCCTTGCACCAGGGGTGCCCCGCCAGAGGCGGTTTGTTTAACTTGAAAACTGAAGTTTTTCTTCGCACCAGGGGTGCCCCGTCAGAGACGGTCTCAAGATGAGTTACGATGCAGGGATAACTGATAAGGCGAATACTTGAAGTTTATGTACAGATATTTACAATCACATACAAGTTAGGCACTGGAGAAACATTAAGCAGCAAAAAGACAAACAACGAAAAGGTGGAACTGGCTAACACTAGGGGAGGCCCCTACTCGGCGTAGCCGAAGATGCATAGCACCTAACCTTAGCCCAGAACCCTTTTTCCGGCTCCGGGGCCCGGTTTTAAAGCCCTAAAGGCCCGGCCCACATTTGGTAGCACCCAATCATGTGACACTGCTCCCATGATTGGTTTCTCGAGAGCATGGCCAGCCCTCTAGCCTCCGTAGGGCAAAACACCCTCTCCATTGCAAAAAAAAAACAAACAAACGCACAGTCGTGCCAGGCAGTGCCAGCATGTCCGGGGTAGAACATTCTCCCTCCAAAATAAAAGTAAACACAAACACAAAACACACTCGTGCGAGCACGTGACGGCGGTTTCCCCAATGACCCTCGACTTTGGCGTCGTCTCGGAATTCGGGATTATCGGGCTTAAGCGGGCAGCTACCACTGTAGCTGACACTGCGAGCTCGGACCTGCATTCCAAGGCAACTTAGCCTTCCCAAGGCTGTTTAGTCGGCGCCTCACCGATACCCGCAGCGTCACCCAACTCGGGCCTTCGCTGCTCGCGGCTAGACGCGCTGTCGCCGGCTATTCCTCATCTCGTTTGTCCCCTCGTCACGGCGCCCTGACGCCGTTCCGTCCGGCAGTGCTTAATCCTCTCAGGAATCCTGCATACTTTTCGAACGAGACGTTCGTCGCGAGCTTGTGTCGCATATCTGGTGTCCGCTAAGACGAGGGGATTAAGACAAGGGGGGGTCGACGTGTGGCGGCCCTTCAGCCGCATAACTTTCACCGCTCCCCTGCCCAGCCGACGCGAAGCAGCCCCAAAGGGCGATGTACGCCCGAGCGGCCCGGCGCCTGCGCGCGCGCGCGCGCATCTTTCCAAGAAATGTCATTCTTCCTTTCGAGCGCACCCCACTGTCCCGTCCCGTCCCGTCGAGGGGGGGGGGGGGGTCCATTGAAGACGGCAGCTGCGGGGTACTGAGAAAGAATTAGCGGTAGTAATGACACCGCACGCACTACCGATACCTTACAATGTTCAAACATAGTGTCTCTATGTAAATGGCAAACAAAAGTGGACTGAGGGGGCAGCCCTGGCGTACCGAACGTTGCACCCGAATGGGGGCCCCCAGACTCTTGTTTATAGTTAATCTCGTAGTGCAGCCGCGGTACGCCATGGCCACGCCCCCTCGAATTACGGAACCTACATTCGCGTGGTCCAGAATACAGAGCAAAATGCTTTTTCGAGGTCTAGTTGGAGGATGGCCACACAGTCATTAGTCAGATCACAACACTCCAGAACCGATCTTGCCGTGTGAATGTTAGTCATAATTGATCTCCCCTTTATCCCGCACGTTTGGTGAGGGCCAACAATATCCTGAATTACTGACTGCAGCCTCCTTGCTAGCACTTTCATTAATATTTTATAATCGACATTAGTCAAGGAAATTGGCCTGTAAGCTGTGACCTGCTGGAGCTTTTCCTCGTTATTTGTCTTTGGAATTAGAATAGTGTGAGATAACCCGTATGACAGCGGCAATCTGTTTATTTCGTAGGCTTCTTTGAACAACGCAGTCAATATTGGCGCTATTTCGTTCTTAAACCCCTTATAGAAGTCTGCGCTTAGGCCGTCTGCCCCAGGCGACTTTCCCATATTTAAACTATCGATTGCTTTTTCGACCTCGAGTTCTGTGATTGGCATCTCTAATCTTTCCTTCGTGTCCTCGTCTAGTCGTGGCATAGCGATAAGAAACTTTTCTTTGAACGCGTTTATGTCGACCTTCTGTTTGTTAAAAAGCTGCTGATAATACTGGAAGAAGCCTTGCCTGATATGTTCGTCATCTGAAGATAGCATATCGCCCCATTCAATCTTATCAATATGATTTTTTTCCGCATGCGCCTTTTCCAAAGCCAGTGCTCTTTTCGAGGGCGTCTCGCCCATGTCCCAACTTTCCGCCCTTGCCCGCACTAACGCTCCTTGGTATCTGTCTTCTTCCATCAACGCAAGCTGTTCTTTTATTTTCCTAATATCTTCTATCCATCTGCCGGGTGCCTTACATTCTTGCTCATGTAGTTTTTCGAGCAAAGCCTTTAGCTGGGTTTCTTTAATTTTCTCCTGGTACCGCAGGCAACTGGACCTATCAATGGCTTTTATTTTAATCTGTTCTTTGCACATCTCCAATTGCTTCCAGATTTCATACAATGTGCCCGGCCTTACTTTAATGAATTCATTCAGTACAACCCGTCTAAAGGTCTCATCACTGAGCAATTTGTTGTTAAATTTCCATAACTCCCAGCTGAATGCATTCCTTCGTTTTTTGGTGCCGAATACGCATTTCACTAAACAGTAGGGGTGTGCGAATATTCGAAATTTTCGAATATAATTCGAATATTATATTTTTAGTATTCGTATTCGATTCGAAATCCAAGTATTCGTGTTGTTACGAATATTCGACCCGACGCGGATATTCGTATCTAGCCGAATATTCACTGTGAGCACCGGCGTTAGAGTGTACTAGAAAGGTCTTTCTAGTACACTCTACCGACGTTCATTTCGGTCCGCAAGCCCTATCGACAAAGACATAACAAGGCGGCGCCGAGAGCAATGCGCATGGACCTCCAAGGGCCACGCCGTAGCTGACTGCGCTGGTGAGCTTCTTTGTGGCTATACCTGCGAAGCTGGTGTAGTCAGAGCTGTGCACGAAGTACCTCGCAATACGTTCCAGTTCAGTGCCAAGTGAGAGGGTATTTTCTGTGGCTGGAGGAGTCGTTTCAGCTAGAAGGGAACTACTTCTGCCTGACCATGTGGAGCAGCGGGTTTTCCTTCACGACAACCTTTTATGTTCATCCCAGCAACGCGCGTTCGTGCTGATTGCAAGCTAGCCTTAATCAATGCTGTGTACCAGCCATCTTCTCTGATATTTCCACCCTTTTAAGAATATTGTTCGAGACTGATACTTTTTGTGCAGCCACACACACCTTTTGTGTTCATTTAATCTTCGATAGTTGAACTGTGATGTTCTTGGGTGCCCAAATAAATGTTTTCTAGTGGTTAAATGCGTCTGTCCTTGATTATTCGATATTCGATTCGATATTCGGAGCCAAGTATCCGTATTCGATTCGTATTCGAAGAATTTGATATTCGCACACCCCTACTAAACAGTGATCCGTGAATGTCATGGGCACAACTTGGTATTCATTGCATACGGGAATCAAATCCAGCGACACGTAAATTCTGTCAAGGCGCGCGTGGCTCGCACCTCGGAAGTGCGTGTACTGTACTGCACGCGCTCCCCCCAGGTACTCAGCCACATCTTCCATATTCCACTCGCTTGTTAACTGGCACAACACATCAGTACTCTTGTCTCTGAAGCCGCGTGTGCTGGTTTTGTCCCGAGCATTCAGTACGCAGTTGAAATCGCCCAGCATTACTACCTGCCTCTCCGTACTTAACTGCTGCATAACATTCTCGAAAAACACTGCTCTTTCCTCAACAATGTTCGGGGCATACACACAAATAATGCGCCACTCAGCATTGGAATATGCAAAATCAGCTACAACACACCGTCCTGACAGACATGAGTAGTGAGCCTGTACAATCAGTCCGGGCAGCTTTTTGACAAACAATACACACCCAGCCGATGTCCCTACCGCGTGGCTCACAATGGCGTAAAATCTAGCCGTGAAACGTTGCACCATGCTCCCGGTCTCTTCCTCCCCATCAACCTTTGTTTCTTGTACGGCAAGCACGTCGATATCATGGTCACTTAGCAGGCGGTGTACTTGGCTCTGCTTCTTTTTTGCTGCCAGTCCCCTGACATTTAACGTGGCTACACTCAAAGGGGTTTCAGGCGCCATTTCCATAACGGGTGAATCGACCGAAAGCGTGGTGCTTACCTTCCTCGTCTAGCGCGCGGCTAGACGCCGTCGTTGGAACCGCCTCCGTCTGGTGCGAGCGGCTGAACTGGCAGCGGGGGCGCTTTGTCCGCTGCACGCCTCTCCGAAGAAAGGTTTGGCCGCGGACGTAGTGTGGACCGCCGGGGTTGGACTGTTTTTGCTGGCGGCTCGTCGACACCGGGGACTGTTGCCTTGTCACCTTCGAGATCGGTCTGTGTGTGGGGTCGCTTGGCTGGGGCTGTGACGCTTGGCGAACGAGTACCGCTGGTGTCCGGGTGCTCCTCACCGTTATCCTGCTCCATGTCGTCTGCCGGCTGAGGTGACGTCTCTTCCTCTGACCTAGGGAGGTCAGGTGTAGCGTCACTCCTCCCCGCACCACTGGCAGCATTGATGTCTCGAGGGGAGTCTCCCGACGAGTCTGTCTCCTGTGCCTGCGTACGCTCTTCTCCGGTTCCCTTTGCCGCCTCCTCTGCCTCGACTACGTCCATAGTGAGCTCTGCCGACCGCTCCCTCGTTCCAGGTCCCGCGGCCGAAGCGTACGTGAGCACACAGTCAGCCTCCTCATGTCCGTAGCGCCTACATTTCGAACATCGGGGCACCTTACATTCGCGGCGGACGTGTCCCGTGCCTCGACAGCGTAAGCACTGCATCGCCCGCCCAGGCACAACGACAAGGGCTAATTCCCCGGCGACTCGCAGCTGGTGCGGTAAGTCATCTACCTTGATGCCCGGCTTCAATTTCAGGAGCACCGCCCTCGTGGTGGACCCCTTCTCCTTGACGCCTTGAACTCGCCACCTCTCCCGGGTCACTTCGGTCACGTTCCCAAAAGCCGCAAAGGCCGTCCGGATGTCATCATCTGCCACGCCGTGCAACATCCAGTGGAGTCGCAGCTTCACTTGTTGGTCTTCGGGATCGATGATGAGGCAGCGGCGACCTTTAACTTCCAGTTCCTTGAACGCCGCCAGCTTCTTTGTTGCTTCTGTGCTGGTTAAGGTGACAGCCCACACATGGTTGATCTGATACGCCCCCAACGCCAACACGTCGGGGAGCGCACCAACGTTGGCAAGGGCGTCGCGGAAATCCTCGACCCTGTATGGCCTAACCCGCACATCGCCGTGCAAAAAAAGCGTGTTAAAAACAACGCGTCCGGTGGGCAAAGTTGGCAGAATAATCTGATAGTCGCTATCTTCATTGTCCTCGAGCCTGTTTCCGCGGCTGGAAAGGGCCGCTATCGCCGCTCCGCTGGAGCTCATGATCCTGCGTCCGTCACGCTCGGTGGCCGGAAGTAGAATCACCAACTGAGCTATCGACGGGGACGCAGGTGACTCGGGCTTCTTTTCCGCAAGTGCGTCGCGGCCCGAAATTTATTCGGGAGGCGGCGCAGTGGTGTAACGGTTTACTCTTGGCGAGACAATGACCCCAAGCGACCTTCACTGCAATTAAAAATCTTCATTTGACGACGCTAAGCTGCCGGTAATAATTTGCAAATTATAGGTAGCCTTTGGCTTGCCTGTAAAATATTAACAAAAAGAACACTCCGTCGAGCCGGATTCGAACCAGCGACCTATAGATGTCCGCAGTACGAAACCTCTACAGTCCACCACTCTACCAACTGAGCTATCGACGGGGACGCAGGTGACTCCGGCTTCTTTTCCTCAAGTGTGTCGCGGCCCGAAATTTATTCGGGAGGCGGCGCAGTGGTGTAACGGTTTACTCTTGGCGAGACAATGACCCCAAGCGACCTTCACTGCAATTAAAAATCTTCATTTGACGACGCTAAGCTGCCGGTAAAAATTTGCAAATTATAGGTAGCCTTTGGCTTGCCTGTAAAATATTAACAAAAAGAACACTCCGTCGAGCCGGATTCCAAACAGCGACCTATAGATGTCCGCAGTACGAAACCTCTACAGTCCACCACTCTACCAACTGAGCTATCGACGGGGACGCAGGTGACTCGGGCTTCTTTTCCGCAAGTGCGTCGCGACCCGAAATTTATTTGGGAGGCGGCGCAGTGGTGTAACGGTTTACTCTTGGCGAGACAATGACCCCAAGCGACCTTCACTGCAATTAAAAATCTTCATTTGACGACGCTAAGCTGCCGGTAAAAATTTGCAAATTATAGGTAGCCTTTGGCTTGCCTGTAAAATATTAACAAAAAGAACACTCCGTCGAGCCGAATTCGAACCAGCGACCTATGGATGTCCGCAGTACGAAACCTCTACAGTCTACCGCTCTACCAACTGAGCTATCGACGGGGACGCAGGTGACTTCTGCTTCTTTTCCTCAAGTGCGTCGCGGCCAGAAATTTATTCGGGAGGCGGCGCAGTGGTGTAACGGTTCACTCTTGACGAGACAATGACCCCAAGCGACCTTCACTGCAATTAAAAATCTTCATTTGACGACGCTAAGCTGCCGGTAATAATTTGCAAATTATAGGTAGCCTTTGGCTTGCCTGTAAAATATTAACAAAAAGAACACTCCGTCGAGCCGGATTCGAACCAGCGACCTATGGATGTCCGCAGAACGAAACCTCTACAGTCCACCGCTCTACCAACTGAGCTATCGACGGGGACGCAGGTGACTCCGGCTTCTTTTCCTCAAGTGCGTCGCGGCCAGAAATTTATTCGGGAGGCCGCGCAGTGGTGTAACGGTTTACTCTTGGCGAGACAATGACCCCAAGCGACCTTCACTGCAATTAAAAATCTTCATTTGACGACGCTAAGCTGCCGGTAATAATTTGCAAATTATAGGTATCCTTTGGCTTGCCTGTAAAATATTAACAAAAAGAACACTCCGTCGAGCCGGATTCGAACCAGCGACCTATAGATGTCCGCAGTACGAAACCTCTACAGTCCACCACTCTACCAACTGAGCTATCGACGGGGACGCAGGTGACTCCGGCTTCTTTTCCTCAAGTGTGTCGCGGCCCGAAATTTATTCGGGAGGCGGCGCAGTGGTGTAACGGTTCACTCTTGACGAGACAATGACCCCAAGCGACCTTCACTGCAATTAAAAATCTTCATTTGACGACGCTAAGCTGCCGGTAAAAATTTGCAAATTATAGGTAGCCTTTGGCTTGCCTGTAAAATATTAACAAAAAGAACACTCCGTCGAGCCGGATTCGAACCAGCGACCTATGGATGTCCGCAGTACGAAACCTCTACAGTCTACCGCTCTACCAACTGAGCTATCGACTTTTTTTTTTTTTTTTTTTTTTTTTTTTTTTTTTTTTTTTTTTCTTTATTTCCTGGCTTTGGAAAACAACACTTCACAAAAAAAAAAAGGAACAGACAAATCACAAAAGCAATAGTACAGGACAATGAACACATTGAAAGACATACTCAGCCAGCGTCAGGCTGGCTTCGTCACATTAAAACTCCCGCAAAGACAACAAAGGCTCTACCCTTGAGAGCCAGTCGGGAGGTTCCGCAACCGCTTTTTGTATAGCGACAAACCAGTCCATACACTCTCGGAAATAAATTCGGGCAGGGCGCGCTTCCCTGTCACAGTGATAGCCTGCCATTCTGGAGCGCCATATACAGTGGAGACCCAGGAGCATAATTAAATCAAATGGAACCCCGTCGTCATTATCAATGCTTAAATATCGAATGCCATGCGAATCTAGGGGGAAATCTTTCTTCATAGTCCGTTGCAAAACATCCCAAAAATAAACCCCTTCCCAACAATGTAAAAAAACATGGTCTATTGTTTCCGGCTGCTTACAGATTAAACAATGCGAACCCCAAGGTAAAAATAAATCCTTTCCCTCGAAAAATTTCTTTACTGACAACGTTCCGGTGTGTAATTTAAAGAAAAAGGTCTTAGCGCCTGGTGGCACCTGCATTTTCTTTACTCTCTTTAAGACGTCCGAGCCTGGGCCTCCACTGTATAAGGCTCTATACAAAGGTTGTGGCAAAACAGTGTCACATAAATCTTGGTAGAGCTTTTTCCGTTTTACACAACACAGATATTCATTAGAAAAACGCACTGAAAGAAATCTAACACTTGCGACGACCTCTCTGTAATAGCCGAATATACCACACGTAACTTCTTCGGTGGAGACAACAAACTCCGGCAGTAGGCGCCGCAGCCTAACTTGGCAGACAGTGCGCAAGAAAGGGTCGGAAACGTCGCGAAAAAACAAAAACCGATTGACCACTTGCCGCAAAAAGAGGTGTCCAAGTCCCAAGCCACCATCTTTCACCCGACGGAATAAGTTTGTTCTGCTGCAGCGTTCCCATTCTGCAGCCCAAACAAAGACGGCGAAAATCCTGTGGAGCTTCTGTATGTTTACACGCGAACAATGCAAAACTTGCATAACAAACCAAAGTTTACTAATAAAAAAAAGGTTACATACAGTAGCCCTGGCGAAAATCGATAAGTTGGCACCTTTCCACTTCTCCGCTTTCTCCCTTAGCGCTTTCGTCTGCTCTTGCCAATATTGCTCGCTTTGGCGGTAACCATCAAGCTCGACACCTAAGTACTTGGTTGGGGTTTTCGCCCACGTCACATTTGCAAAGTGGTCAGGCTGCGATGGCCAACGTCCATGCCAGAACCCAAGGCACTTGGCCCAGTTCACCCCGCTTCCGGTAACCTGAGAGAACTCACGGACACATTTGACCGCCTCGGTTATACTCTCATGGTCAACCGTACAAAGTGCAACATCGTCCGCGTACGCCAGCAGCTTCACCTCGGCTGCTTGTAACTTAAACCCTTTTACGTTATCATTGTTCAATATTTTAATACACAATGTCTCAATATATATACAAAACAAAAGAGGGCTGAGAGGGCAGCCCTGTCGCACCGAACGCTGCACGCTAATGGGGGCCCCCAGACTCTTATTTACGATCAATCTCGTCGTGCAGTTTCGGTACGCCAGGGCCACGCCCTTGCGGATAACTGACCCAACATTCGCATGGTCCAAAATAGAAAACAAGATTTCGTGATCGACGCAGTCAAAAGCTTTCTCGAGGTCGACCTGGAGAATGGCCACCCGACCATTCGAGTCATCACAACACTCAAGCACACTTCGCATCTTATGAATATTGGACATTATTGACCTCCCTTTTATCCCACACGTCTGGTGTGGCCCAACTATATCCTTAATCACCGTCTGCAATCTCCGAGCCAAAACCTTCATAAAAATTTTATATTCAACGTTTGTAAGTGCTATGGGTCTGTAAGCTGTAACCAGTCGTAATTTATCTATTTGATCCGTTTTAGGAATAAGCACCGTGTGGGATGACCCATATGACGGAGGGAGTGCATTTACTGTGTAGGCAGCGTTAAAGATAACGTTCAGGATAGGGGCAATTTCGTGCTTGAAATCTTTGTAAAAACGCGCGCTGAGCCCATCTGGTCCCGGCGATTTACCGGGGTTTAAACTGGCGATTGCATGCTCCACTTCTGTTTCAGTGATAGCCACTTCTAATCTCTCTTTTACGTCATCACCAAGACGCGGCATCGCCGCCAGAAACTGATCTTTAAATGTGATAGTGTCTACCGTGTGGGATGCGAAGAGCGCTTGGTAATGCTCGTTGAAAGCTGCTTTTATGTGGTCGTTGTCCGCCGACAAGACACCGCCCCATTCTATTTTGTCGATGTGGTTCCTTTCAGCGTTTGCTTTTTCCAACCCCAGCGCTCGTTTTGATGGCGCCTCCCCTGCAGCTATGTCTTCTGCCCTTGCCCTCACTAACGCTCCCCGATACCGTTCTTCTTCCATCAATTCTAGTTTTTGCTTTGTTTTCCTTACATCTTCAGTCCATTTCCCCGGCGCTAGAGATTCCTGTTGAAGCAGCCCATGGAGCAGCTTCTTTAACTCTGTCTCTTTCTGTTTTTCTTGAAACCGTATACAGGAAGCCCTCTCTATTGCTTTAATTTTTATAGTTTCTTTACACAGCTCCCACTGTTGCCATATGTGCATATTTTTACCGGGGCCTATTTTTGCAATTTCATCTTTTACTATGCTGGTATACAGTTCGTCCTGCAAGAGTTTATTATTTAATTTCCACATTTCCCACGAAAAAGAATTCCCTCTCTTTACCATCCCAAAACAACATTTAACTAAACAATGGTCTGAAAAAGATACTGGCACAACATCGTAACTATGACATTCAGGTAAGACATCGACGGATGCATAAATGCGGTCCAGCCGTGCATGGCTTGAACCCTGGAAGTGTGTGAGCTTTACTGCACGCGTTCCCTCAAGACACTCTGCTACATCTTCCATGTTCCAGTTCTCAACCATTCGCGATAACACTTGTGTGCTTGCATCTCTAAACGGTCGAGGGCTTGTCTTATCTCGCGCACTAAGAACACAGTTAAAATCGCCTAGGACGATCAGCTGTCTGTCACAACGAAGGCGTTCTTCGATGCTGTAAAAAAACTGCGCCCTTTCTTCTGCTTCATTTGGCGCGTACACACAAATAATCCGCCACTCGACGTTATTCAATCGAAAGTCAAGGAAGACACACCGGCCCGACACACAAGAGAAATGAGCTTGCACTTCTAGCCCCGGCAACTTCTTTAGAAAGAGAACACAACCAGCCGATGTGCCTACAGCGTGGCTAACGACAGCAAAAAACGAGGACGTGAAACGTTGCACCATTCTCCCGGTCTCCTCTTCGCCGTCGACTTTCGTCTCCTGCACGGCCAGTACATCTATGCCGTGCTCCGTTAAAAGCCGAAAAAGCTGGCCTTGCTTTCTTTTTCCTGCCAGACCTCTAACATTTAGGGAGGCGACTTTCAGCGGAGATGCAGGAGCCATTTTTACATAAGAAGAAGAGACCGAAAGCATGGTGCTTACCTCTCGCGTCCAGCACATGGCTAGACGCCACCGCCGCCATCGCCGCCGGCGTCATCCTGAGCGTGCACCTGGCCCAGCTCGGGAGGCGCCTTGTCGCCGGCGCGCTTCTCGCTCGCAAGGTTAGGGCGCGGCCGAAAACTGGCCCGCCTTGCTTGAGGCGTCTTTGCTGGTGGTTCCTCTACGCTGGGCGCCGCCTCCTTGTCGCCGTCGGGGCTGGTGTCTCCATGGGGACGCTTCCCAGGCGTAGCCACAGTGGTCGCACGGCCACCGGTGTTCTGCCGATGACCCTCGGTAGGCTCCTTCGCTACAAAGTCCATGGGCACTGGTAGGCTTTTTGCATCCCCCGAAGTCGCCTCCTTTGACTGAGGCGAGTCTCCCGTTGGTGGCTGGAGTCCTGGTCCACTGGCAAGGGGGGCGTCGCCGCTTGAAGTCGCCGACGTGTCCAGCGACACAGGGAGGTTGCCCAACTCGTCGGTACCCCTCGCTGCGTCCTCAGCCTCCGCGACATCCATCAGCTCCGCGCTGTCTCCTTTACCTCCGAGCCCGGTCGCAGACGCGTAGGTGCGAACGCAGTCCTCGTCCGCGTGTCCGTAGCGCCTGCACTTGGAGCACCTGGGAACCTTGCAGTCGCGACGAACGTGACCCGCGCCGTGGCAACGCAGGCACTGCATCGGCCGCCCGGGCACCACCACGAGAGCTAACTCGCCGGCGACTCGAACCTGGTGGGGCAGGTCGTCCACCTTCATACCTGGCTTCAACTTGAGCAGCACTGTTCTCGTGGTGGATCCCTTCTCTTTCATTCCTTGAACGCGCCAACGCTCCCGCGTCACCTCGGTCACGTTTCCGAACGCCGCGAAAGCAGTCCGGATGTCGTCATCGGCGACGCCGTGCAGCATCCAATGCAGGCGCAGCTTTACCTGCTGATCCTCCGGGTCGAAAACAATGCACCGGCGTCCCTTTACCTCAAGCTCCTTCAAGGCGGCTAATTTCTTCGCGGCTTCTGGGCTGCTGAAGGTTACCGCCCACACGTGGTTTACCTGGTACGCCCCCAACGCCACGACGTCGGGGAGCGCACCAGTGTTGGCGAGGGCGTCCCTGAAGTCTTCGACCCTGTAAGGTCTCACACGCACATCTCCGTGCAAAAAAACTGTGTTTAGAACAACACGTCCGGTGGGCAGGGTCGGCAAAAAGATCTCATACTCCTTGTCTTCGGCGCTGAACCTGTTTCCGCGGCCATCGATGGCCGCCGTCGCCGCTCCGTGGGAGCTCATGATCCTGCGTCCGTACACGCCAGTGGCCGGAAGTAGAATGACTGAGCTATCGACGGGGACGCAGGTGACTTCTGCTTCTTTTCCTCAAGTGCGTCGCGGCCCGAAATTTATTCGGGAGGCGGCGCAGTGGTGTAACGGTTTACTCTTGGCGAGACAATGACCCCAAGCGACCTTCACTGCAATTAAAAATCTTCATTTGACGACGCTAAGCTGCCGGTAAAAATTTGCAAATTATAGGTAGCCTTTGGCTTGCCTGTAAAATATTAACAAAAAGAACACTCCGTCGAGCCGGATTCGAACCAGCGACCTATAGATGTCCGCAGTACGAAACCTCTACAGTCCACCACTCTACCAACTGAGCTATCGACGGGGACGCAGGTGACTCCGGCTTCTTTTCCTCAAGTGTGTCGCGGCCCGAAATTTATTCGGGAGGCGGCGCAGTGGTGTAACGGTTTACTCTTGGCGAGACAATGACCCCAAGCGACCTTCACTGCAATTAAAAATCTTCATTTGACGACGCTAAGCTGCCGGTAAAAATTTGCAAATTATAGGTAGCCTTTGGCTTGCCTGTAAAATATTAACAAAAAGAACACTCCGTCGAGCCGGATTCGAACCAGCGACCTATGGATGTCCGCAGTACGAAACCTCTACAGTCTACCGCTCTACCAACTGAGCTATCGACGGGGACGCAGGTGACTTCTGCTTCTTTTCCTCAAGTGCGTCGCGGCCCGAAATTTATTCGGGAGGCGGCGCAGTGGTGTAACGGTTTACTCTTGGCGAGACAATGACCCCAAGCGACCTTCACTGCAATTAAAAATCTTCATTTGACGACGCTAAGCTGCCGGTAAAAATTTGCAAATTATAGGTAGCCTTTGGCTTGCCTGTAAAATATTAACAAAAAGAACACTCCGTCGAGCCGGATTCGAACCAGCGACCTATAGATGTCCGCAGTACGAAACCTCTACAGTCCACCACTCTACCAACTGAGCTATCGACGGGGACGCAGGTGACTCCGGCTTCTTTTCCTCAAGTGTGTCGCGGCCCGAAATTTATTCGGGAGGCGGCGCAGTGGTGTAACGGTTTACTCTTGGCGAGACAATGACCCCAAGCGACCTTCACTGCAATTAAAAATCTTCATTTGACGACGCTAAGCTGCCGGTAAAAATTTGCAAATTATAGGTAGCCTTTGGCTTGCCTGTAAAATATTAACAAAAAGAACACTCCGTCGAGCCGGATTCGAACCAGCGACCTATGGATGTCCGCAGTACGAAACCTCTACAGTCTACCGCTCTACCAACTGAGCTATCGACGGGGACGCAGGTGACTTCTGCTTCTTTTCCTCAAGTGCGTCGCGGCCCGAAATTTATTCGGGAGGCGGCGCAGTGGTGTAACGGTTTACTCTTGGCGAGACAATGACCCCAAGCGACCTTCACTGCAATTAAAAATCTTCATTTGACGACGCTAAGCTGCCGGTAAAAATTTGCAAATTATAGGTAGCCTTTGGCTTGCCTGTAAAATATTAACAAAAAGAACACTCCGTCGAGCCGGATTCGAACCAGCGACCTATAGATGTCCGCAGTACGAAACCTCTACAGTCCACCACTCTACCAACTGAGCTATCGACGGGGACGCAGGTGACTCCGGCTTCTTTTCCTCAAGTGTGTCGCGGCCCGAAATTTATTCGGGAGGCGGCGCAGTGGTGTAACGGTTTACTCTTGGCGAGACAATGACCCCAAGCGACCTTCACTGCAATTAAAAATCTTCATTTGACGACGCTAAGCTGCCGGTAAAAATTTGCAAATTATAGGTAGCCTTTGGCTTGCCTGTAAAATATTAACAAAAAGAACACTCCGTCGAGCCGGATTCGAACCAGCGACCTATGGATGTCCGCAGTACGAAACCTCTACAGTCTACCGCTCTACCAACTGAGCTATCGACGGGGACGCAGGTGACTTCTGCTTCTTTTCCTCAAGTGCGTCGCGGCCAGAAATTTATTCGGGAGGCGGCACAGTGGTGTAACGGTTCACTCTTGACGAGACAATGACCCCAAGCGACCTTCACTGCAATTAAAAATCTTCATTTGACGACGCTAAGCTGCCGGTAATAATTTGCAAATTATAGGTAGCCTTTGGCTTGCCTGTAAAATATTAACAAAAAGAACACTCCGTCGAGCCGGATTCGAACCAGCGACCTATGGATGTCCGCAGAACGAAACCTCTACAGTCCACCGCTCTACCAACTGAGCTATCGACGGGGACGCAGGTGACTCCGGCTTCTTTTTCTCAAGTGCGTCGCGGCCAGAAATTTATTCGGGAGGCGGCGCAGTGGTGTAACGGTTCACTCTTGACGAGACAATGACCCCAAGCGACCTTCACTGCAATTAAAAATCTTCATTTGACGACGCTAAGCTGCCGGTAATAATTTGCAAATTATAGGTAGCCTTTGGCTTGCCTGTAAAATATTAACAAAAAGAACACTCCGTCGAGCCGGATTCGAACCAGCGACCTATGGATGTCCGCAGAACGAAACCTCTACATTGCACCGCTCTACCAACTGAGCTATCGACGGGGATGCAGGCGATCCCGGCTTCTTTTCCTCAAGTGCGTCGCGGCCAGAAATTTATTCGGGAGGCGGCGCAGTGGTGTAACGCTTTACTTTTGACGAGACAATGACCCCGAGCGACCTTCACTGCAATTCAAGATCTTCATTTGACTACGCTAAGCTGCCGGTAATAATTTGCAAATAATAGGCAGCCCTTGTCTTGCCTGTAAAATATTAACAAAAAGAACACTCCGTCGAGCCGGATTCGAACCAGCGACCTATGGATGTCCGCAGAACGAAACCTCTACAGTCCACCGCTCTACCAACTGAGCTATCTTTTTTTTTTCTTTATTGCCGGGCTCCGACACAGTACACAAACACAAACGGAAATTTACATTGTACCCATTTCGGGTGGGACTCTCACACTCAACTATCCGCTGCTGGCATCGTCATGTTAAAAGCCCTTTAGGGACACCAGGGGCTCTGCCCTCGAGAGCCACTCAGGAACGTGACCAGTCGTTTTTTGTACTTCAAGAAACCAGTGGACACTCTCACGGAAGTAAATTCGTGCAGGCCTCGCATCCGGTTGACAGTGGTATTCAGCCATTCGTGAGCGCCAAACAGCGTGGAGGCCCAGCAGCAGTATTGCATCATAAGGCACTCCCTCTTCGTTCTGTGGGGGGAGATACCTTATTCCATAAGTATCTAGAGGTAGGTCTTTCTTCAGCGTTCTTTGCAAGACGTCCCAGAAGTAGACGCCTTCCCAGCAGTGCAAGAATACATGATCGATTGTCTCTGGCTTCTTGCATATCAGACAATCTGAACCCCAAGGGAGAAACATTCCCTTTTTCTCGATAAATGCTTTCACGGCCAGTGTTTCTGTGTGTAATCTGAAAAAGAAGCTTTTGGCTGCCGCTGGTACCTGCATTTTCTTCACCCTCTTCAACACATTACCGCCCTGGCCTCCACGGTATATGACCCTGTACAATGGTTCAGGCAGAACAACATCTAGTAAATCCCGATAGAGTGTTTTCTTTTTAACAGTAGAGAGGTACTGCTGCGAAAAACGAGCAGCTAGAAATCTAACATTCATAACCACTTCTCTGGTGCAGCCAAAAATACGACCTTGAATGTTATCTGTTCCAACAATCCATTCCGGTAATGCATGGCCCAGCCTTACTTGACAGATTGTGCGCAAGAACGGGTCACTCGCGTCTCGAAAGAATAAAAATCTGCTGACGATTTGGAGCAAAAACAGATGGCCGAGCCCTTGTCCTCCGTCTTTTACACTTCTGAACAAATTTGTCCGGCTGCATCGTTCCCAGCTCGAGGCCCAGACAAACACTACAAAGATGCGGTGCAGTTTCTGCACGTTAACTCGCGAACAGTGCAGTACCCGCATCACGTACCACAATTTGCTGATGAAGAATAAGTTGCACACTGTAGCTCTGGCAAATGTAGATAACCTAGCCCATTTCCACTTGTCAGTTTTTGCACGGGTGTCTTCCAGCTGCCTTTTCCAATGCGATTCGCTATCTCGATATCATTCCAGTGGGACACCTAAATACTTCACTGAGGTCGTCACCCAGGACACATTCGCAAACTTAACAGGAGTGGTTGGCCACTCACCATGCCAGAAGCCAATACATTTGGCCCAGTTGACTCGACTTCCTGTCGATTGACTAAATTGCCGAACACAATCAATGGCCTTCCTTATGCGCTCATAATCAGCAGCGAAAACAGCTACGTCATCCGCATAAGCCAGCAACTTAATTTCTGTCGCTTGTAACTTAAAACCGTGAATACCGTCATTCTGTATTATGCTCAAACAAAGGGATTCTATGTATACACCAAACAAAAGAGGGCTGAGGGGGCATCCTTGGCGCACCGAACGCTTCACGCTTATGGGGGCCCCCAAACTCTTATTTTCTATTAGTCTCGTTGTGCAGTTTCGGTACGCCATGGCCACTCCCTTCCTGATGACTGACCCGACATTCACGTGATCCAAAATTAAAAACAAAAGTTCATGTGCCACGCAATCAAACGCTTTTTCTAGGTCTAACTGAAGGATAGCAACAGGACTGTTCGTAATATGACAACACTCAAGAACACATCTTGCTTTATGAATATTAGACACAATAGAACGACCTTTGATGCCGCACGTCTGACGAGAACCTACTATCACATTTATTACTCTTTGTAACCGCCTTGCTAGCACCTTCATGAATATCTTGTAGTCCACGTTCGTAAGTGAAATCGGCCTGTAGGCTGTAACATGCTTTAACTTTTCACTATCTTCCGTTTTCGGAATTAGGACAGTGTAAGATACGCCAAAGGAAGGAGGTAGTGCTTTTAATTCATATGCGTCATTAAAGAGTACCGTTAGCAAAGGGGAAATGTCTTGCTTAAAGGCTTTATAGAAAGCCGCACTTAAACCGTCTGGTCCAGGCGACTTACCCGAGTTTAAATTTTCTATTGCTGTTCGCACTTCGGATTCAGTAATTGGTGCCTCTAATCTATGTTTCTGTTCGTCATCTAATCTTGGCATCGCTCCTAGAAACCTTCCCTTGAATGTGTCGATGTCTACGTCGTGTTTTGCGAAAAGCGCCTGATAGTATTCAGCAAAAGCTTGCTTTATATGCGTTTCGTCATCTGTACAACACCTCCCCATTCAATTTTATCAATCCTATTGCGCTCAGCCCGTGCTTTTTCCATGCCCAATGCTCGTTTTGTTGGTGTTTCACCGAAAACCGCCTCTTCGGCTCTCGCACGCACCAGCGCACCGCGATAACGCTCTTGTTCCATAACTTCAAGCTTTTGTTTAATTTTCTTTACGTCATCAATCCACTTACCAGGAGCTTTACTCTCCTGCTCAATTAGTTTCCGCAGCAGTTCTCTTAAATCCATTTCCTTTATTTTTTCCTCTTTTTTCAAGTAGCTAGCCTTTTCAATTGCGTATATTTTAATTTGCTGCTTACATAGTTCCCACTGCTCCCATAACTTTTGTCTTGAATTTGGCTCTACTTTGCCAATTCCTTCTTTTATATTGTCACAAAAACGTTCACACTTTAACAGCTTATCACTAAATTTCCACACGCCCCAATTAAAAGCATTGTCCCGTTTTGCTGTTCCTATCCTACACTGTACCAAACAGTGGTCCGAGAAGGACACAGGTTCAACCTTGTAATTGTTGCATTTTGGCAGCAGGTCTACCGCTATATAAATACGGTCTAGACGTGCGTGACTCGTCCGCTGAAAGTGCGTGAATTTCACATCCCGCTCACCCTTTAAACAGTCAGCCACCTCTTCAACATTCCATTTTTCCACTAACTCGGACAGTCTTTCGGTACTTCTGTCTCTGAATATTCTATCACTTGTTTTGTCACGCGCAGCCAAGACACAGTTGAAATCACCCATGACGATCATTTGCCTTTCGACAGTGAAGTACTCCTCAACTTTTCCAAAAAAGGCTACCCTCTCGTCAACTTTGTTAGGTGCGTAAAGGCAGATTATTCTCCACTCCACATTCATGTAAGCATAATCAAGCACAAGAAATCGTCCATGAGAACATGTTGCGTAAGCCTGAACAACCAGGCCCGGCCGCTTTTTGACGAAGAGCACACAACCAGCCGACGTTCCAACTGCATGAGCCACTACTGCGTAATACCTACACGTGAAACGCTGCACCATGCTCCCGGTCTCTTCCTCCCCGTCTACTTAAGTTTCTTGTACCGCCAACAGGTCAATGTCATAGTCTGTTATAAGTCGATATACTTGACTCTGTTTTCTTTTCCCCGCCAACCCCCTTGCATTAAGTGTGGCTATTTTCAGACAACATAGCGGAGCCATTTCGACAAAAAGGTGTAGAGACCGAGAGCATGGCGCTTACCTCTCACGTCCAGCGTATCGCTAGACGCTTTGTGTGACGCCAGGGTCCTCAGGTCTGTCGCCGTGGCCTTGCCGCAAAGGTGAACTTGCGGCGACTCGTCTTTCAGCTGAAACGTTGGGGCGCGGCTTGAATGCAGGCCTCCGGGCCTGCGCAGCTTTCGTTGGAGGCTCCTCTGCACTGGTGGTAGTCTCGTTGGTCCCTTCGTTGAGAGTCAGATTGTGAGGGTGCTTGACGGGAGCACTAACGGTCGCCATGTGGGCGTCGCCGTCATCCCTACCCTCGTCGCTGCACATAGGTTCGGGCACCTCGGTTTTTGAAGCACCTGCAGATCCGCCGTCCCCTGCCGTTTCGGTCGCCGCGGCGCCTGGAAGTTCAGGCTCCTTCCCCTCGTCGCTGGGCGTCTCGGTGTCCTCCGCGGAAGCAGGTGAGGAGACGGTGGTTGCTGCTACCTTCTCCGCTCCCCCTGCCCCCTTAGCCGCCTCCTCAGCTTCAGCGGCATCCATTTGCAGCTCCGCCTTTTCGTCCTCCAACGCAGCTCCCGTGGCCGATGCGTAGGTGTGAATGCAATCAGCCTCACCATGACCGAATCGCTTACATTTCTGACAGCGAGGAATTTTGCATTCCCGCCGTACGTGTCCAGTGCCGCGACAGCGCAGACATTGCATTGGCCTACCAGGCACAACCACAAGCGCAAGCTCTCCCGCCACCCTCAGCTGATGAGGAATGTCTTCGACTGTTACGCCTGGCTTCATTTCAATAAAACAGTCCTTGTAGTAGAGGCCTTTTCAGTCATTCCTTGAACTCGCCACCGTTCGCGGGTCACTGCGGTGATCTTTCCGAACGCTGCAAATGCCGTTCTGATGTCCTCGTCATCGACGCCGGGCAGCATCCAATGCAGCCGTAGTTTGACGTGCTGGTCCTCAGGGTCGATGATCATGCACCGGCCCCCTTTCACTTGCATTTCCTTCACGGCGAGCAGCCGCTTGGTTGCCTCGGGAGTGCTGAGGGTCACCGCCCATACGTGGTTAACCTGGTACGCCCCCACCGCTTCACGTCAGGGAGAGTTCTGTTCTTGACCAGGGCATCGCGGAAGTCCTCGACTTTGAAAGGCCGCCCTCGCACATCGCCATGAAGAAAAATAGTATTTAACACCACCCGTCCGATAGGCAAAGTTGGCAAAAGAACCTGATACTCGTTATCAACAGTTTCAGCAATCCTGTTTCCGCGGCCGGCACGGGCCGCAATCGCTGCTCCAGTGGAGCCCATTCTACAAGCGTCCGTCACGCTCGGTGGCCGGAAGTAGAATCGACCAACTGAGCTATCGACGGGGACGGAGGCGATTCCGGCTTCTTTTCCTCAAGTGCGCCGCGGCCAGGAATTTATTCGGGAGGCGGCGCAGTAGTGCAACGGTTTACTATTGACGAGACAATAACACCAAGTGACCTTCACAGCAATTAAAAATCTTTATGTGACGAAGCTAAGCTGCCGGCAAGAATTTGCAAATTATAGGTGCCTATTGGGTTGCCTGTAAAATATTAACAAAAAGAACACTCCGTCGAGCCGTATTAGAACCAGCGACCTATGGATGTCCGCAGTACGAAACCTCTGCAGTCCACCGCTCTACCAACTGAGCTATCGACTTTTTTTTTTCTTTATTGCCGACTTCGACGTTCACAACAATATACAATTGATAAAACGCGTCAACCAGGCTTTGGCTGACACGGCATGTTAAAATTTTTTCAGTTGCGTCAAACCGTCAAGCACATCAACCCATTCTGGCGGTTCAGGTAGTCCTCGATACACTTCTCTGAAACGTACAACACTGAATGAAGTTTTCCCGTACAGAACGAACTTCTACATCAGCATGGTTGAACTGCATTCTTGTTTTCCACAAGCTGTGCAGGCCCAGGAGCACAATCGCATCCAATGGAATGCCATCTGCGTCGTGGAACGGTAAGAATCTTATGCCGTAGGAATCTAAGGGTAAGTCTTTTTTTAAAGTCCTTTTTAGAACATCCCAGAAAAAGATGGGGTCCCAACAGTCCAAAAAAACATGTTCTATGGTTTCAGGTTTCTTGCATAGAAAACAGTTAGTTGACCAGGGAATGAAGATGCCTTTATCTTGCATCCATATTTTGACTGATAATGTGTTAGTGTGAAGTTTAAAGAAAAAGGATTTGACTGATGGCGATACTGGCATCTTCTTCACTCTCTTAAGAACATCTGCTCCTGGGCCTCCACGATGCGGGAAACGGTACATTGGTACAGGTAGCATTATGTCCACTAAGTCCTTATACAGTTTTTTCCTCCCTACATCACACAAATATTCCTTAGAAAATCGCACATGCAACATCCTATACGCGAGTACGACCTCTCGCAGGTACCCTCTCACGGCCCCACCCATGCTTTGGCACGAACACACGAGAAACTCTGGAAGAAATCGACCTAGCCGAGTTTGCACTACGGTGCGTAGGAACATATCGTTTTGATCTCGGAGGTACCTAAAACGCGAGACCACTTGTCTCAAAAATAAGTGTGCAAGTCCACCTTTTTTCACGGACAAAAACAAATTTGTTCGACTGGTCCTCTCCCAAGTCGAAGACCAAATAAAAACGGCAAAAACACGATGGATTTTTTGAATGTTGACCCGCGCTGCGCTCAGCACACTCATCACATACCATATCTTTGCGGCAAGGAAAATATTACAAACAGTGGCACGTGAGAACATGGACAATTGTCGTCCTTGCCAAGCATCGGTTTTTTTCCTTGATTTTCGCTGCTTGCTCATTCCAGTACCGATCAGGCTCTCGGTAACAATCAAGTGGTACTCCTAGATATACTGTCCCAACTGAGCTATCGACTTTTTTAAATTTTTTATTGCCAGGATTATAGTCAAAATGAAAGGGTACAAGGCGTAAAACATATCAGCCGCACTTGGGCTAACATGACACTAAAATTTTTTCAGAGACACCAATGCATCCAGACAAGCAATCCATTCTGGTGGATCAGGGAGCGCTCGATAAACTTCTCTGAGACATACGATACTTTTGATAAAGTGGTCTCTGACAGAACGCACGATAGGTTCGGCATGTTCAAACTGCATTCTCGTTTTCCACAGCGCGTGGAGGCCCAGGACCATGATAAAATCGTACGGTATATCGTCCGAAGCGTCTACCGGCAGGAATCGTATTCCATATGGGTCAAGAGGCAACTGTTTCTTTAATGTGCGCTGGAGTACGTCCCAATGGAAAATCGGGTCCCAGCAGTCTAGGAATACGTGCTCTATGGTTTCGGGCTTTTTGCATAAAAAGCAGTTTGTTGACCACGGTATGAAGATGCCTTTTTCCTGAAGCCAGGTCTTAACTGGAAGTATGTTGGTATGTAGCTTAAAGAAAAAGGTTTTAACTGAAGGTAATATTGGCATTTTCTTTACTCTTTTGAGTACGTTTTGTCCAGGGCGTCCACGGTGTGGTAAACGGTATAACGGTACAGGTAGCATGGTGTGAACAAGGTCCTTATACAGTTTCTTCCTACTAACACTGCACAAGTAGTCTTATGAAAACCGCACGTTTAACAACCTGAACGCGAGCACTACTTCGCGCAGATAACCAGTCACAGCGCCACATGTGTTCTCACATGACGTCACAATGAATCCTGGGAGAAGTCTACGTAGCCTCACCTGCATCGCGGTGCGGAGAAAGGGGTCATTTTGATCCCTTAAGAAAAGAAATCATGACACGACTTGCCGCAAAAACAAGTGAACCAGACCTAGCCCACCACACTTGACTGAGATAAACAAATTAGTTCGGCTAGATCTCTCCCAGCTAGAGGACTAAATGAAAATAGCGAGGACACGATGGATTTTTTGTATGCTCGTTCGCGATGCACACAACACGTTCATCACATACCATATTTTTGAAATTAGGAAGACATTGGAGACAGTCGCACGGGAAAACATTGACAGCTGTCTTCCCTGCCATGCATCAGCCTTTTCTTTTTCCTTCGTTGTTTGATCGGTCCAGTATTGTTCAGGATCACGATAACACTCGAGGGGCGCACCGAGGTATGGTTTAGGAACTGTTGACCAATAAAGCCGACAAAATCGCTCCGGCGTGGCGTCCCAGTCTCCATGCCAAAATCCATAACTTTTGTCCCAATTTATCTGGGCTCCGGTGTATTCGCAAAATTGTTCAACAACAGCTGCGGCTTCTTTAATGCTTTCTTTGTTTGCGCATAATACGGCGATATCATCCGCGGAGGCCAAGATTTTTATTTCTGCCTCACGTACTCTATATCCTGTTATGCGTTCATTGTTTGCAATTGCCAAACAGAGCGGCTCAAGGTAAGCCGCGAACGGCAAGGGCGAAAGAGGGCATCCCTGCCTCACCGACGAGCGAACGCTCAGGCTGTCTGTCAGTTCCCCGTTTACGATGATTCGCGTTGAGCAGTTAGTGTACGCCATTCTGACGCCTTCAGTGATAACGCAGCCTACGTTAGAATGCTCTAAAATGCAGAGCAGAGCCTCGTGCGAGACACGGTCGAAGGATTTGGCCAGCTCAAACTACATCATCGCAACGCGCTCGCCAAAAGCGTCACAACACCCGAGGACCGTTCGCGCGACATGCACGTTTGTTGCAATGCTTCGGCCTTTGATGCCGCAAGTCTGATGCGGCCCTACCAACTTTTTTATAACGCGCTGAAGTCGTGTCGCTAATACCTTCATAAATATTTTGTAGTCCACATTGACAAGGGTTATCGGTCGATAAGACCCTGGCAAGAGACGTTTTGCTTCATCGTCACTCTTTGGTATCAGCACGACGTGTGACGTTGTGAATGATAAGGAACTCGCTTTTTGTCGTATGCCTCAGTGATGACATTGGGCAAAATCTGAGGAACAGAACAGTTGAAAGCTTTATAAAAGGCAGCTCCTAGGCCGTCAGGCCCGGGTGCTTTACCAAGGGACAGGTCATCTATTGCGCGTTCTATTTCACTGACGGTTATCGGTTCTTCCAGTTGCGTCTGTACTTCTTCGTCCAGCTGTGGCGTAAAAGAAATTCTTTCTGGAAGAGCCGCCGCGGTGGCTGAGTGGCTATGGTGCTCGGCTGCTAGCCCGAAAGACGCGGGTTCGATCCCGGCCGCGGCAGCTAGAATTTCTTTGGAGGAGAAATTCTAGAGGCCCGTGTACTGTGCGATGTCAGTGCACGTTAAAGAACCCCAGGTGGTCGAAATTTCCGGAGCCCTCCACTACGGCGTCTCTCATAGCCTTAGTCGCTTTGGGACGTTAAACCCCATAAACTAAACTCTTTCTGGAAGCTGTCTTTCGTATCACGTGGGTGACCTATCAAGTTCCGAAAATGCTCGGCCATCACTGTCTTGATAACCTTTTGGTCAGTCGTGATCTTGTTTCCGTTGGCAAGCTGCCGGATTTCTTTCCGACACGCGTATCTTTTTTCGTCGGATAGTGCGCGCTTTGTTGGCGTTTCTCCCGCCCACAGCTTCTCGGATCTTGCTCGTACAATTGCCGCTTTGTATCTTTCTGTGTCTATAGTTTCGAGCTGTGTTTTCACCCGCCTTATTTGTTCAGTACAATTACCGGGCTGAATGTTTTCCATGCTTATCAAGAATTCTAGTTCCTGGCGAAGTTTTGTTTCGTTTTGTTTCTGGTTGAACTTAATAATGCTGCTTCTTTCGATGGCTATTCTTTTAACTCTCTGTTTAAACTCTTCCCATTCAACTCCGAACTGGTTTGGCTCCAGTGTGAGCAACTTCTCTAATTCTTCCGTTACTGCGCTAACAAATGCATCATCTTTCAAAAGCTTCACGTTAAATTTCCAGAGGTTCCAGTTGAAGAGACTTTTGTTTTGCCTTCTTCCAAACGTTGCAGTTACCAAGCAGTGGTCACTGAACTGGACTGGTTGCACTTCATATGCTGCACATGAAGAAACCAGTTCGGGTGATGGGTATAATCTGTCTAATCTCGCGTGGCTGTCAGGCTGATAATGGGTGTACTGAGGACGTGTACCATTCGTCAATACGCTACCAATGTCTTCTAAATCATAATCATGCACCAGGGCACTTAATACTTCTGCGCTCTTGTCCCGAACTCGTGTGCGTTTAGCGCGATCATCCATTGTACATACGCAGTTAAAGTCGCCCAACAATATCAACACTTTGTGACAGTTAAGGTAGGCTTCAACACGTTCAAAAAAAGATCGACGCTCGGTCTCAACGTTGGGTGCATAGACACAAATGACACGGAAAGATAAATCCTAAACAGCAAGATCAACAACTAAAAGGCGCCCACTTTGGCATGAAAACACTGACTGTACACAGATCCCCAAGTTATTACGGATGAAAAGGGCGCAACCATCTGATCCACCATTCGCATGACAAACGCATACATCGAAACGCGTACGGAAATTGGACACCATTCGGTCGCTCAGTTCTTGGCTTTCGATTTTCGTCTCTTGTACGGCAACTAAGTGTAATTCTTTATCAAGAACAAGGCGTCTTAGCTGACACTGTCGCCTTCTTGCACCTAGCCCCCGGACATTTAACGTTGCTACGCGTAGCATTTCCCCGAGATTAAGAGCCATGGTAACGCAATGGAATGGTGCCCATCCCCGCAAACAATTCTTGCTCTCCAGGTCTGTGTGCCCATATACACATCGCAAGTCTGCCAACAAAATATACACTGGGGCCTGCAGGAAGAACCTTGGTGCCAACAGCACCTTGCCTCGACACGAAAAGAAAACGGCACATCGACACAGCCATGGCGCTTAGAAATCCCCCCGTTCCCATTATGACGAAGGCAACACAAAGCTACGGAGGCGGTTTACCCGCCTGCCGAGAGTCGACCGGAATGTTCGGTCGCGGCTTGAACGACGTCCGCCTACCTGGCGTTTTCTGCGGCGGCTCGTCTCCGCCGCTTTCGTCCCGCTGCTGCAGCATACTGATGGTGTCTTCATGCGTCCGCTTTCCGGCTGCGGGACTCGCTGATTCACGGGACGTGTCCATGTTCTCTGCCGCGGTGTGGTCGTCGCTCACGTGCGGTTCAGGCTGCTTTTTTTCCACGCCTTTCGGCGTAGCCACGACGTCCTGAGCAGGCGGTTGTTGCTGTTCCGCGGCGCTTGCCACAACGACAGGTTTCTGCGTAGTTCGCAGTTGAGGCTGAGTTGCCGTTGGCAAATGCGTTGCTTGTCTGCCTCCCGCCGACGATAACTCCTCGACGTCCGCCTCATCCATTAGCAAGTCGGACGTATCCTCCTCGCTCCCCAGTCCGGTGACGCTGGCATATGTCCACTCGCACTGGCTGTCTTCGTGTCCGAAGCGCCGGCAGGCACCACACCGTGGGATGCGGCACTCGCGGCGAATATGACCCGTGCTGCGACAGCGAAGGCAGAGCGGAGCCCTGCCCGGCACAGCCACGAGGGCCAGCTCACCTGCAACACTTAGCTGATGGGGCACATCGTCGATTTGCACTCCAGCATTCAACTTCAGTGTCACGAGCCTGGTGGTAGAGCCCTTGTCGGTCACTCCTTGGACCCGCCAACGCTCGCGGGCGACTTCAGTGACTTTGCCGAACGGGGCGAAGGCGAGGCGTACGTCCTCACCCGGTACACTGTGGAGAAGCCAGTGCACCTTCATGCGGACGTCCCTGTTGGCCGGGTCGATGTCGAGGCAGCGCAGCTTCTTCACTTGCAATTCACCAATGCTGGCTAGCTTCTTCGCCGTTTCAGCGTCCTTGAACGTGACAGCCCAAACATGGCTCATGCGGTACGCCCCCAAGGCGATAACCTCGGTGAGCACCGACTGTTGAGCGAGGGCGTCGCGGAAATCTTCTACCCGGTACGGGCGAGCACTTACGTCAGCGTGCAAAAAAACTGTATTTACAACGAACGGACCTGCAGGCAAACTGGGCAGAACAACCTGGTACAGCTGCAACGGAAAAAGATTAGCACAAGTTACTCATGACCGGAGCGGAAAAATTGCGAGACGCGGCGCTATTGTAGCCGTATGCGCAGATAGCGAGAGTGCCTGGCACATTCCACTTTCCAAAGTGGGGGTGGCCGACAGAAAGCAGCCCATCCGAAAGCAGGCACTGCCACACGTTACTTTTGACAGTGCATCCCTAGCACATTTTTAAAGGAAAACGGGTGATAAAGATAACGTTTCTCTCTACGCTAGCGCAAAAAAAATAAAAATAAAACTAGATTATGTGCTTCGCCGCCTTTGCACACGGTTTGGCTGATAAGACGTCTACAGGCGTTCGTTTAAGAAGTTGCATTTCTTATGGGCGAATGTCTAGGCGGGCTGCTTTCTGCCGGCCACCCCCGCTTTAGGAAATGGAATGTTCCTGGCACTCTCGCTATCGGCGCTCTCGGCAGCAAAAGCGCCGCGTGTCGCGATTTTTTCGCTCCGGTCATGATTCACTTGTGCCATTCTTTTTCCGTTGCAGCTGTACTCACTATCAGTTGACATAAACCTGTTTCCGCGGCCAGACATGGCCGCTGTAGCCGCTCCAGCGGAGCCCGTCATCACACGTCCGTTCGCTTCGGCGCCCGGAAGTGGAATCCAAGCTGAGCTATCGACGGGGACGGATGTGACTCCGGCTTCTTTTACTCAAGTGCGTCGGGGCCAGAAATTGATTGGGGAGGTGGCGCAGTAGTGTAACGGTTTACTCTTGACGAGACAATGACCCCAAGCCACCTTCACAGCAATTAAAAATCTTCATTTGACGACGCTAAGCTGCTGGTAATAATTTGCAAATAATAAGCAGCCTTGGCTTGCCCGTAAAATATTAACAAAAAGAACACTCCGTCGAGCCGGATTCGAACCAGCGACCTATGGATGTCCGCAGTATGAAACCTCTACAGTCCACCGCTCTACCAACTGAGCTATCGACGGGGACGGATGTGACTCCGGCTTCTTTTCCTCAAGTGCGTTGCGGCCAGCAATAGATTCGGGAGGCGGCGCAGTATATAGTGCAGCGGTTTACTATTGACTAGACAATGACCCCAAGTGACCTTCACTGCAATTAAAAATCTTCATTTGAAGACGCTAAGCTGCCGGTAATAATTTGCAAATAATAGGCAGCCTTGGCTTGCCCGTAAAATATTAACAAAAAGAACACTCCGTCGAGCCGGATTCGAACCAGCGACCTATGGATGTCCGCAGTTCTAAACCTCTACAGTCCACCGCTCTACCAACTGAGCTATCGACTTTTTTTTTTTCTTTATTGCATGAATGAATACATCAATAAAATATCGTAGTTGTCGTGCCCCTTGGCAGACAACCGTGTCTAATGGACTTTCATTAACACAAGTTGGTCCATCAGACTCAATACATCATCCGCGCAATCTTGTTGCTTCAAGACTTCTCTTAACTTATACACATGTTCTACAAAATAACCACATACCGATCGTGCATCCAAGTCACAATGTCTTACAGCCATTCTACTCCTCCAAATGCTGTGAAGGCCCAATAACATAATCTGGTCATACTGTGCAACATCACTTTCAGTGGTCAAGTACCGAATTCCGCGCGGTGTCAATGGCAAGTCCTTTTTTAGGGTTCTTTGCAAAACATCCCAGTAGAACACTGCATCCCAACAATCGAGGAACACATGTTCTACCGTCTCCGGTTTTCTACACAGGAGACAGTTCGAGCCCCAAGGAACAAAAAGGCCCTTTTCCTCTAGCCATGTTTTTACTGGTAGCGTTCCTGTGTGTAATTTAAAAAAGAATGTTTTGACGCCAGGTGCAACAGTCATGTTTTTAACTCGCCTGAGAACGTCTTTCCCAGGGCCTTCACAGTATAAGGTTCTGTACAGTGGCGCTGAAAACAACTGTTCAATAAGATCCTTGTATAAGCGCTTCGGCGTTACATTCGCTAAATACTCTAGCGAGAACCGCACTTGTAAAAACCTGAACGACCAGACAACCTCTCGAAGGAAGCGAGACACTGTGTACCGCCGAGCATTGCACGAAGAGACAATGAATTCTGGAAGTGCACTGGATAACATCGTTTGTATGAATGTTCGCAGGAAGGGGTCATTTTGGTCACGCAGGAAACAAAACTTTAAAACAACCTGCCGTACATAGAGATGCATTAGAGACAGTCCCCCGACCTTTACTCTCCGGAAGAGATTATCTCTGCGAATTCGTTCCCAATTGGACGCCCAAATGAAGACCGCAAAAACCCGATGAAACCTTTGGATATTGTTTCGTGCACAATATAATACTTGAAGTAAATACATGATCCTTGCCACAAGAAAGGTGTTACATACAGTTGCACGCGCAAAAATAGAAAGATTACGGCCCATCCATCCCTTGGTCCGGTCCCGCATTTCTTCCGCTTTCTCATTCCAGTAATTGGTATTCTCCCCATATTTGTCCAGCGGGACTCCCAAATAAACTCCGGGAGTTGTAGCCCATCGGACCCCGCAGAACAATTCTGGTTCCAAGTCCCATTGCCCATGCCAGAGTCCGAGACATTTATCGAGATTAACAGCGCTACCAGTTTGCCTGCAAAACCTTTCGGTTACTTGTAACGCTTCTACAATACTTTTGCGATCTTCACAAAAAAGGGCAACATCATCTGCATATGCCAGTATTCGCACCTCACACGCTCCCAACCTAAAACCTCGGATGTGCTCACTGAGCTATCGACGGGGACGGATGTGACTCCGGCTTCTTTTCCTCAAGTGCGTTGCGGCCAGCAATAGATTCGGGAGGCGGCGCAGTATATAGTGCTGCGGTTTACTATTGACTAGACAATGACCCCAAGTGACCTTCACTGCAATTAAAAATCTTCATTTGACGACGCTAAGCTGCCGGTAATAATTTGCAAATAATAGGCAGCCTTGGCTTGCCCGTAAAATATTAACAAAAAGAACACTCCGTCGAGCCGGATTCGAACCAACGACCTATGGATGTCCGCAGTATGAAACCTCTACAGTCCACCGCTCTACCAACTGAGCTATCGACTTTTTTTTTTTTTCTTTATTGCCGGAAAACAGTACATGCGCAGGCATAAAAAGTCGCTAGCCAGACTTTGGCTAAGGCGACGGATTAAAACATTTTCATTTCGATCAATTTGTCCATAACTGCCACCCACTCCGGTGGCTGAGGTTGACTGCGGAGAACATCTCTCAGAGAAACTACACTTTCTATAAAGTTTTCCCTGACTGGTTTCACATTTGCGTCTGCGTGCCTAGCCGCCATCCTAGTTTTCCAGATGCTGTGGAGGCCCAGTAGCATAAACATATCGTATGGCACTTCGCCACTTTCTATAGGCAGGAACCGGATGCCATATGGAGTAACAGGTAGCTCTTTTTTTAAAGTTCTTTGCAAGATATCCCAGTGGAAAACCGGGTCCCAGCAGTCGATAAAGACATGTTCGATGGTCTCGGGTTTTTTGCACAGTGTGCAGTCGACGTTCCATGGTACGAAAATGCCTTTATCGTTTAGCCATGTTTTCACCGGAAGGGTACCCGAGTGTAATTTAAAGAAAAAGGATTTGACGTTCGGTCTTACCGGCATCTTCTTAACTCGATTTAGCACATCTTTGCCTGGGCCTCCGCAGTAAAATGATCGGTATAAGGGTACAGGTATAAAGATATCTAACAAATCCTTGTACAATTTTTTCCTGGGTACAGCAGCCAGATATTCAGTCGAAAAATGAGAGCTCAAAATGTGAAAGGCAGCCACAACTTCACGTAAAAACCCAGTTACAGCACGATTCGTGGCTGGGAAACTGGACACAACAAATTCCGGTAACACATTTCCTAAGCGCACCTGCAACATTGTGCGCAACAAAGGATCGGTTTGATCACGTAGAAACAAAAATCTTGAGACAACTTGTTTCAGAAACAAGTTGGAAAGTCCAAGGCCACCTCTTTTGACCGGTAGGAACAAATTAGCTCGACTAGTTCGCTCCCAATTCGAGCTCCAAATAAATACAGCAAACACTCTATGCAGCTTCTGCACGTTTGCTCTGGTGATGAGCAAAAACTGCAAAAAATACCAAATTCTGGCTATCAAAAATACATTGCACACACTTGCACGCGCGAAAACAGAAAGGTCACGTCCTTTCCATCCATCCGCTTTTTTCCTTGCACTCTGCGTTACCTCACCCCACAACTCTGTACTGTTCTTATAGTGCTCTAAGGGTACCCCCAAATACTTCGCAGGGGAGGTCGTCCATTGCATGTTAGCAAACACTGCGGGTGTGCTCTCCCAATCACCGTGCCAAAATCCAATGCACTTATCCCAGTTAACTTCGCACCCGGTCTTTTTGCAATAGGCCCGCGCTACTTTGACAACTTCTTTAACGCTTTCTTGGTCCGCGCAAAAAACAGCAATATCATCAGCGTAAGCAAGCACTTTTACTTGCACCGATTGAAGAGTGAAACCACAGATCCCATCATTGTGTAACAGCGATAACAGAAAAGGCTCAAGATAGATCGCAAAGAGCAGAGGCGAGAGCGGGCAGCCCTGCCTGACCGAGGAACAGACAGGCACAGGTTCAGTAAGCTGTTTGTTCACTATAATACGCGTAACACAGTTTTCGTACGCCATCTGTACACCTTGTAATATTACAGAGCCGACGTTGGCATATTCTAGAACGGCGAAAAGAATTTCGTGTGACACGCGATCGAAGGCCTTCGCCAAGTCAAGCTGCATCATGGCAACTCGTCCCACGAACGCATCGCAACATTCAAGAACAGTTCTAGCAATGTGCACATTCGTTCCAATGGTGCGACCTTTAATACCGCACGTTTGGTGCGGCCCTACAAGATCCTTTATAACCTTTTGCAGTCTATTGGCAAGAATCTTCATAAACACTTTATAGTCGACGTTGGTCAGGCTTATCGGCCGATAAGCCCCAACGGACAGCAGTTTAGCCTGGTCTTCACTCTTGGGCACTAAAACCACGTGTGCTGTTTTAAATGACGGCGGCATTTTCTTTGTTTCATACATTTCGGTGAAGACGCAGTGCAGAGCATAAGTGAGTTCGGCTTTGAAACTCTTATAAAAATCACTGCCTAGGCCGTCAGGACCAGGAGATTTTCCAGTACTCAGTTCTTCGATCGCTCTTCCCACTTCGTTTACGCTGAATGGTACCTCCAGCCCTTGTTTTATTTCATCTCCAAGCTTTGGCATACGAGACAAGAACGTTTCTGTAAAACCCTCTTCTTCAAGCTGACGGCGCCCAAACAATTCCCTATACTGTTCAACAAAAGCTAACTGAATCATCTTGCTATCGTTCGTTACCTCGTTTCTGTACCTAATTTGTTTTATTTCATTTTGAGTCGCATACTTCTTTTCGTCACTAAGCGAGCGTTTAGTAGGCACTTGGTCAAGCCAGAGACGTTCAGCACGCGCCCTTATCACGGCAGCTGCATACTTGTTTTTTTCGATAATCTCAAGTTTACTTTTTGTTTCTCTTATCTCTTTCTTATATCTTCCCGGCTGGGAACTTTCCAGGCTTACGAGCAAGTCAAGTTGGCAATGTAGTTCCTTTTCTTTAACACGTTTATCATGGCAAATAACGCTTGCTCTTTCAATCGCGTTCATTTTCACTTGCTGTTTGAAATCTTCCCATCTAATTACCCAGTTCCCAGGCTCTGCTGATAGCAATGCTTTAATACATTCATTAACTTTACTACCAAAAAGTTCATCCTCGAGTAACTGTGCATTCAACTTCCAAAGATCCCACGAGAAACGAGATTTCTTTTCTTTTTTTCCCAGGGTAAACGCAACTAAGCTGTGGTCGGTAAAAGACATGTTTTTCACCTCGTAGCTGTTGCACAAAGGAACAAGATCAAGGGGCACATACGCTCTGTCCAATCTCGCGTGACTTTCACCCTGAAAGTGAGTAAAATGCGATGCTACCGACAGAACTTCAGCAACATCATCTAAACCATTTTCGTGTACAAGCGAATTCAACAATTCCGCACTTTTGTCGCGGACAAGTCTTTTTGTAGTTCTGTCCTCTGCTTTACATACGCAGTTAAAGTGACCCAACAGCACAATTAACCGCTCACAGCATACGTATTGTTCAAGACGCTCAAAAAATTCCTCGCGCTCGTTCTCTTTGTTAGGGGCATACACACATATGATCCTCCACAGTAAATTGCAATAAAGAAAATCAACTACAAGCAAACGGCCAGTTTGACACACAGTTAAATTCTGTTCGACAATCCCCATGGAATTCCTAATAAAGACAGCACAACCCCCCGATGTGCCAGACGAATGGCACACACAAATATTGTAACGTGTCGTAAAAGGCTGCACCATACGGTCCGTCTGTTCCTGTCCTTCGACTTTGGTCTCCTGGACGGCTATTATGTCGAGGTCATTATCGAGGAACAACCGGCTTAGTTGGTACTGACGTTTTTTAGAAGCCAGTCCCCTGACATTAATTGTTGCAATGCGCAACGCTCCAACAGGTGTCGAAGCCATCTAGTTTAAGTACAGGAGCCGTATGGTGCGTACCTGAGGACACAAAGCGACGGCGGAGGGCGACTTGCCTAGTCCATGGTGCTCGATGGGTACAGTGCCGGTATTCCAACGTCTCTTGCACCTCTGCCTCATGCGTACGGACTGGAGACCCAGCCCATGCAGTCCGTCACCAAAAAAGGCCATCTCGCGTCCACAGAAGCCACACACAACGCACTCACTCAACTAAGGTGGCGGCTTAGCCGCCGCTCGTTGATCGGCCGGTATATTCGGCCGCGGTTTCAGCGTCGCTCGCCTCACACCAACAGTCTTCGGCGGTGGCTCGTCGCCGTCGCTCGCCTTAGGCTCTCCGTTCGCACTGTGCTCGTGCGGTCGCTTTCCTCCCTGGTTGCTGGTTGACGCATCCGTCACTTCCATGCTTTCAGCATGTTGGGGAACGACGGGAACTGACGCCCCACTCCCCGAGAGGACTTCGCTCTTTGACGTCTTAACATCTGCAGGCGGCGCTTCCTGTTGCTGCAGCTTACTGCTGAGCGTCTCCGCGGTTGCGGATGTTCCAGGAGTCGACACAGCCGGGGATTTTTCCTTCTCCGCTCCGTCGCCTGCCTCTGCTGCAGCGTCTTCCGCGTCAGCCTCGTCCATGACAAGCTCGGACGAGATGTCATTGTTGACTGGGACGGCAGCGCTCGCGTACGTGCGTACACAGCTGCTATCCTCATGTCCGTAACGGCGACAGGCGCCGCACCTTGGAACTTTGCACTCACGGCGAATGTGCCCAGTACCGTGGCAGCGCAGACAGAGCGGAGCTCTGCCCGGTACAACCACGAGAGCCAGCTCACCGCCAACCCTGACTTCGTGAGGGAGGTCTTCCAGTTTCACGCCAGGATTCATTTTCAATGAAACCAAGCGCGTCGTCGACCCCTTGCTGGCGACACCCTGGACGCGCCACCGTTCCTTGGTGACTTCGCTCACCTTGCCGTACGGGGCGAAGGCTACCCTCACGTCTTCGTCGGGCACGTTGTGCAGCAGCCAGTGTAGCTTGACGCGGACGTCTTGGTTTGCCGGGTCAATAACTAGACAGCGGCGGTCCTTCACTTTTACTTCCCGGGCAGCAAGAATTTTCTTCACCGCATCAGCACTGGTGAAGGTAATAGCCCACACATGGCTCATGCGATAGGCCCCCAAGGCGATAACCTCGGGGAGCAGCATCAGCTGAGCCAGCGCATCCCTGAAATCTTCGACCCGATAGGGGCGGGCCCGCACGTCAGCGTGCAAAAAGACTGTGTTTAACACAACATTTCCTGTAGGAAGGGTAGGCAGAATCACCTGATATTCATCTTCCGAGGCAAAAATCCTGTTTCCGCGGCCAGACATGGCCGCTGTAGCCGCTCCAACGGAGCCCGTCATCGCACGTCCGTCACGCTCGGTGGCCGGAAGCCGAATCCTGAGCTATCGACGGGGACGGATGTGACTCCGGCTTCTTTTCCTCAAGTGCGTCGCGGCCAGCAATAGATTCGGGAGGCGGCGCAGTATATAGTGCAGCGGTTTACTATTGACTAGACAATGACCCCAAGTGACCTTCACTGCAATTAAAAATCTTCATTTGACGACGCTAAGCTGCCGGTAATAACTTGCAAATAATAGGCAGCCTTGGCTTGCCCGTAAAATATTAACAAAAAGAACACTCCGTCGAGCCGGATTCGAACCAGCGACCTATGGATGTCCGCAGTATGAAACCTCTACAGTCCACCGCTCTACCAACTGAGCTATCGACGGGGACGGATGTGACTCCGGCTTCTTTTCCTCAAGTGCGTCGCGGCCAGCAATAGATTCGGGAGGCGGCGCAGTATATAGTGCAGCGGTTTACTCTTGACGAGACAATGACCCCAAGTGACCTTCACTGCAATTAAAAATCTTCATTTGACGACGCTAAGCTGCCGGTAATAATTTGCAAATAATAGGCAGCCTTGGCTTGCCCGTAAAATATTAACAAAAAGAACACTCCGTCGAGCCGGATTCGAACCAGCGACCTATGGATGTCCGCAGTATGAAACCTCTACAGTCCACCGCTCTACCAACTGAGCTATCGACGGGGACGGGTGTGACTCCGGCTTCTTTTCCTCAAGTGCGTCGCGGCCAGCAATAGATTCGGGAGGCGGCGCAGTATATAGTGCAGCGGTTTACTCTTGACGAGACAATGACCCCAAGTGACCTTCACTGCAATTAAAAATCTTCATTTGACGACGCTAAGCTGCCGGTAATAACTTGCAAATAATAGGCAGCCTTGGCTTGCCCGTAAAATATTAACAAAAAGAACACTCCGTCGAGCCGGATTCGAACCAGCGACCTATGGATGTCCGCAGTATGAAACCTCTACAGTCCACCGCTCTACCAACTGAGCTATCGACGGGGACGGATGTGACTCCGGCTTCTTTTCCTCAAGTGCGTCGCGGCCAGCAATAGATTCGGGAGGCGGCGCAGTATATAGTGCAGCGGTTTACTCTTGACGAGACAATGACCCCAAGTGACCTTCACTGCAATTAAAAATCTTCATTTGACGACGCTAAGCTGCCGGTAATAATTTGCAAATAATAGGCAGCCTTGGCTTGCCCGTAAAATATTGACAAAAAGAACACTCCGTCGAGCCGGATTCGAACCAGCGACCTATGGATGTCCGCAGTATGAAACCTCTACAGTCCACCGCTCTACCAACTGAGCTATCGACGGGGACGGATGTGACTCCGGCTTCTTTTCCTCAAGTGCGTCGCGGCCAGCAATAGATTCGGGAGGCGGCGCAGTATATAGTGCAGCGGTTTACTATTGACTAGACAATGACCCCAAGTGACCTTCACTGCAATTAAAAATCTTCATTTGACGACGCTAAGCTGCCGGTAATAATTTGCAAATAATAGGCAGCCTTGGCTTGCCCGTAAAATATTAAGAAAAAGAACACTCCGTCGAGCCGGATTCGAACCAGCGACCTATGGATGTCCGCAGTATGAAACCTCTACAGTCCACCGCTCTACCAACTGAGCTATCGACTTTTTTTTTTTTTAAATACCTTTTTATTGAAACAAGCACGATACATTGCTAAAACAACCAGGAGGCCTGCTTAGGCCGGTCGCAAGTTAAAATTTCTTGAATTGCACCAGTTCATGAAGCACACTCAACCATGCAGGTGGGTCCGCCTGCGCTTGGTACACATCTCGTAAGTAACACACACTCTCCACAAAGTTCTCCCTGACAGATCGGATAACAACATCTCCATTCCGGACAGCCATTCGAGTTTTCCATAAACTATGCAGGCCCAGGAGCATAATCATGTCATAGGGGACACCTGTGTCATCTTTGTCTACCGGTAAGTAGCGAATGCCAATTGGTGATATGGGTAATTCTTTCTTTAGCGTACGTTGTAAGACATCCCAATAAAAAATTGGGTCCCAGCATTCAATGAACACATGTTCTATGGTTTCAGGCTTCTTGCAAAGCAAGCAGTTCGTTGTCCATGGCACAAATATACCTTTGTCCGCAAGCCACGTCTTAACCGGCAAAGTACCCGTATGCAGTTTGAAAAAGAATGTTTTTGTGCTTGCCTTAACTGGCATCTTTTTAATTCTTTTGAGAACATCTTGCCCTGGGCCTGCAGAGTTTATTGTACGATACAGAGGCACAGGCATTATGATGTCTATCAGATCTCTGTACAGTTTTTTCCTCTTTACAGTGCTGAGGTACTCCAGTGAAAACCGCACCTTCAGGAATCGCACAGAGTCCACAACTTCTTTCAGGTAACCTCTAGCACCATAAGCTGACAATCTTACAGTAGACACTACAAAATCGGGCAGAGCGCTGCTCAGTCGTACTTGCATCATTGAACGCAAAAAGGGGTCGTTCTGATCCCTCACAAACATAAATCGGGACACAAGCTGGCGGACAAACAAATGCGCGAGACCAAGACCGCCATCTTGAACAGTTCGAAACAAATTAGTTCTTTTTACCCTCTCCCAACTTGAACTCCAGATAAACACAGCAAACACCCTGTGCATTTTTTGCACATTTACTCGCGACATAGCCAAAAACTGCAAAACATACCACACCTTGGCGATCAAGAAAATGTTGCAAACTGTCGCCCTCGCAAACATCGACAATTCTCGTCCTTGCCATGACCTTGCTTTTTCTTTTACTCTTGGTGTCACCTCATTCCAGAAATCAGCGCTCTTGTCATAGTGCTCTAGAGGCACACCCAAGTAGTTCGATGGCACGGTTGTCCACTGCAGACTCGCGAACGCCGGCGGTGTAATATCCCAATTTCCATGCCAAAAGCCGACACTCTTCTCCCAATTAATCTCAGCACCTGTGAGCTGACAAAACCGTTTGGCGTCACCAACAGTTTCCTGGACACTTTCGCGGTCACTGCAGAATACAGCTATGTCATCTGCGTACGCAAGAATTTTAACATTAGATGGCTGAAACCTGAAGCCATTAATTCGATCGTTGTTAATAAGATTTAAACAGAAAGGCTCGAGATAAAGCGCGAACAGCAAGGGCGAGAGTGGGCATCCTTGCCTAACGGAGGAACGCAGAGGGACGGCTTCACTCAGGTTCTTATTGACAATTATCTGCACCGTACAGTTGCTGTAGACCATTTTAAGCCCATCTTGTATTACACTGCCTAAATTCACTTGTTCCAGAACCGAGTACAGGACATCGTGCGCCACACGATCAAACGCCTTTGACAGGTCTAGTTGCATCATTGCGACTTGGCCCCCGAATACATCACAGCATTCAAGGACACTGCGAACAACGTGCACATTCGTGCAAATTGTACGACCTTTCACTCCGCACGTTTGGTGCGGTCCAACGAGTTTCGTGATCACACTCTGCAAACGTCGACCTAGGATCTTCATATAAATCTTATAGTCAACATTGGTGAGGGTTATCGGACGATAAGCCCCCACTGACTGCAATTTCTCTCGGTCATCTGTTTTAGGGATCAGTACTATGTGAGCAGTACGAAAGGAAGGTGGCATTTGATTTACTCTATATGCTTCTGTGATCATTTCATATAAAATCGGGCTGACTTCTTTTCTGAATGTTTTATAGAAAGCAGCCCCTAGACCATCCGGCCCTGGTGTTTTCCCCAGCGGTAGTTCATCTATAGCCTTCTGAACCTCCTCCAAACTTATACGCTGTTCTAGGCGAGCTCGTGTATCTTCATCTAATCGAGGCATGAGCTGCAAAAAATCATCGCACAGCCCACTCTTCACGCTTCTTTCATTCCCTATCAGCTCTTTGTAATGCTCGACAAACGCCTGCTCAATTTCTTCTCTATCGGTCGTTATTCTGTTGCGGTAACGAATCTGTCGGATTTCATTCTTTGCTGCATATCTTCTTTCGTCGCACAACGCACGCTTGTTGGGCGTTTCACCCGCCCACAGTTTTTCAGCGCGCGCCCTTATCACAGCCGCTCGGTACTTATCTGTTTCTAGAGCTTCTAGCTGGCTTTTAACTTCTCGGATTTCTTTTATGTACAACCCAGGTGCTGCTGTTTCCATACATGTCAAAAAGATTAATTGGCACTGCAATTCTTCCGCTGTTTTCCTTTGGTTTTGGAGAAGGATAGTTCCTCTTTCTATCGCTAGCATCTTGACGGCGTTCTTAAAGTTTTCCCAGTTACGTGCGCAGCTTCCTGACTGGGCGGAAGACATTTTAGTCACTTTGTTATGCTCCTCAGCGCGACGTGCATCATCGGAACCTGAGAAGACTGCGAGTTCCCCTTCGAATGCACCGGCGGCGGTCAAGCGTGGACGCAAGCAGCTGGGCCAGCCGCACATTCCGGCGAGCGTCGCTGCGACTCGGTTTACTCGAGAGCGGTTGTTGTGGTGCGCGTCTTGCAGTTCGTTTGGGCCGGCAGCGCTTCCCGCGAACCTTGGAGCGTCGGCGGCGTCGACACGCGTGGCTCAAGTGGTTCGAGTGCATCTTGCTGCGGCCGTTTACACTCTTCGACGCAACGTGTGCGGCCCGGGCGTAAGGCGACGGCACGCTCTCCGCGTGGCGGCGAGTGCGATCAACAATAGCTTCCGGCGGCGGGACCTCCCACGTGAGATGAGCGGCGGGTAAGGACCTCGCTCCCCGGAATGCGAATCTCGCGCGTCGCTGACACTGGCGCACGGTATGCAAGCCGCGGACTCCGAACGCTGAAGCGCATCTCTCTGCGGCCGTTTACGATCTTCGAAGCAACCTACGCCGCCCGGATGTAAGGCGACGCCGTGTTCTCCACGCGGCGGCAAGTGCGATCAACAACAGCTTCCGGCGGCGGGACTTCGCGCTGGAGATGAGCGGCGGGTAACAAGAACCCCGTTCCTTGGGATGCAAGAATCGCCTGTCTTCGGCAGTGGTGCGCGGGATGCGAGCCGCGGACTCCGAACACTGCGTAGTGCGTGACGACCGCGGGAGAGTGCGAAGAGGGTCGTGATTGGTGCAGTGCGTGCGATTGCGAGGAGAAACTGTGACGAAACGTTTGGTTCCGCCCAGATGTATCAACCTCGCGCCTGATTGGCGAGGTTGCATGTTCTTTGTCTGGCCAGGCTATTTAATCGCTGGCCTTGGTGTTTAAAGGAGAGATCGAGATGGAGATGCAATAAACGATTGAAACTGGTGGTCGGTCGTCCTAGCAGTCCTCCAAGGTGCCCGGCAGGCACACCCCAACAGACCGCCGGTCAGCGAGTTCGAGCACGGCGGGTGAGGGGAGGACCTCTTCGAAGGCCTGAAGCTCAACAGACCGTCGCCTCTTGAGACGAGCACGGCGGGTGAGAGCGGGGCAAAGGCTTCGAATTTTAACTGGCGCAGTCGGACAGGACCTGCTGTGACAGAACTGGAGTCTGCGGGAACGACGACAACACCGGACCTGGACAGCCGCCTGGAAGGCCGGATCAAGCCGAGACACGCCAACGGACGCTGCGGTGATCAGGCGAGTACCCCTTTGGCGTCTGTGGGCGCATGCAATGCCAAAGCCCTGGGTTTTGAGTAGCGATAGCGCTAAGGAAGAGGCCGATATGGAAGAAGGGGACCAGTCTGAAGAGTTGGCAGCCGCGGGCAAGACAGGCGAGGGCAATGTAGACGCCGCACTAGTAGCGACGTCGGAGCAGCTCGCATTGCTGCAGTTCCAATTAAAGATTGTAGAAGCGCAGACGGAGAATCAAAAATTGATTCTAGAAACAGAGCGATTGCGACGGATGCAGAGCACGGAGGCTAGCAATAGCGGAGGCACCGCAGCAATGAACAGCGGCGCAGACGAAGATAGGAGGCTAAAATATGCCAGCCTATTGAAGGGCGTCTTGGCACCTATGCCGAGTCAAGAGCGGTTAGTGCCTGGATGGTTTCAGGAGGTGGAAGCTACCTTATACTCATACGACGTCCCGACCGAGTGGTGGGCCGGGCTGGTGTTGCCGAGGCTGAGCGAAAGGGCGCGGGGGCTCCTCGTGCGGTTGTCAGCAGAGGAAAGGAAACATTTTGCCTCTCTGAAAGATAAAATTCTTAATGGCCTGAGACTGTCAGCTGCAGAATACAAGAGACTATTCTCGTCAAGCAGCAAGGCAGCCGGAGAAACTTGGGAGCACTTTTCTGTACGACTGGAGAATTACCTCGACTATTACCTAGACAGCTGTAAAGTGTGCACGATGGAGGGCTTCAAGCAACTGACGGTGGCAGACCGACTGAAGGAATGCTTAGGCGCCGATGCGAGGGCATACGTTGCCCTGAATGAGAAAAGGGGATTCCTTAAGCCTAGCGACCTTGTCGAGCTCGCAGAGAACTTCGATGAAAGTCGGAAGTATAGATCATCAGTAGGATCAGCTCCGGGGGCAACGGGAAAGCACTCTGCCGAGAAGCGGTCCGCTACGTTGTTTCAATCGGGAAGCAGCACAGCTGAGGGGTGTCCTGGGCGACAGTGCTACCGGTGCCACGAGAGGGGCCACTTTTCGAGGGAATGCCCGAGAAGAGGAATGGCCGCAGCACAAGATGGGAGCACCAGTCGCAAAGGCGAGAGGCAGATAGTTGCTCGTGTAGGCGTTCCATTTATTGAGCAGCGCGAGGCGGAGGCTAGCAGGCGACACAAAGAAACAGGTGAAGAAAGAACTGTCGCAATAGAAAGCGCGGGTCAGGAGCTCAAAGCCTTGGTTGACTCAGGTGCCGACGTGACGGTCGTTCGTAAGTCGCTGTGCCGGGAGTATGAAAGCGCGGGGTCAACACTGAAGCTGACAGGAGCGTTTGGGAGTCAGGTAGTCGCCGAACTAGCTTACGTGCCATTGAAGGCAATTGAAGGTGCACCCCTAGTGTCGTTTAATCCCTCTGAACGTGGAGTGCTGTGTGCTCATATCGATGAGCTAGTCGCAGGCGTAGACGCCCTGATTACGCCAGGTGACTATGAGGAGCTCCTCGGGGAGAGAGTAACAAGTCATTCAGGCGGGATAAGAGCGGAGGAATTAACCACCGACGAACAAGAGAGGCCGGATACGAGCCTTCGTGGCGATGATAAAATAGCGTTCGCAGTAGAGGCTGAGCCCGCTATCAGCCAAACCGAAACGAACCAGACGGCGAGGCAGCAGTTCCGCAACGCACAGCTGGCTGACGAATCGCTAAGTGAGACTTGGGCGCAGGCAAAAGAGGGCTCACACGGCATGCTTATACAGGACGAGCTGCTTTTCCACCGAGAGCCAGTTGCCGGACGCCAGTGTTGTCAGTTGGTGCTACCATCAGAACGGCGCTCAGAGGTTTTGAGGTTGGCGCTTGATTCGGTGTGGGCAGGGCATCTGGGTGAACGAAAAACACTGCAGCGAATAAAGGGGTCGTTCTACTGGCCAAGCATAGCGAGAGATGTGAAGCAGTACTGCCGTACGTGCCGCTCGTGCCAGGTGAAGGCCCCTGCGCGCACTCTCGACAGAGTGCCAATCACGCCCCTCACTAGACCAGACAGTCCATTTCAAGTGGTCAACATCGATTGCATAGGGCCAATTGAACCACCATCCATGCGCGGGCACCGGTACGCGCTGTGCGTGGTCGATGTAAACACCCGGTGGCCCGAGGTAGTTTGCTTGCGCGCGCTGACGGCGAAGGCAACGTGCGAGGCGTTGCTACAGATCTTTGCACGAATGGGGGTGCCGGAAACGGTGTGCTCTGATCAAGGCACAAACTTCACGGCTCAGTTGACTAGGGAGCTGCTGTGCAGGCTAGGAGCATGCCCGAGATTCTCCACGCCCGACCACCCACAAAGCAACGGACTGGTCGAGCGGTGGAACGGGACTTTCAAGTCCATGCTATTCCATATTGTTGAGGAGCACGGCAGGGATTGGGATCGATTTGTCCCGTTCCTGCTATGGGCGTACAGAGAGGTGCCTAACGAAACGACGGGCCGCTCTCCGTTCGAGCTAATGTATGGAAGGGTGCCAGTGGGGCCACTCTCCATTTTGCAAAAGACATGGAGTGGAGACTGGTCCGTTCCCGACTCTTTAACAATTCCAGCCGAGGAATACCTTTTGAAGCTACGGAATAAATTAGCTGAGGTAAATGCGAGAGCCGAAGGCCACTGTGCCGAGGCGCATAGAAAGTACGCCAGTCGCTACAATTTCCGTGCCACAGATAAACACTTCGCTGACGGAGACGAAGTGTTGTGGCTCGAGAAGGAGGGTCAAGGTAAATTGATGGGAAAGTGGACAGGGCCGGCAAGAATTGTACAAAAGCTGCGGCCCTACAGTTACCTGATCGAGTTGGAAGACGGTACACGCCGATCTGTGCACGCCAACAAACTAAGAGCGTATCATGCGCGCGTTAGCGTCGTGGGGACAGTTTTCGAGGGGGACAGTGACTTCGGTGACGTTCCTACATTCCCAACGCCGTCTGGTCAGGGTAACACAGTGTCGGCCGAGGCTGTGGACTATCTCACCCCGTCGCAACGGAGAGAGCTGACCGCAGTGCTCGCTAAAAACGGGCAAGTGTTTGGTAGTAAGCCGGGTAAGTGCACCGTCGGCACACACAGGATACGGCTGAAAGCAGGAGCTGAGGTGGTGGCCGGACACGCTTACAAGGTGCTAATGGTGTTTCGGAAGGAGGTAGAAAGGCAGGTCGGCGAACTGCGAGAGTGGGGACTGATATTCCCGGTAGAGAGCGCCCACGCACATCCCGTGGTATGCGTGTCTAAGAAGGATGGTGGCTTAAGGCTGTGCTGCGACTACCGTAGGCTCAACAGTATTACGGAACCGGACGCATTCCCCATGAACATACCATCGGAGCTTTTACTTCAGGTTGCAAAGGCGCGTTACATCACCCTAATCGACATGCTGAGGGGGTATTGGCAGATACCATTAGATGACGAGTCCCAAGCTCTTACGGCGTTCGTAACGCCGGTCGGGCAATACGCGTGGAAAGTAATGCCTTTTGGGCTCCGGAACGCCAGCTCCACGTTCCAGCGAATCATTAATGAGGTGTTAGCGCCACACAGAGAGTATTCTTGCGCTTACATCGATGACCTGGTCATCTTCTCCGAGACATGGGAGTAGCACCTGAGGCACATAGACAACGTCCTCAAATCCGTAGCGGCTGCGGGATTCACCGCAAATGCAGCAAAGTGCCGGTTCGCGAAAAGTGAGGTAGAGTTCCTCGGTCACATCGTGGGGTCGGGTAAGCATAGCGTCAATCCGACAAAGATACGTGCTATTGAGGAGATTCCATCGCCCCAAACGAAGCGGCAGCTAAGAAGCTTTCTGGGGTTGGCGAACTACTACAGGCAGTATGTTCCAGAGTATTCGCGGGTCATGCTCCCTTTGACTAATCTGACAAAAAGACGGACCCCTCAACGACTTCCTTGGGATGACGAGGCGCAGAGGGCTTTCCAAAGCATTAAAGAGTGCTTGGGGCGCGCAACTTCGCTCTATGCACCAGACCCTAACAAGGAATTTATCCTAGCCACCGATGCCTCTGATTACGCCGTAGGAGCATGTCTCGCACAGTGCGACGACGAAGGGAGGGAATGCCCGATCGCCTTCCTAAGCAGGAAACTCAGTCCGACCCAGATTCGGTGGGCCACAATCGAGAAGGAGGCCTACGCAATCATCTGGGCGCTGACTAAGCTTGAGGCTTGGTTGTTTGGTGCACAGGTACGGGTGGTGACGGATCATAATCCGCTTAAGTATCTCACCCTCACCAGCCCGCACAGTGCCAAGCTAACTCGCTGGGCTCTCGCTCTGCAAAGGTTCAATCTGACAATCGAACACAAAAGAGGCACCCAAAATGCTAACGCCGATGCCATGTCAAGGCTGGTGGCTGCCAACTGATGGGGCTTCACCAGGGGCAGAGGTAAGGGGCTTTGGAAACTCTGACGGGGCTTTGTCATTGCGTCTGTTTGCGGGGGCGGGGGTATTATGCCTGACGCCTCTCCGTCGCGTTGTTTCGCTTATTGATGGTGTGGCTGCATTATGAAGGCTATGCAGCACACTTGGCGGGAAGGTGTTATGCTCCTCAGCGCGACGTGCATCATCGGAACCTGAGAAGACTGCGAGTTCCCCTTCGAATGCACCGGCGGCGGTCAAGCGTGGACGCAAGCAGCTGGGCCAGCCGCACATTCCGGCGAGCGTCGCTGCGACTCGGTTTACTCGAGAGCGGTTGTTGTGGTGCGCGTCTTGCAGTTCGTTTGGGCCGGCAGCGCTTCCCGCGAACCTTGGAGCGTCGGCGGCGTCGACACGCGTGGCTCAAGTGGTTCGAGTGCATCTTGCTGCGGCCGTTTACACTCTTCGACGCAACGTGTGCGGCCCGGGCGTAAGGCGACGACACGCTCTCCGCGTGGCGGCGAGTGCGATCAACAATAGCTTCCGGCGGCGGGACCTCCCACGTGAGATGAGCGGCGGGTAAGGACCTCGCTCCCCGGAATGCGAATCTCGCGCGTCGCTGACACTGGCGCACGGTATGCAAGCCGCGGACTCCGAACGCTGAAGCGCATCTCTCTGCGGCCGTTTACGATCTTCGAAGCAACCTACGCCGCCCGGATGTAAGGCGACGCCGTGTTCTCCACGCGGCGGCAAGTGCGATCAACAACAGCTTCCGGCGGCGGGACTTCGCGCTGGAGATGAGCGGCGGGTAACAAGAACCCCGTTCCTTGGGATGCAAGAATCGCCTGTCTTCGGCAGTGATGCGCGGGATGCGAGCCGCGGACTCCGAACACTGCGTAGTGCGTGACGACCGCGGGAGAGTGCGAAGAGGGTCGTGATTGGTGCAGTGCGTGCGATTGCGAGGAGAAACTGTGAAGAAACGTTTGGTTCCGCCTAGATGTATCAACCTCGCGCCTGATTGGCGAGGTTGCATGTTCTTTGTCTGGCCAGGCTATTTAATCGCTGGCCTTGGTGTTTAAAGGAGAGATCGAGATGGAGATGCAATAAACGATTGAAACTGGTGGTCGGTCGTCCTAGCAGTCCTCCAAGGTGCCCGGCAGGCACACCCCAACAGACCGCCGGTCAGCGAGTTCGAGCACGGCGGGTGAGGGGAGGACCTCTTCGAAGGCCTGAAGCTCAACAGACCGTCGCCTCTTGAGACGAGCACGGCGGGTGAGAGCGGGGCAAAGGCTTCGAATTTTAACTCACTTCTTTTTTAACTTGTTCAACGAAGGTTTCGTCTTCTAACAGTTTCACATTAAATTTCCAAAGTTTCCAGTTGAACCGAGTCTTAACGGCTTTACTACCAAAGGTTACCATCACAAGGCTGTGATCGCTAAATGAAACGTGTTTAACTTGATATTTACTGCACACGGTCACAAATCCTATGCTTGCATACACTGTATCTAGCCTCGCATTGCTGCCGCGTTGGAAGTGCGTAAAGCATGGGTGCGAGCCTTGGGACAACATCCAACCAAGATCTTCCATTTCATGTTCTTGAATTATTGCATCAAGGTACTGTGCACTCTGATCACGCACCGAAACGTTCGGAACTCGATCCTCTGGCAAGCACACGCAATTGAAGTCGCCCATCAAAACAACGCTTTTCTCGCAGCTCAAATACAGCTCGACTTTTTCAAAAAAACTAACACGCTCCTTTTGACTATTAGGAGCATAGACACAAATCACTCGCCAAGCACATCCAGAAAAACTAAAATCAACAACCAGCAACCGTCCTCCTTCGGACGCAACAACAGTTTCATTTGCAATGCCCAGATTATTCTTCAGAAATAACGCACAACCTCCGGATCTGCCAACCGCGTGACATATACAGACACTGTATCGGGACCGAAATTTTTCAACCATGCGCTCTGTGTGTTCTTGGCTCTCAATCTTTGTTTCTTGCAATGCGACTATATCCAATTCATTTTCTAGGAAGAGGCGACTGACCTGGCATTGCCGTTTCCTCGCCGCCAGTCCCCGCACGTTCAGCGTGGCACCGCGCAGTGGCACGTGAAACATTGTTCCTTCATCATTTTTAAAGGCACCCGCAGTTCGAGGAGTGCTCACCTCAGGACACCACGACGCTGCAGAGGGTTCCGTACGCTGGGGCATCGCAGCTAAGCTGTCCATCGCACTTTCACAGTCCATGGCGAAAGTTTGACGGTCGCGCACAAAGTTCCCTTCCATGGTTTATGGTGGGCACCGTTGCATGTTGATCCGGACTCGGCAGTAGCGCGTTACCGCAGTTGCAGCGCTATTTAGGCGCCGCGTCCGCTGGTCTTCTGTCTGGTGGAATAATTGGCTTCGGCTTGAAGGACGCCCGTCGCGTCGGCGCCGCTTTGGGGGGCGGCTCCTCCGAAGGGGCGCCGTCTGTTGATTGGTCACCTTGCACTGTTTCGAGATGAGCGCGCTTCGTGGATAAAACCGCAGCGTTTCCCATTGTGATGTCGTTATTGTCTTGCCCTATGTGCGCCTCCTCTACTGGGCTCGTAGAAGTTCTGACGGCAGGCTGCATCTCTTGGCCCGCCGTTTCCTCAGGGGCGTGTTGTAACTCCTGAGGTGGCTTGACCAGGCTTGTCTCGCTGTGCTCAACGCTTGAATGTTGAGCGCTCTTCTCATCGGCTGCTGCTTTGCCACCAGCTGATCCTGACGCTTCCTCGGCCTCCACCTCATCCATGACATGTTCAGCCACGTCAATATTCCTTGCAGGCCCTGTCATGGTCGCGTACGTGGGTACACATTGGCTTTCGTCATGACCAAACCGGCGACATCGCGAGCACCGAGGCACTCGACAGTCGCGACGAATGTGGCCCTTCCCTTGGCATCGGAGGCAGAGTGGAGGCCTCCCAGCGACCACCAAAAGCGCAGGTTCACCGGCAATACGAAGCTGGTGAGGTATGTCCTCAACTGTGACGCTTGACTTCAACTTCAGGCTTAGTACTCGGGTTGTTGAACCTTTTTCTGTTACGCCGAACACACGCCAGCGCTCCTTCGAGAGCTCGGTCACTTCGCCATACGGCAGGAAGGCCACACGTACTTCTTCGTCAGTCACGTTGTGGAGAACCCAGTGCACTTTAACACGCACTCCTTGCTTGTTGGGGTCGATCACGAGACACCGGTGCTCCTTGACGCTAATGCTCCCGGCAGCGAGCATTTTCTTTACAGCTTCAGGGTTCTTAAACGTAACCGCCCACACATGATTCATTTGAAATGCTCCCAAGGCCACAACCTCGGGAAGCAGTTCCAAACGGGCAAGGGCGTCCCTGTAGTCCTCGACCCTATACGGCCGCGCTGGAACGTCGCCGTGCAAAAATACGGTATTCAAAACTATACGACCTGTAGGGAGGTGGGGCAGCATAACTTCGTAACCTGCTTCGCTATCTTCAGCAGCAATCCTGTTTCCGCGGCTCGGCTGAGCCGCTAACACCGCTCCGCCGGAGCTCATGATAACACGTCCGTTCACTGCCGTGGCCGGAAATGGAATCCAACTGAGCTATCGACGGGGACGGATGTGACTCCGGCTTCTTTTCCTCAAGTGCCTCGCGGCCAGCAATAGATTCGGGAGGCGGCGCAGTATATAGTGCAGCGGTTTACTCTTGACGAGACAATGACCCCAAGTGACCTTCACTGCAATTAAAAATCTTCATTTGACGACGCTAAGCTGCCGGTAATAATTTGCAAAAATAGGCAGCCTTGGCTTGCCCGTAAAATATTAACAAAAAGAACACTCCGTCGAGCCGGATTCGAACCAGCGACCTATGGATGTCCGCAGTATGAAACCTCTACAGTCCACCGCTCTACCAACTGAGCTATCGACGGGGACGGATGTGACTCCGGCTTCTTTTCCTCAAGTGCGTCGCGGCCAGCAATAGATTCGGGAGGCGGCGCAGTATATAGTGCAGCGGTTTACTCTTGACGAGACAATGACCCCAAGTGACCTTCACTGCAATTAAAAATCTTCATTTGACGACGCTAAGCTGCCGGCAATAATCTGCAAATAATAGGCAGCCTTGGCTTGCCCGTAAAATATTAACAAAAAGAACACTCCGTCGAGCCGGATTCGAACCAGCGACCTATGGATGTCCGCAGTATGAAACCTCTACAGTCCACCGCTCTACCAACTGAGCTATCGACGGGGACGGATGTGACTCCGGCTTCTTTTCCTCAAGTGCGTTGCGGCCAGCAATAGATTCGGGAGGCGGCGCAGTATATAGTGCAGCGGTTTACTATTGACTAGACAATGACCCCAAGTGACCTTCACTGCAATTAAAAATCTTCATTTGACGACGCTAAGCTGCCGGTAATAATTTGCAAATAATAGGCAGCCTTGGCTTGCCCGTAAAATATTAACAAAAAGAACACTCCGTCGAGCCGGATTCGAACCAGCGACCTATGGATGTCCGCAGTATGAAACCTCTACAGTCCACCGCTCTACCAACTGAGCTATCGACGGGGACGGATGTGACTCCGGCTTCTTTTCCTCAAGTGCGTCGCGGCCAGCAATAGATTCGGGAGGCGGCGCAGTATATAGTGCAGCGGTTTACTCTTGACGAGACAATGACCCCAAGTGACCTTCACTGCAATTAAAAATCTTCATTTGACGACGCTAAGCTGCCGGTAATAATTTGCAAATAATAGGCAGCCTTGGCTTGCCCGTAAAATATTAACAAAAAGAACACTCCGTCGAGCCGGATTCGAACCAGCGACCTATGGATGTCCGCAGTATGAAACCTCTACAGTCCACCGCTCTACCAACTGAGCTATCGACGGGGACGGATGTGACTCCGGCTTCTTTTCCTCAAGTGCGTCGCGGCCAGCAATAGATTCGGGAGGCGGCGCAGTATATAGTGCAGCGGTTTACTATTGACTAGACAATGACCCCAAGTGACCTTCACTGCAATTAAAAATCTTCATTTGACGCCGCTAAGCTGCCGGTAATAGTTTGCAAATAATAGGCAGCCTTGGCTTGCCTGTAAAATATTAACAAAAAGAACACTCCGTCGAGCCGGATTGGTGCGCGGGCTGTTGCGCTGCGGTGATGGCGAAGTCGGAGCCGCGACAGAGTATCATTGAGAAATTTATGTACTATCGCGCTCAATATGACTTGCAACCTCAAGCAGCGTGGCTGGAGCGCTCCCCGGAAACATGGTGGAGCCGTCAAGCGACGCGCTTGTAAACTAAAGCGAAATAATTTTGCTGTTCCACCACTCAGTCTTCTCCCCTGTGTCTTGGCAGTAACATAGCTTTATCGCATCGCCGGCGCTTGCGTGACGAATGAAAGGCGCATGTCACAGTTGATTTTTTTTTCATTCCTTTTGCTTTCACCTGTCATGCCCGATAAAACCGTGGCCCAAATAGCGCTTCAATCACATTATGACTGAAGCGGTTTTGACGATTAGAGCCGGTGTTGGAGGAGCAGTGCAAATTGCTGTTGCAAATATGGCTCGAGTTCCGGGAAGCGAACGTATACGAGCTCAGATTTCGTTGAAAAGATGACGTGGGAGATGCGCCTGTCTGCTGGAACACCAGAATCCTTTCACTTAGCTTTCAGGCGCATGCTTCCGAAAACGCTGCGGCCACACGCTCGCGGGTTGCAAGTCATATTGAGCGCGATAGTACATCCGTGAAGCGGGCCACGACAGCGTAGTTACGATGTCACGCTCACCGCTGATGTTTTTCCTTGTGCTGCCGCTATCATTCTTGAGCCAGCTGTTTTCTGCCACGGCGGCACCGCTACGGCAGGTCATGCCATAATAACACTCTTGGCGTCCTGATGCCGCAAGGAATTGTGCGACCGGATCCTCAGCCAAGTGCACCGCACCCACCACTGCCAGTTCTGGACGCTACGGTGTAGTACAGTGGTGAGCAGCCTTGTCTAGAGCGCTCGGGCGGTGGACTTCCTTGCAAACAAATCCAGATTTTGTGGCAGCCTCTAGGGTCCAGCTGCAACGCTTGCACGGAAGTAGCGCCAGATAGCCTCGTAAACAAAGCAGGCACGAAAACTTTGCCCTAATGAGGGGCTGCTCTCTAATTTCGGTTTTTGTTACCAAGTGCGCACTGCTCAAGCGCTCTAGACAAGGCTGCTCACCACTGTACGTAGTCCGGCAACATGGAACGGCTTCAGCTGACCTAGCCGCTTAAAAGCACGCCCATTTCACCGACGCACCGGGCCAGGGCACCACAGTTATTATGTCACGCTCACCGCTGATGTTCTTCCAGCTTTGCCAGTACGAAACTTTCTGCTACCGTAATGACGATGTTCGCCTTTTCGCGGTGTCGTCGCCCCCAAATTCTTTCACAAATGCTCGCGCTGCTTTGATGTAGTACCTTTGGGATGTAGTACTCTTCTCGGTGGCGGCGTTGGATCTAACACTGGACCCGTGACTAAGGCACAAGAGGACAAGCTAGTCAATGTGGCTCTTGCAGTCCAGAGTTTGGAAACTAGTCATACTGCAGTTTTAGATTCATTGAATAAGATCCTAAACATTCATATCAGCCTGAAGAAAGACTTGGATGGGCTAACAGAGGGTGTCGTTGAATTGGAATCTAAAATCGAATTGGCGCCATCTGCAAAGTCCCACTTAAACCCGAATTTAGAATTGCCTAAAATGTCAGATAAAATTGATGATTTATAAAACTGGTCTAGATAGTCGAATGTTTTTTCTATGGCATTCAAGATGCAGACGATGAAACTTGGGCGAATTCGGAGCAGCTCTTGAACGAATTTTGCTCCAGCAAACTTGGTGTCGTGACAACTTCGATTGTGAAAGGGCATAAATTGGGCCGTTTTTCGACAATAAGGCGAGACCAATAATCTCTAAATTATACAATGGTAAGAAAGTTGAGTCTGTGCTAAGAAACGGATCCAAATTCAAGGACACGTACTTCAGCATCGCTCGTGATTATTCTGAGGTCGTCCGACAAAAGCGCCTTCATCTCTGGCAGTGCGCCAAGTTTATATATATAAAAAAGAAGACCGCAGTCGTCTTCCATTCGACAAGCTTCACATTAATAACGATGCATATGTATGGGACACTGAGGCTGATCGCGTCGTATGTGTTTCTCGGTACTCCACACAAGAATGACGTTCTTCTCTCACCCAAATCAGACCCGTTTTCCATTCTTCTCAAAGATCACCATGTAATACTCCCAAAAGCATTTCTTTCCTTTACACTAACATCAGAAGTGTTGTATCGAAGGATGTTGCAATATCTACGCTAATCGACTCATGTTCCGCATCATTAGTAACGTAAACCGAAACATGGCTCACTGATGTTATACCTGGTAATACAATATTTGTAAGGCAGACACGTTTTAATATCTTTCGATGCGACAGACCGTACTGTGGAAGAGGTGGTGCACTCTTGGCGATAAGGGATGATTTCCTAACTGCGCCTGTGATGATTAGCTCTTTTCTTGAATGTGCATGGGTTTGTTCAATTGATGTAATTGTTTGTACTGTTTACTGTCCTACTAGTAAGAATGATAGCTTTTCTTCTGAATTTCATCGAATTTCACGCGAAATATGTACGCGTTTCCCTGATTGTACTTTACTCATATTGGGAGACTTCAACTTTCCTAGTATAAACTAGTTCACACGATCCGTAACAGCGAGTGAAACCGAAGGGGGCATGTTTCCTCAATCATGTCTTGATTTTTCACTATCACGACTTATTAACAATCCTACGTGTCGCACATGGAGTACCGCCAACACTATAGATTTAATATTAACAAGTAATCCCGATATTTGCTCAGACATTATTCATTTAGGCGGCATTTCGGATCGTCACGTAATAACAGGACGCATTAGCGGTTCTTTTAACGAAAACAAAAACTATTGAAAAAATCAAGTGTTACAACAGAGATAATTATGAAAAAATAAATTACGAATTACATGATTTCTCCACCTAGTTCATGAATCAGTATTTATTGCGCACTGCTGAGCAGAATTGGGATTTATTCAAGAGTACTTTCAATGAACTTATTGATGACTTCGTGCCTCTTATGACCATCAGATGTAGCAACAGTGCACAATGGTTTAATCAGAAGTTGCGACGTATGAATAATAAGAAAAAGCGATTTTACCTCCAGGCAGTAAAAAATGGTTTTCTAAGCGGGTGGGATAAGTATAAGAACTACGACAAGGACAACCAGTCACCGCTAAAATCGGCTCGACGCCAGTTTTTCCATCATGACCTATCATGTCTGCTAACCAACAACCCTCGTAAGTTCTGGCCCATCAAAAATCCTAGCTTTCATCCTGACATTTTGCTTGCCGACAGTAACGACGTCAGCCGCCGCGGTGGCTCAGTGGTTATAGCACTCGGCTGCTGATCCCAAAAACGCGGGTTCGATCCCGGCCATGGTGTGGCCGAATTTCATTGCAGGCGAAATTCTAGAGGCCCGTGTACTGTGCGATGTCAGTGCCCGTTAAAGAACCACAGGTGGTCGAAATTTCCGAAGCCCTTCAATCCGGCGTCCATCATAGCCTGAGTCGCTTTGGGACATTGAACACCCTATAAACCATAAACCAGTAACGGCGTCATAATTAATGAGTCTTAATGTGCTCAGGTTTTTAACGACACCTTTTCATTAGTACTCACAAAGACATTAGCTCATCCCCTGACTTAAATACAATCCATGACATTTGCATGCCTGAAATAGTTAGTAATGAAACAGGTATCTTAGATTTATTAAAGAATCTTAAATTTACTTGTATTTTGGATCAGCACGGCTTTAACAATAAGATACTCAAGAGTACATCCCAAAGCATTTGCACTGTGTTGTCCTGTTTGTTTACGCAATCATTATCACACGGTCTAATTCCTAATGGCTGGCGGATAGCCAAAGCAAAACCTATATTTAAATAAGATAAGCGTTCCTTTCCGTTAAACTATAGACCCATCTCATTAATCATCACCGTTTGCAAACTTCTTGAGCATATCATCCACGGCCGAGTCATTAACTACCGCGAACAACGTAACATAATCTTCAAATATCAGCTCGATTTCCGCAAGGAATTTTCATGTGACAGTCAACTAGCTGGCTTTGTTAATGACACAATTATCACTTCACGCGAGCTTTCAGGTAGACGCAGTGTACGAGGTCTGTTAGAAAAGTATCCGACCTTTGGCTGAAGAAAAAAAACTGGCATAACTGGAGCGTTGGAAACCTAATAACTTTCAAAGTAGTCTCCTTGGGGATCCATATACATCTCTCAGCGGTGCTGCCATTGTTGGAAGTATTCCGAAAAGGCCCTTTTCGGAATGGAATTTAGCTCTACTGTCGTTGCAGCCATAATGTCTTTTCTTTTCTGAAATCGCGCTCCTTTCAATGGCCTCTTGATTTTAGGAAACAGCCAGAAGTCGTAGGGGGACATATCAGGGGAGCAAGGAGCCTGTTGAACTACAGGAGTCTGGTTTTTCGCCAGAAAAGTCTGAATCAAATGCGAGGAATGTGCAGGAGCAATGCCGCGAGGGATGCGCCAATTTCTTGTTGACCTCAATTCCGGTCTCTTGCGCCGCACAGCACCAACTAGGCGATGGAGGACATCCCTGTAGTACTCTTTAGTCATTCTTTGTTCCTGTGGGGTGCGTACTCGTGGTGTGCCACACAGAGGGTGTCAAAAAAGCATTCAGCATCACTTTGACATTGCTGCGCACTTGGCGGGCCTTCTTTGGTCTTGGTGACGTGGAATGCGTCCTCTGTGACGACTGGGATTTGGTTTCCGGGTCGTACCCGTACACCAAAGACTCGTCACTAGTGATTACGGCGTCGGTGAAGTCAGGGTAACTGTTTGTGGAATCCAGCATCTCCTGTGAGACTTCAACACGAAGCTGCTTTTTCTCCACCGTCAGCAGCTTCGGCACAAATTTCGCCGCAACTCTCTCCATGGCCAAATCTTCGGTGATAATGGAATGTGCAGAAAAATTGGTGATGTCCACCTCTTCCGCAATTTCTCGGATAGTCACACAACAGTCCCGCATCACCACAGCGTTCACTTCGGCATTTACCTGGTAATTTAGGCATGTTGATGACCGACCGGAGCATGGCTCTCTCTCCACAGATGTGCGGCCGTCTTTAAACCAGTTGCACCACTGCTTAATCTGTGTGCTGCTCCTAGCATCATCACCGAAAGCCGTCTGAACATTTCGAATGGTTTCCACTTGGCTATCGCCAAGTTTCTGGCAAAATTCGAGGTAGTAGCGCTGCTCCTCTCGCTCCGCCATTTTCCTTGCAACAAAAAACCGACGAGAGCACTGCGCACTGCCTCACTCAAACGCTGCTTCCCAGCGACTGACGCTATCGGCAGGCGGGAAAAAATTCGTGCATGCGCACGAGGGTTCAAGGTCGGCTGCTGTAAGCGCGCTTGTTTCATATCCATCAGGTGTTCGCAAAAAAAAAAAAATAAAGTCGGATACTTTTCTAACAGACCTCGTATATGGATTTTTCAAAAGCTTTCGATCGCGTTTCTCATCACAGACTTCTACGGAAATTAGCACAGCTTAACATCCACCCTAATGTGCTCGCTTGGATTAAGAACTTTCTATCATTTAGCACTCAGTTCACCGCAGTTAATAATTATAACTCTTCCTCTGCTTATGTGATGCCGGGGGTACCACAAGGAAGCATGCTGGGACCCTTGTTTTTTCTAATCTATATTAATGATTTACATGCCTGTGTAACACCTAGAGTTCGACTTTCCGCTGATGTCTGCGTAAATTACCGTAACATTACTGGTGACAGTGACCGCCAATCCCTATAATCGTACCTGAACGCAGTAAGAATATGGTGGTCATCCTGGTTAATGACATTAAACGTTTCTAAAACAAAACAGATATCTTTCACTCGTCGTACAGCTCGCATTCCCAACCACTTATATTCTTAAGCACAATATTGTAGAACTAACAACAACATAAATGCACCTTGTGGAGCACCTTCAGTTTGACTCAACATGGCATCACCATATCGACGTCACTCCAGTGTCTGCTAAACGCTCACTTGGCCTTCTTAAACGTAACCTCAGACACGTCCCTGTACACGTTAAAAACTTGCTTATATAACTCTAATACGCCCTAAAATCGAATATGCTGCGGCCATTTGGGACCCTGATCAAGCCTACGTTATCACTAACGTCAAATCCTTGCATAAACGTGCTGTGCACTTCATATTTTCAGACTACTCACCCTTCACAAGCGTTTCAGCATTAAAAAAACGTGCTGAACTGGAAGACTCGTCACATCGCCGTAAACCGGCTCGTTTAACACTTTTCCATAAGCTTTGTCACCACCCATTTTTTCGCAGTGATTCGTTTCAGTCATCTCATGCCATCTTTCCATGCCGTGATCATTCTTTCAAAGTTAAACGCGAAAACTGTCGTTCATCTTACGCCAATTCTTACGCTTCCAAGCCGCGTAAAAGGGCCTTTGTATCAGATGTGGCAGCCACAACTTTTGAATTGGTTAGGACAAACGCTCTTGTCCCCTCCAAGCGAATAGTTATTCTGGCTACGCTTATAAATTTAGAGCCCCGCAGCATGGCCTAGAGGCAAATCGCTGCGAGTCTTTACTTTGACAAAGACTGTACGTGCCCAACCCAGCGTATATTAAACTGATAGTAATCGGGGACCCGATCGTACCCAAAAGCAACGATGATACGCGTCGCCAGTCGTCGACTTGAGCGACGTCGGTAATGAACCCGGTCAGGAGCTGAGCAGTGCGATGTCAGTGCACGTTAAAGAACTCCAGGGCTTTGGGACGTTAAGCCCCATAAACCATAAACCAAACCAGTTGCGTCCAGTGGCCTCATGGGGACACTGTGCCATCCATACTGCCAGGTAGTAGCGACGGCAGTGCGGCAGTCAGGAAGACAGCGAAAAGAGCTCCCTCCCTAAAGACAACTTTACTGGGGCTGACCTGCGTCCACCGAGAACTGAGTGACTCGGCAGCAGCGATAGCGACAAGCCTGCTCGGTTGTGGTCTAACACAATGCGTGCCGCTCTCGGCCGAGCTAAATTTAAAGCTGGCAAGGAACTACGACACCAATGAAACTTCAACAATCTGGAACAATGTAAAAATAAATCTGGTCGCATCTCGCGTCACAAAGTAATGCCGCGGGTTTGGGCGTGAGCAAACATTACAAAGATTCGTGGCAATACAACGTGGTGCCGCTCTCCACTTCAGTTCTTCAAAGAGAACCCTGCACTCTGAACCTAGTTCGGGCACTCCAACAAATTAATACGTCAAGCTACCGTGTGACCTGCACAGCGTGCATTGCAGGGCGACTCAACCACAGAGTCTAGAATCTTGATTTAGATAGCTTACACGCGATGTCAGTAACGCCGTAGTGGTGCTACACCTATAAGTTTTGCGTCGCTCGTGGTCTCTGGAGCATTATAGAAAAGCACGCAGGTTTGCGTAGCGGAAAGTTCCAAGCCTATCAACACGACGGCCGCGAGTTGTCAGACTGCGCCCGTGTCGTCTTCTCTTTCATTGGTCCTTTGTCTGTTTTGCGCTGGTCCTCAAGATGAACTACTTCCAAGTCGCCCAATGCAGCATGTGCGCCAGACTTTATTAAAGCCTCATGCCGGTGTTAGGCCCGCAACAAAAGAACTCTAGCAAAAAAAAAAAAAACGACTGTCGAAATTATTCCGGAGACCGCCACTACACCACCTCTTTCGCTCTTTCTTCTTTCACTCCGTCCATTATCACTTCCCTTACGGCGCGGTTCAGGTGTCTACCGAGATATGGGAGACAGATACCGCGCCATCTCATTTCCTCAAAAACTAATTTACCAGTTGATTACACGATGCGATGCGGCAAATCTAAGTTAGCAGTCTTGGTTGTACATTTCGCATTTACATTGATCGTCGCCTTTTCATTGCACCTTTGAATTTGATTGCGCCATTACTTTTGAAGCGAAAAGCTTCACTACGAGGGTCGGAGCCGAGCTTCGCGTATGCCGTATGCCGCGACCGAGTGACGTCACTACGTCACCTGACGTTTCGACGCAGCGGTGCGCTACTGCGCATGTGCGCCGCCTTCTCACCGCCGCTACTACTGCGCGCGCTCCTCTCCTCCCTGCGGTGACCTTTCGTTGCAGCCGCGTGTTGCCAAAGCCACCTAGACTACCACCTAGACTACTCAAGGCCTCTCCGCTTGCTCCGTGACGTCACGCTAGTTGGCCGTCCTCCGCTCGCGGCTGCGGGGTTTAGCCGGCAGTTTTCAGCGCATTATTTTACTACCCGAGGTACAATGACTGTAGTAGTGAGCCGATAAACATGAGTTAGCGACTGAAGAACAGCTTTTGAACCGCGCGCTAAATTTCGCTTTATATCTACAGTGTTAACTTATAATCTGTGTTTACTTTCGTGACCCTCGCGATACACTTCGTGCTGCAGCTAAGTGATTCGATTTTGTTATTTCATGATAATACTTGTGACAAAGAACTGCATTGTTACAGTTCCTGCTCTTCACTTCATCGCAGTTAGTTCATATTAAGACCAAAATATTATTCCCTAGACAGCATAGCATTAAAATGCAGTAGAATGCATGAAATGCAGTATCTAGCCACACCTCATGTATTGTACTGCTTTTTAAAAAAAAACAGTAAGTTTTTTGCCATTTTCGAAGTCGGATGACGTGAGATTGAAATAAACAAAAACAGTTAAGTCATGGAAACAAGTAACATGAAGACTACGTGAACATTTTATAGCTCTCGGTGCCTAGCATTAAAATATTTCATTTCTTTAATTTCTTTTAGCTGCCTGGCAGCTAACTTCCGATTGCTGGCCTAAATGGCGTCATTCTTCAATTTCAATGCTATAGTTAGTGCAGCCTCGCCATGCCTATAGTCAAAGATGTTGTCAGATCCGGAAAGACTGTGACAGCACATTTCACATATGGAGACGGCTCAGTTTCTAAGCTAAGAAACATGATGGACTTTTCGTTCGCAATGACTCTCCGAAACTTGGTATCGCAAATGTTGACTAGCTTCATTTGCAATACTTCAAACGAAGACACTGAATTTATGGGTTTTTCTTCCTCGCTTGCCTTGACAGCTTGATAGTTGATGCCTTGATAGTTGATGGCTTCCTGGATAGCGTCATTTTCCCAACGTGCTCTCTTTCTTGCTGTGGACTCGCGACACGAAGGTGTGGAAGAAAGGTACGATGGGCGATTGGGGAACACCAAACGCACTTCATCATTTTGAAGTTGAACACCATCGCGCTTGGGCTGCATGGTTCTTCCCGTGTGTTTATCATCGTGTGAGAGCTTGAGATGAAGTCTTGCTCATAAAAATGGAGCTCGCATAACTGTATCAGGAATCTTATTTGTTACACCATGCAGTCCTCTCGAAGCCACTATTCAACAACTAACGCTTTTGTTCAGTTTTGGGCTTTATAGAACATAAGATAAGCAATCAAAAGCGGTTAAACTGCAGTTACACTTTGCAACGCATGGTTGGCTTAAAATCCTAGCGATGATCTACTATCATCAAAGTTTTCTGCGAGCTTCATTTCTGGGAAAACCAAACACCCTAAATTTTTGGCCACCGTCGTAATATCCGTGGCGCCCATGCACAAAGCACCGGCATATGTTGGGGCGGTTATAAAATGAGTGTGTTTTGCTTCAGCACCAGATCATGACTTCAACGCGCACAAGTGCAGAGAAAACAGTCTGACGACCTGCAGCTCGAAAACCGAGAAGCCGGAAAAGAGAAATATCAGTACGTTGGCTGCCTAACCTAACCACAGTGACACGATCCACCCCCGTCGCCTCCCAGGTGCCATGCTCCTGTGCTGCATCCGCCTGCGTTTCACAGAAGTCTCACCATCGTTCGCGGCAAAGCCTTTCGCAGTCGGGCAACTAGTGTGACGTAAGCCCCTGTGGAGAGGAGGAGTGAACAGGCCTTGATGTTGCCCGCGTCGCAGCCGGAAACCCTCCTCTCCGCATTCCTGCGGGCAGTTTTAACCGCGCCGATTTCCGTCTCCTCCTCCGCCTCCGTACAGGCAGTGTGTGGACGGCCGAACGATTCTACCGTTATCGTGGTGCTCCCAGTGCATTGTGCGCCAACTGCGACAGCCATGACGTCTCACCAAGCATAACTGAACCTTTTCGCTTGTATAGCCAGGCTTAACCACAGCTTAGCCACTGCCAAATTTTTTCGCCTGCGCTCCTGACATTGTGTACCCATGATGTCGAAAAAATCTGTCTGCCTGTGTGAAAAAGCGAACGATGTTAAAAAAAATGTTCAGGCACCAGTCCTTTATACAGAACGAGGCACAAACAAAAAACAAACAGAATAGCCTACCTTGGGTGGCATAAACCAAACCGCTGTTTTCAAAACTTCCTTTGAATGTCGGCAATTGAGGGGAACGTACTTCTTTCATGGATAATGTCTTACAGTTTAATTTAAGGCATGATATTTGGCACTGCACAGACTGCCAAGTAATTAGTTAATTTTGGCATTGTACAATAGCTAACTTCAAGTTCGTAGCATTTATGAATTGTGTAATATATTTAGACACTAGCCGTGTTCGTGTAACAAGAACAACTGGATGTTTATTCGTCAAGCAATTTTATACAAGTAGTCTGATGACGTCCAACGTCACGCGCGACGGCGTGAGAATGGAAACATAAACATAACACTTCCGCTTCCGCGTCACACCACTCAGCAGCAGTCATTGTACTACGCAGGATATTTGCTACCCACGGTGTCCCCGATCTCACTGGGGAGTGTAAGGAGATAGCGCCACCCAGCGGCGTTCGTGAGGAGAAGACAAAGCACGAGGAGCGCGTGCGGAGGGGAACGCGGGGCAGGTCGAAGAGGATTACGTGGCAGAGAAGAGAAGAGCGCGGTGGACGACGGACGTGGACGAGTTCTGCTGGCTCCCCGAGTTCCGGGCTTGGGCCTTAGCCGCAGACGTCCGGGCCACCAGACCTGGACATCCATCGTCGAGAGCCTCAACCACCAGGCCCAGGCGCCACTCTTCTCCGTCCATCCGTCAGCTGCTCCACACAGGCCGCTTCTGGCGCCTACGTGACCTTTTTCCGGGATACCAGACCTGGGAACCGTGCCGGGAGCCCACGAACGCTGACGCTGCGGTAGCGTTTCATCGACGTTGGAACGCCAAGAGACTCCTTGACTGCCCGACACCCAGCCAGTCCTCCCCGCTCGTTGCTCGAATAAGACAAGTAGTGTGAACTTTCCTCTTTGACTCTTTTTCCTGCATTTATCATAAGCACTTTGTTCTGTTCCCCCGTGTGTTTTTCCCGTGTATTGTTGCGTTGTTCTCTTGTTCCTTTCCTTTCTTCTCGCTCATATTGTAATTGGTTTCCTTTCCGTTAAAAGCCGCCTCGTTTATTGTTTGTACTTTGGTGTTTGTTGAAAATAAGACCTGCAATCTCACAGAGTCCTCACAAATTTGGCGTCCACTACGACAGGACGAGGTCGGTTATTATTTCTTTGCCTGTTGTGTTAATTTAGGCACAGTATGAGCGCGTCAGATTTGGTTACTTTAGGCGAGCGCATGGGCTTGTGCGGCGCGGAGTTACGAGCGTGGGTGGAGGACGAGCTTCGTAAGGCACGGGAAGAGAGAGCCGCTGAGCGTGAAGCTGCGAAGCAAAATTGGAGTTAGAGCGAGAAGCTACGAAGCAGAAATTGGAGTTAGAGGCACGGAATTTAGAGACGGAGCGTGAAGCTGCGAAGCAGAAATTGGAATTAGAGGCACGGAATTTAGAGACGGAGAAACAGAAATTGGAGTTAGAGGCGCGGAACTTGCAGCTACAAATAAGGCTCATGGAGGGTGGCGCAAATCCTCCGAGTGACCGTGGAGAGCGTAGCGTCTCATCGACCAGCTCCATTAACCCGCACAGCCTCATACCACAGTTCAATGAAGCGCGGGATGACCTCGATGCCTACTTAAAGAGATTTGAGCATGTGGCCACGGGGCAGGGTTGGCCAAAAGAAAAGTGGGCAACGGCGTTGAGCTTGTGCCTTGGCGGCGAAGCACTTAGGGTCTTCGGTCGGCTCTCGCCTGAGGATTCCGTGGATTATGATAAAGCGAAGCTTGCCTTGCTTCAGAGGTTTAGGTTCACCGCGGAAGGTTACCGAGAGAAGTTTCGCCAGAGCAAGCCCCAGGATGGAGAAACGGCCTCGCAATATGCTGCCAGGTTGTTTAGCTTCTTTGACCGTTGGGTCGAGATGCGGGGAGAAGGCCGCACTTTTGAGGTGGTTCGCGAGATGGTCGTGAGCGAACAATTTCTGAACAACTGTCATTCTCGTTTAGCCCTTTTCTTACGTGAGCGGGAGGGCAAGACAGTTGCCAAGCTGGCGGAGGCTGCCGATCATTTTCTTGAAGCACAACGGCAAAATAACTTGTTGGTCTTTAAAGAAAAGGGGGAGCACACGATAGGTAAAGCCAAAGACGAGATTTCAGGTCCACAGGCTCGCCTTCGGTGTTTTCTTTGTGACAAGACTGGGCACAAGGCGTCGGATTGTCGGACGAAGCCGAAGCAATTGTATTGCACCTGGTGCCGCGAGGTAGGACATGATGCCCAGTCGTGCAAAGCTAAGAGGCCAGGAGACCGTGAGGAGTCCTCCTGTTGCATGACACCTCGACATTCACATCCCGATAACCCTGCAGAGGTAACGCGCGTAGAGGGCCAGTTGGGGGAGATGGTCTGTCCTTCCAACCCGGTGGAGACTGCTATGCCCGTGGGGCACGGTGAGGTGTTCGGCCAGCCTGGTTCGTTATTACGGGATACGGGCAGCACCGGTATTGTTGTGCGTGAGTCTCTTGTACCGCCAGCGGCACTAACAGGGAAAAAGGCTACATTATTCTTGGCCAATGGGACCCGTGTAGAAGTTCCGGAAGCGGAGGTGGTGATTTCTTCTCCATACTTCTCGGGTAAGGCCATCGCGCGCTGCTTGTCTACACCCTTATACGACATTATAATAGGCAATGTCCCCGGGGCTAAACCTCCATTCCCGGTTGACCCGCCAGGTCTAACTGATCAGGCAGTTTCGCTTGCCATGACGAGTTCGGTCGATGTTCCTTCCCTTACGGTGACAGCAAAGGTTTCAGAGAGTAGTAAAAGCCCCACTCTGAACACACTCCACTTGTCACGGCCGGAGTTTCGCCTCAAACAGGAAGAAGACCCGACCTTAGAGATGTGTCGCAGGAAGTTGGGGCAAATATTTCGTGGCAAGGGACAGACCGCCCACTCCTTTGATACAGATGACGGTGTTCTTTTCCGGTCGTACCAAGTGTGTCCCGGCCAAGTCGTTGAGCAAGCGGTGGTACCGAAGGGCTTACGCACGCAAGTTCTTAAGTTGGCACATAAGAGTGCATTATCCGGCCATCATGGAATACGGCAAACAATAGCTAGGGTGCTCACTGAGTTTTACTGGCCCGGTGTACAGGCTGACATTAAGAGTTATGTCAGATCGTGTGACATGTGTCAGCAGACTGTGTCGAAGGCAAGGGAGAACAGAGTGAATAACATCATAGGACGGGAACATGTAAAATCATGGTGGAAACTGAGGTCGGTGTGGAGAAAACGGTTTCACAAAGGAAAACGGAAGTATTAGTATTAGCCGGAAAAGTTCTCGCGACGGTGATGTGGTTTGATGGGAACAATGGAATACGGAAGAATGTAGCCCACACCTATTGTTGGAATTGTTTTTGTTTGTTCATGTTTGTTTTTGAGTGTCGGCTATCTACTTTTTATGTTTTCCGTGTTTCTTCGCCCTCTATGGACGCTTTACGTTGACTTTCCATGTGCTCTCTGTGCTGTGTGTGCGAAGGTCTGTGAACGCTTCGAACATTGACGACCGTCGTATTGTGTGTGGTGTGTAGTGTGCGCGCTGTGGTGCGGTGTTCTGTGTTGCGATCGTCGAACGCGTCTGGTGTCGCTCTCCTGAAGTTGAGTTCTTTCCCTTGGAAAAAACTTCCGAAGAGGGGGCCTTCTGTAAGGAGATAGCGCCACCCAGCGGCGTTCGTGAGGAGAAGACAAAGCACGAGGAGCGCGTGCGGAGGGGAACGCGGGGCAGGTCGAAGAGGATTACGTGGCAGAGAAGAGAAGAGCGCGGTGGACGACGGACGTGGACGAGTTCTGCTGGCTCCCCGAGTTCCGGGCTTGGGCCTTAGCCGCAGACGTCCGGGCCACCAGACCTGGACATCCATCGTCGAGAGCCTCAACCACCAGGCCCAGGCGCCACTCTTCTCCGTCCATCCGTCAGCTGCTCCACACAGGCCGCTTCTGGCGCCTACGTGACCTTTTTCCGGGATACCAGACCTGGGAACCGTGCCGGGAGCCCACGAACGCTGACGCTGCGGTAGCGTTTCATCGACGTTGGAACGCCAAGAGACTCCTTGACTGCCCGACACCCAGCCAGTCCTCCCCGCTCGTTGCTCGAATAAGACAAGTAGTGTGAACTTTCCTCTTTGACTCTTTTTCCTGCATTTATCATAAGCACTTTGTTCTGTTCCCCCGTGTGTTTTTCCCGTGTATTGTTGCGTTGTTCTCTTGTTCCTTTCCTTTATTCTCGCTCATATTGTAATTGGTTTCCTTTCCGTTAAAAGCCGCCTCGTTTATTGTTTGTACTTTGGTGTTTGTTGAAAATAAGACCTGCAATCTCACAGAGTCCTCACAGGGAGGGGCTTCAGCTGCAGGAGTTCCGATTTATTTGGAGAGCAACGGAGGCCTGTGTTTGCTAAATGGGTGGTGGTGATGTCTATGGCGGATTGCAGGATATCCTGGGCTGTTCCAAGGGATCCTCCCGTTAGTCCGCCTGAGCCGCACGGAAACAGGACAACGTCTACTGCGACAGCTACGTCTCAATCCACCCATTCCCACCCCAACAAGTCCTACACCTTACATGATTTCTCTGCGCACGCAGGATCCCATATATCAGAAGCCCCTACCGCGCAATATGAGCGCTAGTCTCCATCAGGGTAGGCGGTAGGCACGAGCGAGCTATTACACCTAAACATACAGCAACCGCTCCGATATCCTTTATGTCGACGCGGCACAAAATTCTAAACCAGGATATTTCACGGCAGTCGCAGCCTATGAAGAATGCACAGTGGGAGCCGCCGCCACTATCCGAACTAATTCGCCTGCAGAGGCGGTAGGAGCCGCCATCGCACTTGCCCTGGCCCACTCCACTACTGACAAAAACGTAACCGAAATTTGCACAGATTCTCAGGCCGCGTACCGCCACTACCTAAAAGCACATCGTATTCTTGCCACGGCCATCTCTCTCGACCGAACGATTACTCTGTCGTGGGTCCCTGGGCATGCCTCGATCCCCGGTAATGAGCGCGTTCATGCGCTGGTTTGAAAACTCTCCTTCCGGACCCCGGATGATCAGGCACCCAATCCTGCTCAAGAGGACCCATCGGTCCTCTCTACATATCATCAAATCACCACATTCTACAAACTCAGTCGCATGACACTGCCACCACCCCACAGTACCTTGTCGCCCTCATCCAGCGCCACATGGCGACAATTACAGACAGGCTGCTTTATTCCCCCCACCGTCTCTCATGCTTTCACCCCACCTTTCCTCCTGATTGTAACACCTGTGGCGTGCCCAGATACACACTTTTCCACTACCTTTGGGAATGTCATTCCCCAAAGGCAGTACCCCCCCATCCCCAATCCCACTCATTCTTCCTGGGGGGCTGCTTTACGTACCGCTCAGCTCGCCGGCCAGAAATGGCTGGTGGATCGGGCTTGACGTGAAGCACAAGCCCGTGGACTCCTGGACCAGTAGGGGATACCCTGGAATATTTTTTTTGTGTGTGTGTAATAATGTTGTTTCCATCGATCCAGCCTTACGAGGCCGACGGCTTTTCAGCCGAACGAGCTGCATCCGCTGTCGCGTAATATTGAAAGCAGCACGTCATGGGCAGTGGCCAAGACGCGAGAATGTCACGCCGGGATCGTGAGCTATCAGCACGGTGCGCGACTAGCCATGGGACTACGCAAGCCCTGCGCCGCGGAGCCCTGTGCTCACAAGAACTGTACAGCCAACATTAGCAGTTGCATGTTCGGTGCTGCTCAGGGGTAAGCAGTATGTTTTTATTGGGATTTTTTTTACTCGATATACGATATCGCTGACTGTCCCCGCTCGCGAGTAGCGCACGGTAAAGTAAAAACGTTAGCGAAAGTGGCCTCTGGCTAGGAGCAATGTTTACAAGGAATACTAGAAATCACGCTTATGCACCTTGAGTCGCAGGCGTTGGTAGATCCTGATGACAGCAAATATGTATGACTTATTCTGCTGGCAACACGACGGCCCTGCCGACGCACACAAGTCTGCTAATGCATCGTGTGACAAATGCGGAAGGGCTTCTAAATCGTTTTTCCACATCTCATGGTCAGAGTTCGGAAAACGCCGATGTTCCGCCATGTCAACGCATGTTGCGCAAAAAACTTCGGCACGCAAAGACTCTATGGCTGCTCCGGGCACACGGAGCATGTAGACGGTGCTAACGGTGCTCCGTGGTTCTCGACGTAACCAAGATGACGCCCCAAATTTTGCGCCCAGTGTTGGCCGACGTACAAGCAATTTTGCATATCACCTATTGTACTTTGTATAGTAACCATGCAACCAATTAAAATGATAGTATAGTGATGCTCCAAGTAAGTGGGACTGAGGTTAGTTAATTGCGTAATTAACCGATTAGCCTAATTAACCTTTCTAGTTAGACCATATAGGTAAATAAAACCGAGTAGGAAACTGGTCGAGTTGGGGAATCGAACCGGGGTCTCCGGAGTGCGAGAGGAGCACGCTAACCACTCCGCCATGCCAGCTCGATGGTTTGGAATAAACAAAGGCGCATCTAGTGAATACGGTGTCTTCGTTCATTCCCGTCTTCCTCTCTTCCCATCAGGGCGAGGTTCAGGTGTGCACCGAGATATGGGACAGAGATACATTTCTTTACCTCAAAAACCAATTTACCGACGAGCAAGGCGTACAGACGAACGGGCGATGGCGTTCTGTGGACTCCCTGGCAGCGTTGCAAGACGCTGTCGCGTTTCACTCTTAGTTAACATGTTAACCACACATCAGTGACACAAGCAGCAACACCGCGCTTAAGGCTTTCGCCTCACCGCACTTTAGGTCAACAAAGTGCCCCGCTGAATTTTAAGCATGAAATGCTTTTAGCTCTCGTTGTCGGCAGTGTGGTGACGTCACACCGAGACCGACAGCCAACATCCGGGCACTGAATTCCACACATCCGGGAGCTGAAACGAGAGCATCCGGGCACTGTACGAGATTTAACGAGACTCTCTAAGCCCTCCTACAGGACCGGCATACAAGCGCCGGTAGCTTCGCGCCGAACGGGTGGTGGCGCTCCTCCCTTCCTTTAGCGGCAGCTGCCCACACTGTAGTGCAGTGTCTTCTGACACTTATCACATGGTGTGGGCCTGCCCCTCCAACCCCGCTATTCCCCCTATCCCCAACCCAACCCGGAAGGACTGGGAGGCGACCCTGCTCGGCTGCCACGACTTACAGGCCCAACAAGCCTTAGTCGGGCGCGCCCGGGCGGCGGCAACCGCCACTGGGGTCCCATACTAGGGACCTCCACCTAGTGTTTGTAAGGATCGGTCCCTTACGGGCTGATCCAAACATACCTCCTGCTCATTCGTAATAAATGTTTTCACCACCACCACCTCCCTTCCTGTACGGTGGGGTTCGGGTGTCCACGGAGATAAGAGAATTATTGCGCCATTTCCTTTCCTCAAAAAGCATTGCGTTCAAAGGGCAGGGCATCGCGCCGAACGGGTGGTGGCGTTCCGTGGACTGCCTGGCAGCGCTACAACACGCTGTCGCGTTCCACTCCTAAAGGTGAAGCTTAAGTGTCATTAATTAGCAGTTAATTAGTATTTAGTCATTAATCAGTAATTAATCACTAATTAGTAATTCGTCATTACTTCGTCACCAATTATGTGTGAAATCCAGTGGTGACGTCACCAGTGTCACATAGGTAAAGAGGTGCAGAAAGCGCTTTCGCCTCTACGCACTTCGAACGTGCTGCATATACACTCTTGTCAGGCCTGCGTCTCGTCGTGTCCCCGCACGCTTCTTCATCGTCCTGCATTTCAATGCCGCCACCGTCACAGCTGCTTAATCCAAGCAATGGAGACTGATGAAAGCAGAGGTAGGAAGCGTTTTGCGGAAAGCGATCGCTTTGCGAGTGATTCGCCGCAGCAGAAGACTGCTCGCCCCTGCCGACAACACCATCAACGTGTTATGCCCGTAAACATTTCATGCTTACTCTACTCTCGGTTACGGGAGAGGCAGAGATTTTTTTTCTTTGCGCTTTCGGAGAACTGGTTTGGAAAGAGATGAGGATTAAAACTGAAGGACGCTTAAGCATCGCCTTTCAGCGTGGAACGCGACAGCAGCGCTGCCAGGGTGTCCATGGAACGCTCTCGCTCGTTCGACGCGACGCCTTGCCCTTTGGACAAATCGAATATTTTTTTCTTGAGGAAAGGAAATCACTCAGTAACACTCGCTGATCTTGGTGAACACCCGGACCGCGCATGATAAGAATTTTTTTGCGCTTCCCCCGATTATAGGTCGCCGATTTGAATCCCTGCCGCGAGCTAGGCTCTAACTTGACTAGTAAGTTTATGCTGCACGGAACACTAAATGCTACTAAACTATTCGGAACACTCTGCGGCAACTGTTGGCACGATACGATTGTTTTTACGCAGCCCCGGATTATTTTCCACACGCAGCGCCGACTACTACTACTACTACGCCGACGGCATTTCGATCCGAACGAGCTGTATACCTTGTTATGTACCTTGTAAGTCCCATGCAGTTTAATGGCGCAGACATACTTTCCTCTGCTTGAGAGGTTTGGTTTGGTTTATGGGGTTTAACGTCCCAAAGCGACTAAGGCTATGAGAGACGCCGTAGTGGAGGCAGTGGAGGGCTCCGGAAATTTCGACCACCTGGGGAGCTGCCTGGCTAAGTCCGCCATGCTCGGTGCCTTCTGGTACCTCTGCTACTGTTGAACCACCCCTCCGTGCCATAAGGCGAGTGCAGACTACAGTTTTTAAGGCGGAAGCCTTTAACACGGCCGCTAGATACAAAGCACCTCGCTTTGCGCTTTGCATCAAGCGGCCGTGCCTTTAATGTCTCATCGTTGTAAGTAGGAGTTGTCGACAGGAATGTCACGCTTTTCAATTTGTAGAAACGGTCGTGACGTCACAGTGCGCGAATTTCAAACGGGGACAATTGTACTTTAGCAAGTAACCATGCAACCAATTGAAGGGATCGTATAGTGATGCTCCAAGTAAGTGGGACTGAGTTTAGTTAATTGCTTCAGCCTAATTAACTTTTGTAGCCAGGCCATATAAATAAATAAAACCGAGTGGACAATTGGTCGAGCCCGGGAATCGAAACCCGGTCTTTGGAGTGAGAGACGAGCGCGCTATCCACTCCGCCATGCCAGCTCTTTTTTTGTCTTTATTGCCTGTTTCCGCCATGCCAGCTCGATGGTTTGGAATTAACAAAGGCGCGTGCAGTGAATACGGTGTCTTCGCTCACTCCCATCCTCCTCCCTTCCCTTCCGGAGAGGGTTAGGTGTCCACCGAGATATGAGAGACAGATGCATTTCCTTTCCTCAAAAACCAATTTACCGACGAGTGAGGCGTAGAACCGAATGGGCGATGGCGTTCTATGGACTCCCTGGCAGCGTTCCAAGACGCTGTCGCATTCCACTCTTAGAGGCGAAGCTTAACGTCTTAACCACACATCAGTGACCGCACTTTAGGTCAAATAAGTGGCCCCCTGAATTCTGACGGGTGTCCACCGAGATATGTGAGGCAGTTACTGCATAATCTCCTTTCCTAAAATAGAATTTTCATTCTCTTCATTACGGGCCCTCTTTGACTTTGGTTGGTTGGTTTATGGGGTTTAACGTCCCAAAGCGACTAAGGCTATGAGAGACGCCGTAGTGGAGGGCTCCGGAAATTTCGTCCACCTGGGGTTCTTTAACGTGCACTGACATCGCACAGTACACGGGCCTCTAGAATTTCTCCTCCAAAGAAATTCTTCATTAAAACTTCCTGTTGGGCGAGCTGGTAGTTCATATTGAATTAGAAATATTATAGCGCAAACAAAGACACGGACAAAAAAGAGAGGAAACACACACACAAGCGCTAACTTAGCGCTTGTGTGTGTGTTTCCTCTCTTTTTTGTCCGTGTCTTCGTTTGCGCTATAATATTTCTAATTCAAAAAAAAGTCTAGCCGCCGCGACCGGGATCGAACTCGCGTCTTTTGGGTCAGCAGCCGAGCACCATAACCGCTGAGCCACCGCGGCTTTTTTTTTTTTCTTTATTGCCTGGCTTTGACATTACACAACAAAATGGCGGGACACAATGAACACTTGGTGTTGATATAGTCAGCCTGCCAGGGGCTGGCTTCGTCACATTAAAATTCTTTTAGGGCCATCAAAGGCTCCACCCTTCACAGCCACTCGGGAGCCTCGCCAACAGATTTGACACTCTCAACAAACCGGTGCACAGTTTCACGAAAATAAATTCGTGCAGGCCTCGCGTCGGGATCACATTAATATCCTGCCATTCTCGCGCGCCAAATACTGTGGAGGCCCAGTAACATTATCAGATCGAAAGGTACTCCGTCCTCGTTTTCAATGGGCAGATACCGTATTCCATGGCGGTGAAGTGGAAATTGTTTCTTTATAGTCCTTTGAAGTACGTCCCAAAAGTAAACCCCTTCCCAACAATGCAGAAAAACGTGATCTATCGTTTCTGGTTGCTTGCAGATAAGGCAGTGATGACCCCACGGAAGAAATAAGCCCTTATCCTGTAAAAACATTTTGACTGATAACGTTCCTGTGTGCAACTTGAAAAAAAAAGTTTTAACCCCTGGGTCGACGTGCATTCCCTTTACCCTCTTTAACACATTCCTTCCAGGGCCTCCACTGTACAAGGCCCTATACATGGGTTCCGGCAAGACAACTTCACATAAATCCTTATACAATTTTTGCTTGTTCACTGTAGATAAATATTCGTTGGAAAACCTCGTTGAGAGAAACCGGACACTTGCGACAACTTCTCTGAAGTACCCAAAAATTCCGCCCGATAGGGTTTCGGTTGCAACAACAAAGTCAGGCAGCGCTCGCCCCAGCCTTACTTGGCACACGGTGCGCAAAAACGGATCACTGACATCACGCAGAAACAAATCTGTTAGCAATCTGCCGCAAGAAAAGGTGTCCCAGACCAATACCTCCTAGAAAGACTTCAGGCCTGCGCGCTCCCAAATGTCACGTGACCAACGTCATTTCCGGTAGGCGATCGCCTCTTCGAGAGTCGGGAGGCGCGCGCGCACGAAACGAACCGACGAACCCCACAGTCGGCGCGCGCGGACCAGCGGCAGGAAGCCTGCCGTTGCGTGCATCGTTCTGGCGTCGTTCTGTGTTTCTGCACTGGGTGCGCGTTCCTGCGCATGATCGGCGCGCGTGGTGGTTGTCAAGGAGTGAAGTGCTGCTATCAGCATGCCTTACAAGTGCTGTGTGCCGAAATGCCGGGGAAACTACGACGAAGACTCGAAAATTCAAGTCTTCTGATTTCCGAAGGACGATTCCCCGCGGAACAACTGGCTGCGTGCAATACCACGCAAGGACTACCAAGTTACAGCTTCTTCAAGGGTAAGAACTGCTTTAATTAGCTTGTTGTGTACCTTCATGCCCGCTTTTACGCTGCGCGAAGTTCATTGTCAGTGCGAGAATATTGAGCGTTAGGCCTAGAATCCGTTGTGCCGCATAGAAGGACGAGGCGACTCTCAGAATGCTTCCTACGGCTGACAAGCGAAATTCTTTCGTGTTCATATTAAGGCGAAAGCCTTTAATGCCTCATACTGTCGTTAGCAGACGCGCCGGCTGGAATTTCGACAGACGCGTCGGTAGGAATTTCGACAGACGCGTCGGCAGCCGTGTCGACAGACGCGTCGGCAGGAATTTCGACAGACGCGTCGGCAGGAATTTCGACAGACTCGTCGGTAGCAGTGTCGACAGACGCGTCGGCAGGAATTTCGGCAGACGCGTCGGCAGCCGTGTCGACAGACGCGTCGGCAGCAATGTCGACAGACGCGTCGGCAGGAATGTCGACAGACGCGTCGGCAGCCGTGTCGACAGACGCGTCGGCAGCCGTGTCGACAGACGCGTCGGCAGGAGTGTCGACAGACGCGTGCACGTTAAAGAACCCTAGATGGTCGAAATTATCCGGAGTCCTCCACTACGGCGTCTCTCGTAGCCTGAGCTGCTTTGGGACGTTAAACACCAAATACCATGTGTTTTCTGCGAAAAGTGTTCGTTCAGCCTGTGCTTGCATCAGGAAAGAATCTGCCAATACAAAAAAAAAAACTACCTTGAGCACGTATACATAATTAATGTCCTTTCGGAGACACTGTGATATCTTTTTGTGGTACAGTCCCCTGTTTTCGGTTTTGCAGGTCTGTGCGCTGCACTTCCATGAGAGCTTTATTAAAAAAAACAGTCTATCATGACCCAAGGACTGGAAAGGTTATCGAGACCACTTTGCCGGTGCCACGACTGGACCCTAGCGCTGTGCCTTCAATATTCAAGGACTGCCCATCGTACTTGTCCACACCACAGTGTTCCAAAAGAAGAGAGGAGCATGTGCTTGTTTGTATGTGGAGTGTTTATTGCTTTGATTTGTTCTCGCAGTGCCATATTATGTGAAGTAACCAAGTTCCTCATTCTAGTCGATTGCAATTGTTCTTCATCATATATGTTTTGTGCTTAACCGTATGTTGCTAAAAGTTTTGTGTTATTTTGGACTGCGAACCATGACTGCCTTCGTTTGCTTGATGTTTGTTGCAGTGACCTGTTCTACTGTATGTGACATGGTCTAAGTCTTAAGTGTGACCATGAGTACAATTTATGTTTTCATATTTAAAGGGTATGTTTGTTTTACAAATCTGTGGTTACTACCTGGCAGTTCAATTTTGTTACCTTGATGCTTCATTAGTTCTGTGTACTGTATGTATATTATATTGTCTTACATTTATTTATAGCGCCTTTGCATGCCCATGACCAATAAACCGAAATTTGTCTTTTGGTTGACGACTAAATTTTGCCTCATTCTTGAATATTCAGCAAACAATAAACTCCCCATGGGAGCAGTAATTGTAGAATGCTGCAATAGGCACCATTACACAGTTTTGCATGAAGGTGACGATCGAGTTGCTGTTGCCTCCATCATCCCGAATTCACGTGACGCACGCCGCTGAAGCCGAAGCCAGCGAAGCGAAACAACTGCACTGCAGAATTCTCGCGTTTTGTATCAGTTATTCGCTCACCTAGAGTAGTTTGTCAATCTTACTTCTCTAAAAAGTGCACTGCAGCTGACCAGGCCCCTAGTTATTTCACAGCAGGCTCTTCCTTTCTTTATAAATGAGCGCACGCCTATCTTTTTGTACGCTTGTAAAGCGGTCGCACTCGCGCTTAATACAGCGGTCGATAGAGAGGGACTAAACCATCCTAAAAAAGCGACACCAAGCGCTGCGGAGGAAGCGAGCGACGCGGCCATCCGCCTACTGGATGTGACGTCACTCGCGCAGCGCGCAGGCCTCAAGTCTTTCTAGGAGGTATTGCCCAGACCCACTCCACCATCCTTCACTTTTCTAAACAAATTCGTCCGGCTGCACCTTTCCCATTGTGCAGCCCACACAAAAACAGCAAACATTCGATGTAGCTTTTGTATGCTCATTCTTCCACAATGCAACACTTGCATCGCATACCACACCTTACTGATAAAGAAAAGGTTGCACACGGTGGCTCTAGCGAAAATTGATAAGCCTGTTCCTTTCCATCTTTCCGCCTTCTCACGGGCATCCTGGGTCTGCACTCTCCAATATATTTCGCTATCACGATAGCTTTCTAGCGGTACTCCAAGGTACTTCGTTGGTGTCTTCACCCAGGGTACGTTTGCAAAGTGGTCCATCGTCGTTTGCCATGCTCCGTGCCAGAGCCCCACTGACTTAGACCAGTTCACTCTGCTGCCTGAGGTTTTGCAGAATTCAGCGACACATTCAACGGCCTCTGTTACACCTTCTCGATTAACGGAAAAAACCGCTAAATCATCCGCATATGCCAGCAGCTTCACCTCCGCAGCTTGAAGCCGAAAACCAGTTATTCTCTCGTTTTCGATGATGTCCAAACACACAGTCTCGATGTAGATAGCAAACAGAAGAGGGCTGAGGGGGCAGCCTTGACGTACCGAACGCTGCACACGAATGGGGGCCCTCAGACTCTGGTTAACAATCAATCTCGTCGTACAGTTCCGATACGCCAAGGCGACTCCCTCCCTGATGACATAGCCAACATTCACGTAATCAAGTATGCACAGCAAAATTTTATGTGCGACACAGTCGAACGCCTTTTCGAGATCAAGCTGCAAGATGGCAACGCGACTATTTGTAAAATCACAGCACTAGAGCACACATCTTGCCTTGTGTATGTTAGACAGAATAGACCGGCCTTTTATCCCACACGTTTGATGGGGGCCAACAATTTCCTGGATTACACACTGTAACCTTTGCGCCAACACTTTCATATAAATTTTATAAACAACATTCGTGAGAGCGATTGGCCTGTACCCTGTTACGTGTCGTAACTTGTCAGCTTCATCCGTTTTGTGAATTAAGACAGTGTGTGATTTACCATAGGAAGGAGGCAATTGACGTACGTCGTAAGCTTCATTAAAGACAGTCTTCAACACTGGCGCGATTCTGCTCTTAAATGATTTGTAAAACGCCGCGCTTAACCCGTCTGGTCCTGGTGATTTCCCAGAATTTAAATCGTCTATTGCCATTTCTACCTCTGATTCGGTTATTGCGAGCTCTAAAACGTCTTTCTGCTCGTCGCTGAGTCGCCGCAATGCCTCAAGAAACCTGTCCTTAAACGTATTCATGTCTGCATCCTGTAATGCGAAGAGCGCCTGATAGTATTCAAAAAACGCACGCTGTATGTGTTCGTTTTCGTCTGATAAAATGCCAGCCCATTCTATGCTATCGATGTGATTTCGCCGAGCATGATCCTTTTCAATTCCTAACGCTCGTTTCGACGGCGTCTCCCGTGCTGCTACATCTTCCGCTCTGGCCCGCACCAACGCTCCATGAAAACGGTCCTCTTCTATTAGTTGAATTTTTTGTTTTATTTTCCTGATGTCATCGATCCATTTACCAGGTGCTTCACTTTCCTTTTCTAGCAGTTTTGCAAGCATACATCTTACATTGCGTTCGTTTAGATTCTCTTCGTACGCAATGGCACTAGACCGTTCAACTGCTTTAATTTTAACCTGTTCTTTGCAAATTTCCCACTGTTGCCATATTTTCAGCTCACTACTAGGCTCTATTTTGCTTATATCTTCAATTACTGCACAGCTAAAGTCATCGTCCTTAATTAGCTTGTTATTTATTTTCCACAGATCCCAACCAAAAGCACTGCCCCGTTTTTTCAATCCTATCCCACATACTACTAAACAGTGGTCCGAAAAAGCCACCGGCACTATATGGTAACTGTTGCATTTTGGAATCACATCCAGCGACACATAAATGCGGTCAAGCCGAGCATGGCTTGTCCTCTGAAAATGTGTGTACTTCACACCGCACGCGCCTTGCAAACACTCTGCCACATCCTCAAGGTTCCATTTATCTATGATTTGCGACAGTATCTTCGTACTTGCGTCCCTGAACACCCTTGCACTGGTCTTATCGCAGCCACTTAGGACGCAATTGAAGTCGCCCATGATGATAAGCTGTTTCTCGGAACAAAGACGCTGTTCAACACTTTGAAAAAACGCAGCCCTTTCGTCCGTAACATTTGCTGCGTACACACAGACAATTCGCCACTCAATGTTGTTCAATGTGAAATCGATAGCGACACAGCGACCTGACGGACACGAGAAATGAGCTTGCACGACAAGACCCGGCAACTTGATTACAAAAAGCACGCTCCCAGCAGATGTACCTATCGCATGACTCACTACAGCGTAGAATCTAGACATGAAGTTCGCACCATGCTCCCGGTCTCTTCCTCCCCTTCTACTTTTGTCTCCTGCACGGCCAGTAAGTCAATATCGTGCTCTGTTAAAAGCCGGTAAACTTGGCTTTGCTTTTTCTTTCCTGCCAAGCCCCTAACATTGAGTGTGGCTACTTTCAACGGGGTTACAGAAGCCATTGTCGCAAATAGTGAAGAGGCCAAGAGCATGGTGCTTACCCCACACGTCTAGCACATGGCTAGACGCCGTCGTTGCCACCGGAGCCATCCGGTGCAGGCCCCTGACCTTGCCGCGGGGCTGCCTTATCGCCGGCACGCTTTTCCGCCAAAACGTTGGGTTTCGGTCTGAAAGATGACCGTCGAGATTGAGCAGTTTTTGCTGGCGGCTCCTCACCACTGAGAGCTGCCGCCTTGTCCCCTTCGTTGTCGGTCAGGCCATGAGAGCGCTTGGCTGGGGCGGTGCCGCTCGCTGAACGGGCGCAGCTCTGGTCCTGCTGTTCCTCGCTGATCATTGGCTCGGCGTCCTTAGTTGCCAAGACATTCTCCCTGTCTGCCGACGTGCTCGCCTGACTCGAAGGTAATTCTTCCTCTTCGAGTGGCTTCCTTTGGTTGCCGGGTCCACTAATGTCTCCGCTGGGAGGCCCTGATGCGTCGGTCGTCCCAGCAGCCTTGCCAACTTCCACGGCTCCTTTCGCCGCCTCCTCCGCCTCGACGACGTCCATCAGAAGCTCTGCCGTGTCGTCTCTCGATACCGCACCGGTAGCCACCGCGTATGTGCGAACACACTCACTGTCACCGTGGCCATACCGCCTGCATTTGGAGCACCGGGGTACCTTGCATTCACGTCGAACGTGACCGGTGCCGCGGCACCGTAGGCACTGCATAGGCCGCCCAGGCACCACAACAAGGGCCAGCTCGCCGGCGACGCGTAACTGGTGTGGCAGGTCGTCAACCTTCATACCGGGTTTCAGCTTCAGGAGAACGGTCCTGGTTGTAGACCCCTTCTCCTTGACGCCTGAAACATGCCAACGCTCCCAGGTCACCTCCGTTACATCCCCAAAAGCCGCAAGAGCCGTCCGAATGTCGTCGTCGGCTACACCGTGCAGCATCCAGTGCAGCCGCAGTTTCACCTGTTGGTCGGCAGGATCGATGATAATGCAGCGGCGTCCTTTGACATCCAGTTCCTTTATCGCTGCCAACTTCTTCGTTGCCTCGGTACTGTTGAGCGTAACCGCCCAAACGTGGTTTACCTGATACGCCCCCAACGCCACAACGTCGGGGAGCGCACCAGCGTTGGCGAGGGCGTCACGGAAATCCTCGACCCTGTAGGGCCTAACTCGCACGTCGCCGTGCAAAAACACGGTGTTTAGAACAACACGACCGGTAGGCAACGCAGGCAAAATGATTTTGTACTCCTGTCCTTCCTTATCTTCAATCCTGTTTCCGCGGCCATCGATGGCCGCTATCGCCGCTCCGTGGGAGCTCATGATCCTGCGTCCGTACGCGCCAGTGGCCGGAAGTAGAATGATGAGCTATCGACGGGGACGGAGGCGATTCCGGCTTCTTTTCCTCAAGTGCGTCGCGGCCAGAAATTGATTCGGAAGGCGGTGCAGTGGTTTAACGGTTTACTATTGACGAGACAATGACACCAAGCGACCTTGACAGCAATTAAAAATCTTTATGTGACGAAGCTGAGCTGCCGGCAATAATTTGCAAATTATAGGTGCCTATTGGGCTGCCTGTAAAATATTAACAAAAAGAACACTCCGTCGAGCCGGATTCGAACCAGCGACCTATGGATGTCCGCAGAACGAAACCTCTACAGTCCACCGCTCTACCAACTGAGCTATCGAAGGGGACGGAGGCGACTCCGGCTTCTTTTCCTCAAGTGCGTCGCGGCCAGCAATACATTCGGGAGGCGGCGCAGTAGTGCAACGGTTTACTCTTGACGAGGCAATGACCCCAAGCGACCTCCACAGCAATTAAAAATCTTCATGTGACAAAGCTAAGCTGCCGGGAATAATTTACAAATTATAGGTAGCCATTGGGTTGCCTGTAAAATATTAACAAAAACAACACTCCGTCGAGCCGAATTCGAACCAGCGACCTATGGATGTCCGCAGAACGAAACCTCTACAGTCCACCGCTCTACCAACTGAGCTATCGACGGGGGACGCAGGTGACTCCGGCTTCTTTTCCTCAAGTCTGTCGCGGCCAGCAATACATTCGGGAGGCGGTGCAGTAGTGCAACGGTTTACTCTTGACGAGGCAATGACCCCAAGCGACCTTCACAGCAATTAAAAATCTTCATGTGACGAAGCTAAGCTGCCGGGAATAATTTACAAATTATAGGTACCCATTGGGTTGCCTGTAAAATATTAACAAAAATAACACTCCGTCGAGCCGGATTCGAACCAGCGACCTATGGATGTCCGCAGAACGAAACCTCTACAGTCCACCGCTCTACCAACTGAGCTATCGACGGGGACGGAGGCGACTCCGGCTTCTTTTCCTCAAGTGCGTCGCGGCCAGCAATACATTCGGGAGGCGGCGCAGTAGTGCAACGGTTTACTCTTGACGAGGCAATGACCCCAAGCGACCTCCACAGCAATTAAAAATCTTCATGTGACAAAGCTAAGCTGCCGGGAATAATTTACAAATTATAGGTAGCCATTGGGTTGCCTGTAAAATATTAACAAAAATAACACTCCGTCGAGCCGGATTCGAACCAGCGACCTATGGATGTCCGCAGAACGAAACCTCTACAGTCCACCGCTCTACCAACTGAGCTATCGACGGGGACGGAGGTGCCTCCGGCTTCTTTTCCTCAAGTGCGTCGCGGCCAGCAATACATTCGGGAGGCGGTGCAGTAGTGCAGCGGTTTACTCTTGACGAGGCAATGACCCCAAGCGACCTTCACAGCAATTAAAAATCTTCATGTGACAAAGCTAAGCTGCCGGGAATAATTTACAAATTATAGGTAGCCATTGGGTTGCCTGTAAAATATTAACAAAAATAACACTCCGTCGAGCCGGATTCGAACCAGCGACCTATGGATGTCCGCAGAACGAAACCTCTACAGTCCACCGCTCTACCAACTGAGCTATCGACGGGGACGGAGGTGCCTCCGGCTTCTTTTCCTCAAGTGCGTCGCGGCCAGCAATACATTCGGGAGGCGGTGCAGTAGTGCAGCGGTTTACTCTTGACGAGGCAATGACCCCAAGCGACCTTCACAGCAATTAAAAATCTTCATGTGACGAAGCTAAGCTGCCGGGAATAATTTACAAATTATAGGTTGCTCTTGACTTGCCTTTCGTTCGTTGCAACAAGAGCTCGAAGTTTATGCTACGCTCGGTACTTACGTCTTGCTGCGAGTGAAAGTAGGTGTTCACGCTTTCCTTCTTCACTTTCATTTTCAGTAAAAACCAAGTAGAACAGCCTTCAGTACCGGACTGTTCGAGGCTTTCATTATTTGCTGGGTCCCAAATAGCCTGAGTCGCTTTGGGACGTTAGTCGATTGGAGTGTGGAATCGACTAATAAAATCACAAGTGTGCTGTGTGAATGAAGATGTGTTTTTTTTTTCTATACTGTAACCTCCCTGCTGTAACGCCCTCGGGTGCTGCGTGGTGGTGCCTGAATAAAGAAACCAAGCCATGAATTCCTGGTATTTTATTTTCCACATAATCGGCAATTGCTTTTCAACTTTTTTTCCAAGCTCCTCCTAAAAAAATTACGCAGGGAACTCAATAGTACTTACGTGCTGTGAACGCCAAAGCATGCAGGAGAGGTATTCGTCTTCGACGATTGCCTACTGCTCCATTGCAGTGGTCATCGAAGCTGATCTGTTCGCGCAGCCCTAATGGAAGTTGGTGAAAACGACGATACCCAAAACCAAGAAGTCAGAGCCGCGAGGGAGTATCTCATTGAGAAATTCATCCGTGAAGCGGGCCACTTCATCATAGTTGCGATGTGATGCTCCGCTGATGTCCTTTCTTGTGCTGCTGCTGCTAGCATTCTTGGGCCAGCCATCTCCTATCAGGCCACCACCGCTACGGCTGGTCATGCCACAACCCTCTTAGTGTCCTGATGCCGCAAGGAATTATGCGACCGGATCCTCAGCCAATTGCACCGGGGCAAAAAAAGGCAATTCGCGCTTGTTTTTGCCTTATTTGGATGCGATATTCCAGTATACAGCATGAAAAACTATAGGATGCCGCTGCCAGCCCAATTTTCAGAAAAAGTGCTTCAGTCTCCCTTTAATCATCACCGTTTGCAAACTTCTTGAGCATATCATCCACGGCCGAGTCATTAACTACCGCGAACAACGTAACATTATCTTCAAATATCAGCTCGATTTCCGCAAGGGATTTTCACGTGACAGTCAACTAGCTGGCTTTGTTAATGACACAATAGAGGGTTTACAAAAGTAGGTCTGGCAACAGTGACAGGCACGCTGAACTCGCCTGACCCCGCGGTGGCGGCCATCTTTGGATCGCTTCGTCCGTCCGCTCCGTGTCCGTCCGTTAGTGCCCGCCGTTGTGTCCGTGCTTGTAACGTTGTCGCCAAGTGTACTGTGCGTGGAACGGATTTTCAATGTCAAGCGAAGTCCTTTCCTGGTCTAGGGACCTCTCTTTTGTCCCTGACGGTTTCTGCCAGCGACGGCTAGAGGCATAGTTTGAGAGCCGAGGCGTGGTGTGATGCGTTATAGTGAAGTCTTTCCCCACATCTCTGCGTATTGCAATAATCCACTTCTTTCTCAAAGCCGGTTTGCTTGGGAAACCATGGAAGGAGACCTGCACAAATAATAAACAGGTTTTGTCAACAAGCACCACATTATAGCTGTGGATGCTATACTTTATAGCAATACTGGAAAATCTGATCACACGAACTCTTGCGCGAAGCAGGCATGGCGCGGCGATAGCTGATTTTTAGAATTCCTTATCATTTCAGCACAGTTCTCTTTTCCCGAGGCCGCCCATTTCAGCTCTTGCATATGAGGTTAAAGCTTGAAATGTCTACTAAAAGAGGAAATAAACAAGAAATCGTCATCTTTACAAAACCAACTGACTTTTCGGGTGGCTGTCAACTAAGAAACCATCATGGGATTCGAGAAAACCCACTAGAGTGAAACGCAAGCTTCGTTATTTTGTGGATCGCGCTGGCAAGTATTCATAGGCACAGACTACAAACCTGAGCTGCGCGCTCTGGACGCGTACCGGACTTCGCACGCGTCATCAGGCGATAACATCTTTTGAAACGGGCTGGATGTGAGCATGACGCTACACGTGTGATGCCTCATCTTTTCCTGCTTTACAGGACGCCGCGGCTTTGGCAGGCGCTTTTGTAGCGTGAAACAGGCAGCTTGGGCGCCCAAGGCAACAATTTTGCCATCTGCACAATGCACGGCCATTCTCACACAATGGTTTGAAAACTAGCTTCGGTAATCATGCCCTTGTAATAAGTCAAATAGAGAATGGCGAATGCAATCCACGTACAAAAGGCTCCAACGGATCTATTCGAGCTTTAGCGTTCGTTACACATGTATTGCTCCTTCTGCAGTGTCATTTTCCATCTCAGCACAAGCTTTCGTGAAGTTCACAAGGCTCCATTGCACGCAAAACAACCTCGCTGTTTCAGGTGATCGCGATCGCGTTCTATGAGCTATCTCCCAGTCAGAGGTACATGCCGTAATGCCTGACATGCTGCAAGTGACACTTGTAAAGCCGATCAAGAATGCAAACGAACGGTCGTATACACACCTTGTTTCTGTGCTCGTCTACGACGCTGCGCTGGCTGCAGAAAGGCACGCAGCAACATGCTGGCATTCCGAATGGAGCTTGGTGCTAGCACCGACTGTTGTGATGCCAACAAATGACGCAATCACTTGCGGGAATTCCAATGAAGCTCGCTGTGCGTGCACGAGTTCCACGACGGCTCACGTTGGCGCGTACTCTCCGAGTACAGTGAACTGTCCTCCGAGTACTCCCGGCGGCGCGGACGGACTGAACCAAACATGGCCGCCGTGCGCTGTTCATGTTTTTCTCACTAGATGGCACTAACTTTTGTAAAGGGTCTATTATCACTTCACGCGAGCTTTCAGGTAGACGCAGTGTATATGGATTTTTCAAAAGATTTCGATCGCGTTTCTCATCGCAGACTTCTACGGAAATTAGCACAGCTTAACATCCACCCTAATGTGCTCGCTTGGATTAAGAACTTTCTATCATTTAGCACTCAGTTCACCGCAGTTAATAATTATAACTCTTCATCTGCTTATGTGATGCCGGGGGTACCACAAGGAAGCATGCTGGGACCCTTGCTTTTTCTAATCTATATTAATGATTTACATGCCTGTGTAACACCTAGAGTTCGACTTTTCGCTGATGTCTGCGTAAATTACCGTGACATTACTGGTGACAGTGACCGCCAATCCCTATAATCGTACCTGAACGCAGTAAGAATATGGTGGTCATCCTGGTTAATGACATTAAACGTTTCTAAAACAAAACAGATATCTTTCACTCGTCGTACAGCTCGCATTCCCAACCACTTATATTCTTAAGGACAATATTGTAGAACTAACAACAACATACATCCACCTTGTGGAGCACCTTCAGTTTGACCCAACATGGCATCACCATATCGACGTCACTCCAGTGTCTGCTAAACGCTCACTTGGCCTTCTTAAACATAACCTCAGACACGTCCCTATACACGTTAAAAACTTGCTTATATAACTCTAATACGCCATAAAATCGAATATGCTGCGGCCATTTGGGACCCTGATCAAGCCTACGTTATCACTAACGTCAAATCCTTGCAGAAACGTGCTGTGCACTTCATATTTTCAGACTACTCACCCTTCACAAGCGTTTCAGCATTAAAAAAACGTGCTGAACTGGAAGACTCGTCACATCGCCGTAAACCGGCTCGTTTAACACTTTTCCATAAGCTTTGTCACCACCCATCTCTTCGCAGTGATTCGTTTCAGTCATCTCATGCCATCTTTCCATGCCGTGATCATTCTTTCAAAGTTAAACGCGAAAACTGTCGTTCATCTTACGCCAATTCTTACGCTTCTAAGCCGCGTAAAAGGGCCTTTGTATCAGATGTGACAACCACAACTTTTGAATTGGTTAGGACAAACGCTCTTGTCCCCTCCAAGCGAATAGTTATTCTGGCTACACTTATAAATTTAGAGCCCCGCAGCATGGCCTAGAGGCAAATCGCTGCGAGTCTTTACTTTGACAAAGACTGTACGTCCCCGACCCAGCGTATATTAAACTGATAGTAATCGGGGACCCGATCGTACCCAAAAGCAACGATGATACGCGTCGCCAGTCGTCGACTTGAGCGACGTCGGTAATGAACCCGGTCAGGAGCTGCGCATTGCGATGTCAGTGCACGTTAAAGAACTCCAGGTGGTCGAAGTTTCCGGAGCCCTTCACTACGGCGTCCCTCATGGCCTGAGTCGCTTTGGGACGTTAAACCCCAATAAACCATAAACCAAACCAGTTGCGTCCAGTGGCCTCATGGGGACAATGTGGCATCCATATTGCCACGTAGTGGTGACGGCAGTGCGGCAGTCAGGAAGACAGCGAAAAGAGCTTCCTAAAGAGAACCTGACTGGGGCTGATCTGCGTCCACCAAGAACTGAGTGACTCGGCAGCGGCGATAGCAACAAGCCTGCTCGGTTGTGGTCGAACACAATGCGTGCCGCTCTCTGCAGCGCTCAATTTAAAGCTGGCAAGGAAGTACGGCATCAAGGAAACTACACCAATATGGAACAATGTGGAAGTAAGTCTGGTTGCATCTCGCGTCACAAAGTAGTGCCGGCGGGTATAGGCGGGAACAAACATTACAAAGATTCGTGGCAATATAACGTGGTGCCGCTCTCCACTTGAGTTCTTCAAAGAGAACCCTGCACTTTGAACCTAGTTCAGGCACTCCAACAAAATAATGCGTCAAGTTACCGTGTGACCTGCACAGCGTGCATTGCAGGGCGACTCAACCACAGAGTCTAGAATCTTGATTTAGATAGCTTACACGCGATGTCAGTACCACCATAGAGGTGCTCCACCTATAGGTTTTGCGTGGCTCGTGGTCTCAGGAGCATTATGGAAAAGCACGCGGCTTTGCGTAGCGGAAAGTTCTAAGCCTATCAACACGACGGCCGCGAGTTGTCAGACAGCGCCCGTGTCGTCTTCTTTCATTGGTCCTTTGTCTGTTTTGCGCTGGTCCTCAAGATGAACTACCTCCAAGTCGCCCAATGCAGCATGTGCGCCAGACTTTATTAAAGCCTCATGCCGGTGTGAGGCCCGCAACAAAAGAACTCTATATAAAACAAAACTGTCTAAATTATTCCGGAGACCGCCACTACGGCGCCTCTTTCTCTCTTTCTTCTTTCACTCCGTCCATTATCACTTCCCTTACGGCGCGGTTCAGGTGTCCACCGAGATATGGGAGACAGATGCCGTGCCATCTCATTTCCTCAAAAACTAATTTACCAGTTGATTACACGATGCGATGCGGCAAATCTAAGTTAGCTGTTTTGGTTGTACATTTCGCATTTACATTGATCGCCCTCTTATTGCACCTTTGAATTTGATTGCGCCATTACGTTTGAAGCGAAAAGCTTTACTACGAGGGTCGGAGCCGAGCTTCGCGTATGCCGTATGCCGCGACCGAGTGACGTCACTCCATCGCCTGACCTTTCGACACAGCCTCGCTCTACTGCTCATGCGCGCCGCTTTCTCACCGCCGCTACTACTGCGCGCGCTCCTCTCCTCCCTCACGTTTGACCTTTCGTTGCAGCCGCCTGTTGCCCGCATCGCAGCCAGCAACCCTCCTCTCCGCATTCCTTCGGGCAGTTTCAACCGCGCCGATTTCCGTCTCCTCCTCCGGCCCCGTACAGGCAGTGTGTGGACGGCTGAACGCCTCCACCGTTATCGTGGTGCTCCCAGTGCATTGTGCGCGAACTGCGACAGCCATGACGTCGAACCAAGCATAACTGAACATTTTCGCTTGTATATCCAGGCTTAACCGCAGCTAAGCCACTGCCAAATTTTTTTGCCTGCGTTCCTGACTTAGTGTACCCATGATGTCGAAAAAATCTGTCTGCCTGTCTGATAAAAGTGAACGATGTTAAAAAAAAATTCAGGCACCAGTCCTTTATACAGAACGAGGCACAAAAAAAAAACAAACAGAATAGCCTACCTTGGGTGGTATGAACCAAACCGCTGTTTTCAAAACTTCCTTTGAATGTCGGCAATTGAGGGGAACGTACTTATTTCATGGATAATGTCTTATAGTTTAATTAAAGGCATGATATTTGGCACTTCACAGATCTATACAAGCAGACTGATGACGTCAAACGTCACGCGCGACGGCGTGAGAATGGAAACATAAACATAACACTTCCGCTTCCGCGTCACAACACTCTCAGCAGCAGTCATTGTACTAAGCAGGCTATTTGCCACGCACGGTGTCCCCGATGTCACTGGGGAGGGGCTTCAGCTGCAGGAGTTCCGATTTATTTGGAGAGCAACGGAGGCCTGTGTTTGCTAAATGGGTGGTGGTGATGTCTATGGCAGATTGCAGGATTTCCTGGGCTGTTCCAAGGGATCCTCCCGTTAGTCCACCTGAGTCGCACGGAAACAGGACAACGTCTACTGCGACAGCTACGTCTCAATCCACCCATTCCCACCCCAACAAGTCCTGCACCTGACATGATTTCTCTGCGCACGCAGGATCACATATATCAGAAGCCCCTACCGCGCAATATGAGCGCTAGTCTCCATCAGGGTAGGCGGCAGGCACGAGCGAGCTATTACAACAAAACATACAGCAACCGCTCCGATATCCTTTATGTCGACGCGGCACAAAATTCTAAACCAGGATAATTCACGGCAGTCGCAGCCTATGAAGACTGCACAGTGGGGGCCACCGCCACTATCCGAACTAATTCGCCTGCAGAGGCGGAAGGAGCCGCCATCGCACTTGCCCTGGCCCACTCCACCATTGACAAAAACGTAACCGAAATTTGCACAGATTCTCAGGCCGCGAACCGCCACTACCTAAAGGGCGTGGCGACGCCGGCAACACATCGTATTCTTGCCACGGCCATCTCTCTCGACCGAACGATTACTCTGTCGTGGGTCCCTGGGCATGCCTCGATCCCCGGTAATGAGCGCGTTCATGCGCTGGTTCGAAAACTCTCCTTCCGGACCCCGGATGACCAGGCACCCAATCCTGCGCAAGAGGCCCCATCGGTACTCTCTACATATCATCAAATCACCACATTCTACAAACTCAGCCGCATGACACTGCCACCACCCCAAAGTACCTTGTCGCCTTTATCCAGCGCCACATAGCGACTCTGTGGCTGCTCCGGGCACACGGAGCATGAATACGGTGCGAACGGCGCTCCGTGGTTCTCGACGTAACCAAGATGGCGGCCCAAATTTTGCGCCCAGTGTTGGCCGACGTACAAGTAATTTTGCATATCACCTATTGTACTTTGTTTAGTAACCATGCAACCAATTAAAATGATCGTTAGTGATGCTCCAAGTATGTGGGACTGAGGTTAGTTAATTGCTTAATTAACAAATTAGCCTAATTAACCTTTCTAGTCAGACCATATAGGCAAATAAAACCGAATAGGAGAGAGAGAGAGAAACAACTTTATTGCCATAGATTGGCGGGATTTAGGGCAGGTGGGCTTGGTGTGGCCCCCAGGTGGGGGCGACTTCCTGGGCCCACGAAATGAGTGCCAGTTGGATGCTCTTGTCTGGCCTTCTGAGGAGTTGGTTCCATCCGTCTTCGGAGGGAGCTGGCAGTAAGGTTCGAGGGGGCGGATTTCCCGCGCAACCCCAGAGGATGTGAGCCTGGGTGGCGATTTCTCCCTGGTAACAATTTTGGCAGACGGGGTCGTATTCCCCGTCTGTGATGAGTGAAAGTCTAGAATGGCTAAGGATGGAGTGTGTTTGCAACCTGCGGAGCAAGGTGGCTTGCGCTCGATTCAAGTCGGGGTGTGGAGGCGGGAACTGGCGTCTCATCTCTCTGTAGAGGTTGGTAATTTCGGCAAAGGTCTGGGGAGCCTCGGCAAGAGCGTCTGGGTCCGTGGGGCCGGCCGCCCGGTTGGTTAGTCCTCGGGCTAGTCGGTCGACCCCTTCGTTTCCAGAGTTTCCCGCGTGGGCGGGTACCCAGACCAGATTGATCTTATGGTCGGGAGTGCAGCCGCGAAGGATGCGTGCAGCGGGGTGGCAGATAAAACCTGCCGAGTAATTTTGTATTGCTCTTTTGGAGTCGCTGAGGACTGTGCGCGTACGTGGGTCAGCGATGGCCAGCGCGATGGCGGTTTCTTCTGCCGCTGTCGGAGAGTGAGCTACTACTGTGGCGGCGGTGACGATAGTAGATTGTGGCGTGGTTGCACAAGCCACGTGTGTGTTTGCACTTTGCCGTGCAGCATCTACGTATATTGCGTGTTCGTCGGCAAGGTATGTGGCGTCTAGTGCTTGGGCTTTCAGCTGACGGCGCGTATCATGGCGGCCAGGTAGCATGTTTTTGGGGATTGGTTTTATAACTAGGCGGCTATAGACCCCTATCGGAATGGGCGTCGTGGGGTGGACGTCGCCTATGGGGTTGATGTTGAGACGGTCAAGTATGAGCCGCCCGTGTTTAGTGCGTGAGAGGCGGTGGATTTGGGCGGTCTTGTGTGCCTCTATGAGCTCTGTGAGCGTGTTGTAGATGCCGAGTTGGAGGAGGTGCTGTGTGCTGGCGTACTGAGGTAGCCCCAGTGCCGCTTTGTACGCTGAACGTATAATGCTGTTCACAGCTTCCTCGTCCTTCCGGCGGAGGTGATAGTAGGGGTAGGAGTAGACTATCCTGCTAATGAGGAAAGCTTGCGTGAGCCGACAGAGGTCATCCTCCTTCATACCTCTCCGGCGGGTGCTGATGCGGCGGATAAGGCCGTTGATCTGATTGGCTGTGGTGCGGAGGCGCTGAATGGCCTCCGAGTTTTGCGTGTTGTTCTGTATTAACATACCCAGAACGCGGATGGTGCGGACCGGAGGTATGGGATGGGTGTCGACTTGAAGCACAATAGGTTCTTGCGGGTCGGGTACGGGCAGGCGAGCTCGTCTGTCCCTGATGACTAGTAATTCGGACTTCGTGGAGGAGCATGTGAGCCCGTTCGCCTGTACAAAGGAGTGTACTTTATTGATTGCTGTTTGGAGGGAGTTTTGGATTTCCCCGTCAGAGCCAGAGTTGGTCCACAGGGTAATGTCATCGGCATATATTGAGTGTTTAATGTGAGGTATCTCTTCCAGGAGCGGAGGGAGGCCTCTCATCGTAGTGTTGAAAAGGAACGGAGATAGGACTGCTCCTTGTGGTGTTCCTCGGGTGCCTAGTGTGATCTTCTCGCTGTGGAGGTCTGCAATGTGAAGTTCTGCTGTGCGGTTATGAAGAAAGTCGGCGATGTAGTTGTAAGTGCGAGTGCCTACATTCATTTGTGAGAGGTTTGCCAGGATGGAAGCATGTGACACGTTGTCGAAAGCCTTGCTGACATCTAGGCTTAGGATGGTTCGTGTAGCTCGGATGGGTCTCGGATCGAGGATGTCGTGTTGGATTTGCCACATAATGTCTTGAGTGGAGAGGCCGGTCCTGAAACCGATCATAGTGGGGGGGAAAAGGTCCTCTTGGTCTACGTTAGTGTGGAGTCTATTGAGTATGACGTGTTCCATGACCTTTCCCAGGCAGGACGTGAGCGAGATGGGCCGAAGGTTGCCCAGCTCGAGTCGTTTGCCTGGCTTAGGTATGGAAATCACTTTGGCATGCTTCCAAGTGTCTGGAAGGCGACCCTCATGCCAGTGTTGGTTGAAGAGGTCCGTGAGTGCCTCGACGGACTGATCTTCGAGGTTACGAAGCATCTTGTTTGTGATGTGGTCGTCGCCAGCGGCCGCGGTGGTTTTAATCTGGTTGAGGGCGGCGCGGACTTCTCCTGCCGTGATGTCGGCGTCCATGTTGGTGTTCTGAGCACCCGTGTATCCTGAAGGAATGGGAATTTCAGTGGAAGTATTGATGTATTTGTCTTTCAGGGTAGCGAGGAGTTCCTCATTTGTTCCCTGAAAAGCGTGTATGACACGGGTGAGGTTCTTGTGAGATGTGGATTTGGTGTGAGTTGGGTCCAGTAGATGTCTGAGCAAGAACCACGAATTTTTGCATCCTAACTGGCCGTTAAGACGGTCGCAGGTTTGATGCCATTGCTCCTGACTCAGTTTGATGGAGTAAGCTTCGATCTCTCGCTCGAGGCGAACGAGACGGAGCTTGAGGGGTCGATTGTGTTTTTGGCGGAGCCAGCGAGCCCTAAGACTGCGCTGGGCCTCCCACATGTGTATGAGTTTGGCGTCGGGAGGGGGGCCATCCTCGTCCTGGGTAGTCGTGGAGGTGGCATTGGCGGTGTCTTCGAGCAGCGAGTTTGTCCATGTGTCCAGGTCGTCTATGGGGGCCGAAGTGCGTTTGGCGCTCGTATCGGAAGGCGTCCCAGTTAGTGTGCCTGATTGTTCGGTTGGGGGCTTTGCTGTGTGTAGCCGTGAAGGTTGTGCTGAGAACATAGTGGTCGCTACCTATGTTCATGCCGAGGTTTTCCCAGCGTGCGTCTGGGATGTTGCGGGAGAAAGTGAGATCGGGGCAGCTGTCCTGTGAGACACTGTTTCCAATCCGAGTAGGCCTGTCGGGGTCTAGGAGTAGTGTCAGGCCCAGTCTTTGGGCTGTCTCCCACAATTTGGCTCCCTTACGACCGCATGCTTTGCGGGGGTAGCCCCACTCGGTATGCGGCGCGTTGGTCACCTAAGATGAGTAGCATCCCTGTTTGTGCAGTCGCGCAGGCCTTACGAACGAGGGTTGCCACTCGTGTGATTTTGTCGCTAGGGGGGCTGTAGACGTTGAGGATGTGGAGCGGGGCTTGTGAGCGGCTGTTCGGTAGGACCTGTACGAAAGTGTGCGGAACCTCGGGGTAACTAAGGTCTATATGATTAGCTGCTAAATTTCGGTGGACCAGGATGGCGGTGTTGGGCCGGTGGTCTGTTGTCGTTTGTTGGTTATATGCGGCGTAGCTGGTAAGTTTCGTGTCCATGTAGGTTTCCTGAAGTGCGATGATGTGGGGGGTGTGCGGCTGGGCCTGCAGGGTGTGCTCCAAGGCTCGCCGCTTCGCCTTGAAGCCCCTGCAGTTCCATTGCCAAACTGTGAAGGGGGAGCTAGCCATCGCGTTTCCCGTAGGGTTCGGGGCGCTGTGATAGCACGACGGGTGATTTAAGAATGCCGCCTGCACGTGAGCGCGCGGTTGCACTCTCCGACGTAGCGACAATAATGGGTGCTGGGTAGTTAGGAGGGGTTGTCGACTTTAAGGGGGTTGCGGATGTCGGGGGATTCGTGAGGGTATCGAGCCTGGCATGAAGGGTTTGGATGTTGGCTGCCATTGTGGCGCAGCTTTCTACTAGACGGTCAATGGTGGGGGCGAGTCGAAGGAGGGCACCCTCGAATTGGGCCATTCGCGTATTAGCTGCCTCGAATTTGGCATCTATGTCTGCTTGTGAGGAGGGGGGAGGTGCTTTACGCTTCGTGCGCTTAGACTGCTCAGTGTCCATGCGTGGATCACCTACGGGGTCGGATGTGGGAGCGTGAGCCACCTGCTGCGGTTGCAATTTGGGGTTTGCCTGTGCTGATTCTAGGCTATGAATTTTAGCGTTTGCTTTGGCCAATTGTAGCTGTAGTTCCTTGACCATGTCTGCCAGCTCCCTTACCTGTGAATCTGGTGGAGAAGCGGTGACTTGTGCAGGAGTCTTCCATCCAACTTGTTTGGCTGCTTTGATCTCCGGCCGGCCTTGAGAGCTGGCCCGAGAGCTGCGTGAGGCGGATGTGGAACGGCTGCGAGTGCTGCTGGAAGGGCTGTCGCTGCCAAGCGGGGGGAAGGAGTCGTCCCGCAGTAGGTAGTGGTCGCCGCGTTTGCGGTCTCGGGACCGGGACTGGCGTCCGGGGTTTGCCGAGTTGGAGCCGGTATCGGTGTCAGTGACCGATGGGGAAGACTTGGGCCGAGTGGAGGACGTGAACCGGTATTTGCAGCTTCTGCTGCCTGTAGGGTGGGCACCTTTGCAGACGATGCATGAGCCTTGGCACGTGGGCGGTTGGCCAGCTGGAGGAGGGTCATGGGCTGCGCCACAGCGTCGGCAGGTTGGTTGTCGCGGGTGGGGGCACACATCCGCCCTGTGGCCTAGCTTCCGGCAGTTGAAGCATGCCTCCGGACGGCTTTTGTAGGGGAACACCTCAAAAGTGAAGCCGAGGTACCTCACGTAGCGGGGTAGCTTGGCATTAGCGATAGTCACCACGAAATGTCGTGTGCGGCCCATGCGGCGTGCGGCGACTACGGGGAGATCGGGGTTTCGAGCTTGGAGCTCAGCGAGGATCTCAGCGTCGGTCTCGTGACTGTAGGCTCTATATATGATTCCTCGCACGGAGTCATCGGGGGCTGGGGCGTACGTGGCTACCAGGATGGCGTTGGAGTCAATGGTTAAAGTTCGTATTTTAGCATACAGGAACGCCCGTTCTTTCTGCGGTGTGCTGATGGTGACAGTGTTGTTTGTGGGGTGGACGCGGACTTGGTCGGCGGTGATTGCAAGGCGGCCGTCGATCTTGGCGGCGTTGTAGATGGCCATCGCCAATTTGGCCGGGCCGACTGCGTTGAGGTCGACGGTGCCTTGCGGTCGGAAGACGATTTTGTAGTCCTCTGTAGGCAGGCGAGGAAGTGGTCGTCTTTTAGTTGGCGGTGGTGGGCGGCCGCGGGGTCGTTGGTCTGACAGGCCAGTGGTGGCTGCGGGCGTTTGGGTGGTGGCCGGCGGCGTTGCCGGTGGTGGCGGGCGTCTGTAGCGGCGTTGCATTTCGAGTGCCGTCCAAGTGCCATCGGCCAGCTCCGCGGCGGTAACATCCGTGCCGGTGACTGTGTACTGCATCTTTAAATGCAGGGAAGCGCCGTCGAGGCGAAGCGGGCGTCGCCGCCGCAGGTGGGAGCAGAGCACGCACTAGGCGTGCTGAGCCGTTAGGCCTAGCTCCCGCGGTCGGGCGTGGCCGCAAATCGGCCGTAAAATTGAGGGCACTCGCCTGAAAGTGGTTAAAAGTCTCACAGGTGACGCCGGATCGGTGGCGGGCCGTCCTGTGAAAAATTGGTGGCTGTAAATAGCCGGAAACTGGTGAAATCGCCGGAAAATCGCAGACCGCATATAAGATGCGTCCGCTCAAGGCGCGTCTAGTGAATGCGGTCAAAACCGAGTAGGAAACTGGTCGAGTTGGGGAATCGAACCAGGGTCTCCGGAGTGCGAGAGGAACACGCTAACCACTCCGCCATGCCAGCTCGATGGTTTGGAATGAACAAAAGCGCATCTAGTGAATACGGTGTCTTCGTTCATTCCCATCTTCCTCTCTTCCCATCAGGGCGAGGTTCAGGTGTGCCCCGAGATTTTGGACAGAGATACATTTCCTTACCTCAAAAACCAATTTACCGACGAGCAAGGCGTACAGCCGAACGGGCGATGGCGTTCTGTGGACTCCCTGGCAGCGTTGCAAGACGCTGTCGCGTTTCACTCAGAGGCGAAGCTTAACATGTTAACCACACATCAGTGACACAAGCAGCAACACCGCGCTTAAAGGGGTGGAGACACCAAATTTGTGGTTCGCGCGTTCTTAGTTGCAAACGTTTCTTATGGCTCCAGGAAGCATGATACACACTCAAAGATTCATATATTCACAGTGAATAATTTATTATAGCATTTTTAGGTGAACGATTTTCGGTTTCGGTTTCGGAACGCCGAGTTGTACAATGACGTCACAGAGGGGGAAGATCAATGCTTCGCTTGGTCACGTGGGCCCACAAAAGTTGTGACGCACCTACTGCTGCATCGTCTGCTTTCCCACACACGTGCTGACCAGTGCATATGAAAACAAACAACTGCACGTCTAGTCCCAGCAGCTCGCATTCTGACAGATCTGATTCCAACGAGTGAGGACATCGACTTTTTTTTTGTTCGCACGCTAATATCGCCTTCGCGGGTTCGCGTGAGGATGCGAAACACTTTGCAAAATGCCAGTAAGCATCGCTGCGCCGCTCTACCCAAGCTGCGCCCACAACCGGTGTCACACTTCGCTGCCGTGCAGCAGTACCTGAGCGCTGCTTGGGATGGTGTACAAATATCACAAGAAAAGACAAGATCGCCTTGTTATCAGAACTGCCAGCTATACTCGAGCAGCGACAAAGCATGTCTGCTTATGTTGGGAGCTTTCGGCAACGGCACCGCTCGCGGGCGCTCCGGGCGACGAGCTCTGCTGCTGCCTGGCTGCCGTGGTCGTCGCTAGGCCTATAGCCTGTTTAGCAAGCGGCCGGCGCTTCGGAAGTCGCCTGCGCTATAATAAAAGGCCTACTTTTCACAAATAGCTGTAGTGTTAACAGAATCATCTCACAATAAAATAATAGTATGGTCAATCTCCTCGACGCCTTCGGCAGCGGAGCTAGCGGGCGCCAGGCGAGCCGGACCCCGACGTCGCGCCAGCGGCAGCTGCTAGGCGCGGTTGTGAGAAATTTGCTCATATCACAGTTGTTACCTCTACTAGCAGCTCAGTATTGGTCAGCGATCCTCAAAAATGACACTTTTTTCACATTTCTTGTCCCAAGGTTTATTATTTACGTCAAGAACACTCTTTAGCTCGCTTTTATGACGTCGGCAGACGGTATCCAGGCTGACCTACCGGCCGGCAGACTCGGCGTACTTCACGTCCGCACAAGAAAATACAAAACAGCCATGCCACCAGAAAGGTTGCTTTCTAGATTCGAGATACGACAGCATGCATCTGTGCTAAAAGTGGATCTTTCGGCAGCGACACTGCCTGCGGCAACGCCGGCCGACGACCTGCGCGCTGGTCCCAGACTGCCCTAGTCGTCGCTAGGCCTAGCTGCTTTCGATATCGACTCCGCAGCTGAGGGAGCTTCGGGACTGGCCAGCGCTCAGAAACGTGCTCCGCTCGGCACCCCTTTACTGTGAACTCGTCCCATAATAAAAGATATGCTCGATTTCCACGACGTCTTCAGCAACAGAGCTAGCAGACGGCAGGCGAACCGCACCAGGTAGCAGCAGCACAAAACCGGCTATGGGATGAAATTTGCTTGCATCGCAGTCATCACTTCTACCAGGAACTCGGTATTTGCCAACGATCGTCACAAACGATGCATTTTTGATATTCATATATCCCAGGGTTTGCTATGAACGTGAACAAACAATACTATCGCGTTCTTCAGATGCCGGCGTTCGGCACGAAGACTGGCGCAGGCCGCCCGGCTCCAAGGAGTGCGCCCTATGTCATCATGACGCTGCCGCTCTCCGCGCTCGCATTGGCTGCCGCTTCCCGTCGTTGTTGCCGCGAGCGGCCCGCCGTTGACATCTAGCAGGCCGGACGCAGGCAACGAGCTGCAATCGGACGTTGCGACGCTGTTCGCAACGGCGCGCCGCAAACCGAGCGAGTGGCGGTTAGCAGCAAACGCGGCTCGCTGGTGCGTCGACTGCGCTCACGCGGCTGTGCCCCGCTCATCGTACGTCACTGTATTTTGGTATGACGTCACTAAAACTTTATTTTTCTACACCCCTTGTGACGTCATGGTTGATGGCGCTAGCGAATGGGTCTAGGTCGTGAGAGTGAGCATTTAGGTAATCTTTGGAACCGAATTAAAATATTTTTTAAACGTTTGTTGCGTCCAACAACTGGCAGTGACTGCCCTTGCATACATAGGAATCCCATAGCAGGCTTTTTATAGCTTCAAAATTTGGTGTCTCCACCCCTTTAAGGCTTTCGCCTCACCGCACTTTAGGTCAACAAAGTGCCCCGCTGAATTTTAAGCATGAAATGCTTTTAGCTCTCGTTGTCGGCAGTGTGGTGACGTCACGCCGAGACCGACAGCCAACATCCGGGCACTGAATTCCGCACATCCGGGAGCTGAAACGAGAGCATCCGGGCACCGTACGAGATTTCAGACTCTCTAAGCCCTCCTACAGGACCGGCATACAAGCGCCGGTAGCTTCGCGCCGAACGGATGGTGGCGCTCCTCCCTTCCTGTACGGTGCGGTTCGGGTGTCCACCGAGATGAGAGAATTATTGCGCCATTTCCTTTCCTCAAAAAGCGTTGCGTTCAAAGGGCAAGACATCGCGCCGAACGGTTGGTGGCGTTCCGTGGACTGCCTGGCAGCGCTACAACACGCTGTCGCGTTCCACTCCTAAAGGTGAAGCTTAAGTGTAATTAATTAGCAGTTAATTAGTATTTAGTCATTAATCAGTAATTAGTCACTAATTAGTAATTCGTCATTACTTCGTCATCAATTATGTGTGAAATCCAGTGGTGACGTCACCAGTGTCACATAGGTAAAGAGGTGCAGGTGGTGGTGAAAAACATTTATAAAGCAATAAATATTTACAGAGAGGTGATTGGGGTAGGCCCTATTGGCCCTTTCCCCTAACAATACTAGGTGGAGCCCCTATTCCGGGGCCCCATTGGCAAGCAACGCCGCCCGCGTCCGGTGAACCAAGGCCTTTTGGGTCTTTAGGTGCAGAAAGCGCTTTCGCCTCTACGCACTTCACAGTTTCGAACGTGCTGCATATACATTCTTGTCAGGCCTGCGTCTCGTCGTGTCCGTGTACGCTTCTTCATCGTCCTGCATTTCAATGCCGCCACCGTCACAGCTGCTTAAGCCAAGCAATCGAGACTGATGAAAGCAGAGGTAGGAAGCGTCTTGCGGAAAGCGATCGCTTTGCGAGTGATTCGCCGCAGCAGAAGACTGCTCGCCCTTGCCGACAACGCCATCAACGTGTTATGCCCGTAAACATTTCATGCTTACTCTACTCTCGGTTACGGGAGAGGCAGAGATTTTTTTTCTTTGCGCTTTCGGAGAACTGGTTTGGAAAGAGATGAGGATTAAAACTGAAGGACGCTTAATAAGCATCGCCTTTCAGCGTGGAACGCGACCGCGTACTGCAGCGCTGCCAGGGAGTCCACGGAACGCTCTCGCTCGTTCGACGCGACGCCCTTTGGACAAATCGAATATTTTTTTCTTGAGGAAAGGAAATCACTCAGTAACACTCACTAATCTTGGTGAACACCCGGACCGCGCATGATAAGAATTTTTTTGCGCTTCCCCCGATTATACGTCGCCGGTTTGAATACCTGCCGCGAGCTAGGCTCTAACTTATCTAGTAAGTTTATGCTGCACGAAACGCTAAATGCTACTAAACTATTCGGAACACTCTGCGACAACTGTTGGCACGATACGATTGTTTTTACGCAGCCCCCGATTATTTTCCAAACGCAGTGCCGACTACTACTACTATGCCGACGGCATGGCGATCCGAACGAGCTGTATACGCAGTATATGCCTAGTAAGTGCGATGGAGTTTAAGGGCGCAGACATTCGACTTGCCTCTCTGCTTGAGAGGCGCTACCTGGTTACGTCCGCCATGCTTGGTGCCTTCTGGTACCTCTGCTGCTGTTGAACCACCCCTCCGTGTCATAAGGCGAGTGCAGACTACAGTTATTAAGGCGGAAGCCTTTAATGTATCAGCGTTGTAAGCAGGAGTTGACAGAAATGTCACGCTTTTCAATTGGTCGAAACGGTCGTGACGTCACAGTGCGCGAATTTCAAACGGGGAAAATTGTACTTTGGCAAGTAACCATGCAACCAATTGTAGGGATCGTATAGTGATGCTCCAAGTAAGTGAGACTGAGTTTAGTTAATTGCTTTAGCCTAATTAACTTTTCTAGTCATATAAATAAATAAAACCGAGTGGAAAATTGGTCGAGCCCGGGAATCGAACCCCGGTCTTTGGAGTGAGAGACGAGCACGCTATCCACTCCGCCAAGCCAGCTCGATGGTTTGGAATGAACAAACGCGCGTCCAGTGAATACAGTGTCTCCGCTCACTCCCATCCTCCTCCCTTCCCTTCCGGAGAGGCTTAGGTGTCCACCGAGATACGAGAGACAGATACATTTCCTTTCCTCAAAAAACCAATTTACCGACGAGCGAGGCGTAGAACCTAATGGGCAATGGCGTTCTATGGACTCCCTGGCAGCGTTCCAAGACGCTGTCGCATTCCACTCTTAGAGGCGAAGCTTAACATCTTAACCACACATCAGTGACCGCACTTTAGGTAAAAAAGTGCCCCCCCTGAATTCTGACGGGTGTCCACCGAGATATGTGAGGCAGTTACTGCGTAATTTCCTTTCCTAAAATAGAATTTTCATTTTCTTCATTACGGGCCCTCTTTGTCTTTCTTCTTTCATTCCCACTACCTCCCTTCCTCTACGGTGCAGTTCAGGTGTCCACCGAGATGACAGAGAATAACTGCGCCATTTCCTTTCCTCAAAAAGCGTTGCGTTCAAAGGGCAAGGCATCGCGCCGAGCGGGTGGTGGCGTTCCGTGCACTCCCTGGCAGCGCTACAACACGCTGTATGGTTCCACTCCTAAAGGCGAAGTTTAAGCGTCATTAATTAGCAGTTAATTAGTATTCAGGCATTAATCAGTAATTAACCATTAATTAGTGATTTGTCATCACTTAGTAATTAGTACTCAATTATATGTGACGCCACCAGTGCCACAGAGGCAGTCAAAGTGATGCGGAAAACGCTTTCGCCTGTACCCACTTTAGACAGTCAAAGTTCCCCCTGAATTTTTTCGTTTTTTTTGGTCAGGCGGAACCGAGCTTGTGGCCCGTGCTGTTCTTGGACAACCACGGGAGAGAGGAGGGTTTGCCTTTCCAAATTTGTCCGTCACGTCCTCGCTGATAGCGTCGAAAAGTATTTTGCGTATCTAGGAAACGCGTCTCCGGCGCGAATCCTGGCTCGGTACTTTTTGGGCCTTTCTTTACGCTTTTTGGATCCGGTGGCCCCTGTTAATCATGGACCCCAGTCAGAGCAACCTACTGCTTTCTATGCTTCATTAGTGGCATTTTACAGGCATGTAAGAGCAGTAGCACCTGCCGTCAACATCGTCGCAGACCGTGTGGTGGACATTATGGGCTCGCTATTGTTGCCTGTTGTGCCGGCGGCTCGCCGCTCACTTATGCGCCGCGTTCAGTGGGCGCGCTTAGCGTCGACACCTCTCCCAGACCATCTACGCGACTTTGTCTGGAAACTTGGCTGGGCAGTGCTCCCTACTTGTGATCGGTTAGAGCGATGGGGTGTGTTACGCTCCAGTACCTGTCCGAATTGCCCGCTCCCGGAATCTAATCGCCACGCTACGGTCACCTGTATTGTAGCGCGTGTCTTTTGGCGCGCGGTTCATGCGGGATGTCGTGGGCAGGGCATTTCGTGCTTCGTCTCCCGCGGCCGCTTCCCCAGCGGCCGGTTTGCTCGCCTGTTAATAGTTGCAGGTCTTTTTAGTTTATGGCGCAGTCGATGCGCCGCGGTCGCTAGTGGCTTTCGACGCAGCGCTGTGTGGCCAATTCTCGGCCGTCTCCGACGGGAGCTGATCAGTTTTTATGCGTAGCATATTGGAATCACTCATTTCAGCCCTTGGGCGCGGCCGGGCAGCCACCAAACCACGTGACGTGACGTCACGTGGTTTGGTGACGTCATGCCACGTGGTGACGTGGCGTGACGCCCCGCTTCAAAGGGGGCGCTCCTATCCATCCATCCATCCATCCATACGTCACGGAGGAAAAGCTGCTGAGAAAATCGAGTGCCGCCAAGCAATACCTCGCGCAAAAAGAACGCGCAATATGCAACGCATTCTTGGCTTAACCAAGCTAAGCCTGGGCATCTTTTTTTTTTTTTTTTGTCCGAGGAACTCTTTTTCTTGGATGAAGAACAGTTTCTCCGGCAATGGTCATGCCCATTCATTTCTGTAAATAACGGTCGTCTTGTCCTGGTTTTTAGGCCAAACTGGCTCTAAGGTCTTCTTTTCAATGTTTCAATGTCAAATTATTGCGTTTCACTCTTCTGTCAATAGGTACATATGCTATCCTGTTTTACATCGCCCATTCCTGTTAGTTACTTAGAGGTGTTTATGGTACCTCTTTAATTGGCTCGCCTTACATGCTTAATGTCATGTGTTCGTGTAAATGTGAATGTATCTGGTAACCTTGACATGTGTACATATGTAAATAAAATTTTTTCTAAACAAGACGACGAGGATCCTATCCCCTGGGACGATAAAAAAAATGGCTGTGGCTTATCTTCGTTAAGCCCGGTAATTGCGAAAGCAATATCCGTAGCTACGCCATGGTAGATGTTTTTGCATACTGCGCACGCCGCTTAGAAAGTCTTTGTTCACGCTCTTCTTCGGTCCCCGTAGCTCGCTGTTGCTTCCTCTTTGCATTCTGCCGAGCGGCTTTCGCGGTAGGCGGCACTGCCAGGGTTGCCGTTGAGAATTTTTCAAAAAGAGCCAGACCTGAAGCTAAAAGTAGCCAAAAGTAGCCACGCCACCTGATCTTGGCGCCACATTTGTAGCCAAGTAGAAAAGAACCATTATTATAAGCAACTTTTATAAATGAACAATAAATAATATCATTTTGAATCAACACAAAAACACAGAGCAAATAAAGAGCACGCAATTTTGGGCCTCTTGCTCGGCCTTCAAGTATCAGGTACGTTGCAAATAAATAAAAGTTCAGTCCGCGTAGTTTATCTAGAGTAGATAGTGTTCTTGCCGGAGTAATTTAGGCACATTCTATTCAACAACTCAGCAGGAACGTTAAACGATGATGCTGTTTTTTCTTGGAGTCGCAGCCCAAATTTGATTCGCAGAATCGCCATAAGCAAGTCCAGCTTCATTTTGTTACGGATCTCTGTTTTCGTCAAGTTCACGCAAGAGAACACGCGCTCTGCATCAGCATTAGAAATTGGAAGGGTCAAAAGTTTCAGTGCTCCTTGCGCCAGGTGTTGAAAAGGGCATTCGCCGCAAGTGTTCTTGTACGATGCCGCTGCGTGCCAGAAAGTCACACATGATGCGCGATCAAGTGCAGCGCTAATTCTCTGCTGCTGGCGTATTTCAGACTTCAGTTCGTTGGAGGAATATATGCGTCGAGGATGCGCGCGCGCATCAAGGCGACCAGGACAGCAATGAGGACAGCAAAGCTTGGAAATAATTGTTTTTTCCTGTTCTTGCTTGCTATTGTATATGCAGTTTGAAAAAAAAAATGGCTAGTAAATGCGCCAAAATAGAAGTTCAAAGTAGCCAGAAAGTAGCCAAGGAGCCAGCGTGAAATTTTCATCGCCAGACGGGGTCGAAAAGTAGCCAATTTGGCGCAAAGTAGCCACCAACGGCAACCCTGGGCACTGCAACGTCTGAACGCCGGCGCGCTGCGCGCCCGGTTTTGCGGCAGATGGCATGACGTCAGACCGCTAAGAGCGCCGCGCGCGGCAGGAGCGGAAGTTAGGCCGCGCTTGGTAGCTGCGGCCTCGCTACGCGACGGCA